>NC_091463.1:102618232-102960732 GCF_027789765.1 Dendropsophus ebraccatus | reverse complement strand
GGAGACCACTGTAACTGGGAAACCCCTGCAACTGGGAGACCACCGCAACTGGTAGACCACCGCAACTGGGAGACCCCTGCTACTGGGAGACCACTGTAACTGGGAGACCCCTGCAACTGGGAGACCCCTGCAACTGGGAGACCACCGCAACTGGGAGACCCCCGCAACTGGGAGACCACTGCAACTGGGAGACCCCTGTGACTGTGATATGACTAGATAACGGTGACTGTCCAGGAGAGCGATGATACAAGGAGAACACAAAAAGTCACTGAGGTCCATCTATCAGATGCACAGACTATGGCCGGATAGTGATGTGTAGACCCCGGGGGGCCGGATAGTGATGTGTAGACCCCGGGGGCCGGATAGTGATGTGTAGAGGCCGGGGGCCGGATAGTGATGTGTAGACCCCGGGGGGCCGGATAGTGATGTGTAGAGGCCGGGGGCCGGATAGTGATGTGTAGACCCCGGGGGGCCGGATAGTGATGTGTAGACCCCGGGGGGCCGGATAGTGATGTGTACACCCCGGGGGGCCGGATAGTGATGTGTACACCCCCGGGGGCCGGATATTGATGTGTAGACCCCGGGGGCCGGATAGTGATGTGTAGACCCCGGGGGCCGGATAGTGATGTGTAGACCCCAGGGGGCCGGATAGTGATGTGTAGACCCCGGGGGCCGGATAGTGATGTGTAGACCCCGGGGGCCGGATAGTGATGTGTAGACCCCGGGGGCCGGATAGTGATGTGTAGACCCCGGGGGGCCGGATAGTGATGTGTAGAGGCCGGGGGCCGGATAGTGATGTGTAGACCCCGGGGGCCGGATAGTGATGTGTAGACCCCGGGGGTCCGGATAGTGATGTGTAGAGGCCGGGGGCCGGATAGTGATGTGTAGACCCCGGGGGGCCGGATAGTGATGTGTAGAGGCCGGGGGCCGGATAGTGATGTGTAGACCCCGGGAGGCCGGATAGTGATGTGTAGACCCCGGGGGCCGGATAGTGATGTGTAGACCCCGGGGGGCCGGATAGTGATGTGTAGACCCCGGGGGGCCGGATAGTGATGTGTAGAGGCCGGGGGCCGGATAGTAATGTGTAGACCCCGGGGACCGGATAGTGATGTGTACACCCCGGGGGGCCGGATAGTGATGTGTAGAGGCCGGGGGCCGGATAGTGATGTGTAGACCCCGGGGTGCCGGATAGTGATGTGTAGACCCCGGGGGCCGGATAGTGATGTGTACACCCCGGGGGGGGGGGGGGGGGGGGGGGGGTGGATAGTGATGTGCAGACCCCGGGGGGCCGGATAGTGATGTGTAGACCCCGGGGGCCGGATAGTGATGTGTAGACCCCGGGGGCCGGATAGTAATGTGTAGACCCCGGGGGGCTGGATAGTGATGTGTAGACCCCGGGGGCCGGATAGTGATGTGTAGACCCCGGGGGCCGGATAGTGATGTGTAGACCCCGGGGGCCGGATAGTGATGTGTAGACCCCAGGGGGCCGGATAGTGATGTGTAGACCCCGGGGGGCCGGATAGTGATGTGTAGACCCCGGGGGCCGGATAGTGATGTGTAGACCCCAGGGGGCCGGATAGTGATGTGTAGACCCCGGGGGGCCGGATAGTGATGTGTAGACCCCGGGGGCCGGATATTGATGTGTAGACCCCGGGGGCCGGATAGTGATGTGTAGACCCCGGGGGGCCGGATAGTGATGTGTAGAGGCCGGGGGCCGGATAGTGATGTGTAGACCCCGGGAGGCCGGATAGTGATGTGTAGACCCCGGGGGCCGGATAGTGATGTGTAGACCCCAGGGGGCCGGATAGTGATGTGTAGACCCCGGGGGCCGGATAGTGATGTGTAGACCCCGCGGGGGCCGGATAGTGATGTGTAGACCCCGGGGGGCCGGATAGTGATGTGTAGACCCCAGGGGGCCGGATAGTGATGTGTAGACCCCGGGGGCCGGATAGTGATGTGTAGACCCCGGGGGCCGGATAGTGATGTGTAGACCCCGGGGGGCCGGATAGTGATGTGTAGACCCCAGGGGGCCGGATAGTGATGTGTAGACCCCGGGGGCCGGATAGTGATGTGTAGACCCTGGGGGCCGGATAGTGATGTGTACACCCCGGGGGGGGGGGGGGGGTGGATAGTGATGTGCAGACCCCGGGGGGCCGGATAGTGATGTGTAGACCCCGGGGGCCGGATAGTGATGTGTAGACCCCGGGGGCCGGATAGTGATGTGTAGACCCCGGGGGGCCGGATAGTGATGTGTAGACCCCAGGGGGCCGGATAGTGATGTGTAGACCCCGGGGGCCGGATAGTGATGTGTAGACCCCGGGGGCCGGATAGTGATGTGTAGACCCCGGGGGGCCGGATAGTGATGTGTAGACCCCAGGGGGCCGGATAGTGATGTGTAGACCCCGGGGGGCCGGATAGTGATGTGTAGACCCCGGGGGCCGGATATTGATGTGTAGACCCCGGGGGCCGGATAGTGATGTGTAGACCCCGGGGGGCCGGATAGTGATGTGTAGACCCCAGGGGGCCGGATAGTGATGTGTAGACCCCGGGGGCCGGATTGGGAGGCTGTGGGCTCTGCCCCTCTGTTCTCCTCTATGGTCTGGGGTCTCTGGCTCTGCCCCTCTATCTGCCTCTCTGTTCTCCTCTATGGTCTGGGGGTCTCTGGCTCTGCCCCTCTATCTGCCTCTCTGTTCTCCTCTATGGTCTGGGGGTCTCTGGCTCTGCCCCTCTATCTGCCTCTGTTCTCCTCTATGGTCTGGGGTCTCTGGCTCTGCCCCTCTATCTGCCTCTCTGTTCTCCTCTATGGTCTGGGGTCTCTGGCTCTGCCCCTCTATCTGCCTCTCCCTTCTCCTCTATGATCTGGGGTCTCTGGCTCTTCCTCTCTATCTGCCTCTCCCTTCTCCTCTATGGTCTGGGGGTCTCTGGCTCTTCCTCTCTATCTGCCTCTCTGTTCTCCTCTATGGTCTGGGGGTCTCTGGCTCTGCCCCTCTATCTGCCCCTCTGTTCTACTCTATGGTCTGGGGTCTCTGCCCCTCTATCTGCCTCTGTTCTCCTCTATGGTCTGGGGGTCTCTGGCTCTGCCCCTCTATCTGCCTCTGTTCTCCTCTATGGTCTGGGGGTCTCTGGCTCTGCCCCTGTTCTCCTCTATGGTCTGGGGTCTCTGGCTCTGCCCCTCTATCTGCCCCTGTTCTCCTCTATGGTCTGGGGGTCTCTGGCTCTGCCCCTCTATCTGCCTCTGTTCTCCTCTATGGTCTGGGGGTCTCTGGCTCTGCCCCTCTATCTGCCTCTGTTCTCCTCTATGGTCTGGGGGTCTCTGGCTCTTCCTCTCTGTTCTCCTCTATGGTCTGGGGGTCTCTGGCTCTGCCCCTCTATCTGCCTCTCCCTTCTCCTCTATGGTCTGGGGGTCTCTGGCTCTGCCCCTCTATCTGCCTCTACCTTCTCCTCTATGGTCTGGGGGTCTCTGCCCCTCTATCTGCCTCTCTGTTCTCCTCTATGGTCTGGGGGTCTCTGGCTCTGCGGCCAATCACAGACGTTGCTTTATTCAAACTTGCAAACCGCTCTCTGCTTCTCCTGGAATCCGGCACCAGCTGCCGCACTGATCTCTGGAGGATTCCGCCTGACGCTGCTGACACAATATGTGATGCTATGAGGCGTCTGACAGCTGACAGGGCGGCTGTAATCTCAGCAACACATGGGATCTGTATGATGGTCTATAGGCGGCCAGCTGCTCAGCACCGGGCTACAGGGCAACAGATAGAGGTGATAGAACATTCCGCAGAGATTTATTATTATTACTATTGTTATCATCAATATTAATTATTTTTTTATTTTTATCTCTCTATCTATCTCTCTATCTATCTCTCTATCTATCTCTCTATCTATCTATCTCTCTATCTCTCTCTCTATCTATCTATCTATCTATCTCCTATCTCCTATCTATCTATCTCCTATCTATCTATCTCCTATCTATCTATCTATCTATCTATCTATCTATCTATCTCCTATCTTTCTTCTATCTATATCCTATCTATCTATCTATATCCTATCTATCTATCTATCTCCTATCTATCTATCTCCTATCTATCTATCTCCTATCTATCTATCTCCTATCTATCTATCTATCTATCTATCTATCTATCTATCTATCTATCTATCTCCTATCTATCTCCTATCTATCTCCTATCTATCTATCTCCTATCTTTCTTCTATCTATCTCCTATCTATCTATCTCCTATCTATCTATCTCCTATCTATCTATCTCCTATCTATCTATCTCCTATCTATCTATCTATCTATCTATCTCCTATCTATCTATCTATCTATCTATCTATCTATCTATCTATCTCCTATCTATCTATCTATCTATCTATCTATCTATCTCCTATCTATCTATCTATCTATCTATCTATCTATCTATCTCCTATCTATCTATCTATCTCCTATCTATCTATCTATCTCCTATCTATCTATCTATCTATCTATCTCCTATCTATCTATCTATCTCCTATCTATCTATCTATCTCCTATCTATCTATCTATCTATCTATCTATCTATCTATCTATCTATCTCCTATCTATCTATCTATCTATCTATCTATCTCCTATCTATCTATCTATGTATCTATCTCCTATCTATCTATCTCCTATCTATCTCCTATCTATCTATCTATATATCTCCTATCTATCTATCTCCTATCTATCTATCTCCTATCTATCTCCTATCTATCTATCTATCTATCTATCTATCTATCTATCTATCTATCTCCTATCTATCTATCTATCTATCTATCTCCTATCTATCTATCTATGTCCTATCTATCTATCTATCTATCTATCTATCTATCTATCTATGTCCTATCTATCTATCTATCTCCTATCTATCTATCTATCTATCTCCTATCTATCTCCTATCTATCTATCTCCTATCTATCTCCTATCTATCTATCTCCTATATATCTATCTCTCTATCTATCTCCTATATATCTATCTCCTATCTATCTATCTATCTCCTATCTATCTCCTATCTATCTATCTAGCTATGTATCTATCTGTGATTATCCCGCAGCCAATCATCACTCAGTGCAACATTCAAACTCCTCTCCTACAGAAATTCTGGAACAATGAACGTTCATCCCAAACGCCAGTGAGTCCTGAGTGATCCCAATGTGGGGGCCAGATGGGGCTGCTGTGCTCCCAGATATCCTGGGGGACAAAGGAGAAGCCACTTAACCCTTGTCCCAGCAGTGGCGGCCATCAGCCTGCGCACACAATGGGCACACGTCCTGCCAGATTGTCAGATAAAGGCTGAGGGTAATCATGGATGTATTATCACTCTATAACAAATCACTGCAGCATAGACAGGGCAGGCTGTGAGAGAACGTCCAGCCAGAGACGCCACACACGTCCCCACTACAATAGCACACACTAGGCTGGTGATTGTTGGCTTTTATTGCTCTTTGTTTTATGTATTTACTATTATTTCCTGCTGCTCAGAATGATTGATGTTTATGTGTAATGTGGAAAGTGGTTGCAGTGTATAGTATAGTCCTGCAGGGAAATAGCCTCTGTGCCCGAAAAAAGAACAAAACAACAATAACAATGATGATAACAATAATAGCATTGTTAATATTATTCTTATCAATAATAGTAGTATTATAGTGTCACTACCAGTAGTAGAAGTAATAGTAGTAGTATTAGTAGCTATTCATTGTTGTTGTTGTTGTAGTAGTAGTATTACATTTTTGCTATTAGTATTAGTAGTATTGTTGGTGGTAGTAGTAGTAAAAGTAGTAGTAGTACATTGTTGCTATTAGTAGTAGTCGTAGTATTATTGTTGGTGGTGGTAGTAGTAGTAATAATATGTACATTGTTGTAGTATTGTTGATGGTGGTAGTATTACAATGTTGCTATTAGTGGCAGTAGTGCTAGTATTGTTGGTGGTAGTAGTAGTAATAATACATTGTTGCTAGTTAGCAGCAGTAGTAGTAGTATTGGTGGTAGTAGTAATAGTAGTAATAGTAGTGGTAGTATTGGTGGTGGTGGTGGTAGTAGTAATAGTAGTAGTAGTAGAAATTGTAGTAGTAGTAATAGTAGTAGTATTGGTGGTGGTAGTAGTAGTGGTAGTATTGGTGGTGGTGGTGGTAGTAATAGTAGTAGTAGTAGAAATTGTAGTAGTAGTAATAGTAGTAGTATTGGTGGTGGTGGTAGTAGTAGTAGTGGTAGTATTGGTGGTGGTGGTAGTAGTAGTAGTAGAAATCGTAGTAATAGTAATAGCAGTAGTAGAAGTAATAGTTATAGTTCTCTTATTGGCCTGTTCTTGTAGTAGTAGTAGTAGTAGTAGTAGTATTTATTATTATTATTATTTTTTTTTTATAAAGTGCACTTAATTCCAGAGCGCTAAACAGGCGACAGGGGTAACAAACAAGAACATTACAAGATCAAAACACATTACATGAAGGCAGATGGCAGACTGATACATGGGGAAGAGGACCCTGCCCGCGAGGGCTTACAATCTATAAGGTAATGGGAGAGAAACAGGAGGTAAAGTGCAGCCAGTCACAGTGTGATGCAGAGTTATTGTAGGTTGTAGCCTTGTTTAAAGAGATGGGTTTTTAGGTTACTTTTGAAGGACTTGATGGTAGATGAGAGCCGGATGTGTCGGGGCAGTGAGGGCCGGATGTGTCGGGGCAGTGAGGGCCGGATGTGTCGGGGCAGTGAGGGCCGGATGTGTCGGGGCAGAGAGAGCCGGATGTGTCGGGGCAGTGAGAGCCGGATGTGTCGGGGCAGTGAGAGCCGGATGTGTCGGGGCAGTGAGAGCCGGATGTGTCGGGGCAGTGAGAGGCGGTTGTGTCGGGGCAGTGAGGGCCGGATGTGTCGGGGCAGTGAGAGCCGGATGTGTCGGGGCAGTGAGAGCCGGATGTGTCGGGGCAGTGAGAGCCGGATGTGTCGGGGCAGTGAGAGCCGGATGTGTCGGGGCAGTGAGAGCCGGATGTGTCGGGGCAGTGAGAGCCGGATGTGTCGGGGCAGTGAGAGCCGGATGTGTCAGGGCAGTGAGAGCCGGATGTGTCGGGGCAGAGAGAGCCGGATGTGTCGGGGCAGAGAGAGCCGGATGTGTCGGGGCAGAGAGAGGCGGAGTAGTAATAGTAGTAGTAGTAGTAGTAGTAGTTGTTGTTCTGTTCTTGCTGTCCCCTGTGACTGGTTATTACCCCTACGGCTGGAGCCCTGGCCGCCCTCCTATGATGACAGCAGTGCGGACCCCGCAGACGCCTCCGCTAGTAATTAGTGTTGAGGGTGACAACAATGGACATAAGTAGCCGGATTGATGTAAATGCTGACAATGATTTCTGCTCTGTGATTAAAGTCCCATCTCCCCCTCCTCCTCACTACACGGGGGGCTCTCACAGCCAATCAGCAGCTGAGGCCATATTCAAAGGGCCCAATGGTGACGGCTATCAGCCCTGCCAGCTGCTGAGCCCCCAGGAGCTGGGAAGTTACTTTCTTATACAAAGGATCAGACAGATGGTTGTGACCAGGCTCAGGGCGGAGTGTGTGTATAAGGGGTCTTCTCAGTGACCTGACAGGACCCCTGGGCAGAGGCACGTGTGCAGCCATCACAGACCCTGATACCCAAACCAAATATACTTACCCCAGCCAATAGAGAAGAGAGACAGCTGTGTATTATCAGGATAGATAGGAGATAGATAGATAGATAGATAGATAGATAGATAGATAGATAGGAGATAGATAGATAGATGGATAGGAGATAGATAGATAGATAGATAGATAGATAGGAGATAGATAGATAGATAGGAGATAGATAGGAGATAGATAGATAGATAGATAGATAGATAGATAGATAGATAGATAGATAGGAGATAGATAGATAGATAGGAGATAGATAGATAGATAGATAGATAGAAGATAGATAGATAGATAGATAGATAGGAGATAGATAGATAGATAGTTAGGAGATAGATAGATAGGAGATAGATAGATAGATAGATAGATAGATAGATAGATAGGAGATAGATAGATAGATAGATAGGAGATAGATAGATAGATAGATAGATAGATAGGAGATAGATAGATAGATAGATAGATAGATAGGAGATAGATAGATAGGAGATAGATAGATAGATAGATAGATAGATAGATAGATAGATAGATAGAAGATAGATAGATAGATAGATAGATAGATAGATAGATAGGAGATAGATAGATAGATAGATAGATAGGAGATAGATAGATAGATAATACATATATAGATAGATAGGAGATAGATAGATAGATAGATAGATAGATAGATAGATAGATAGATAGATAGATAGATAGATAGATAGATAGGAGATAGATAGATAGATAGATAGATAGGAGATAGATAGATAGATAGATAGATAGATAGATAGATAGATAGGAGATAGATAGATAGATAGATAGATAGATAGATAGATAGGAGATAGATAGGAGATAGATAGATAGATAGATAGATAGATAGATAGATAGATAGATAGATAATACATATATAGATAGATAATCGGTTGTATTATTGATATCATACTTCATATCTCATAATTACATCTGCCATATACTGTAACTGCTGCGGCCAATCACTAATAAGCAATAAATGTATACAGATGTATAAACTATGATGTCCTGTCCCTGCAGCTGATGGACTGAATGCCCAATGATTTTCCTTGTCATCTAACCTCATGTGCTTTATGTATTATACCTGTATATTACTGTATATGTGTATTATGTATTATACCTGTATATTACTGTATATGTGTATTATGTATTATACCTGTATATTACTGTATATGTGTATTATGTATTATACCTGTATATTACTGTATATGTGTATTATGTATTATACCTGTATATTACTGTATATGTGTATTATGTATTATACCTGTATATTACTGTATATGTGTATTATGTATTATACCTGTATATTACTGTATATGTGTATTATGTATTATACCTATATATTACTGTATATGTGCCTTATGTATATTTTATGTGTTTTACCTCTCTCTGTATATATATATATATATATATATATATATATATATATATATTTATATTTGTGTGGATGATTGTTCAGCAGTGTCATTGCTCGGATATGAGAGGAGCAGTAGGATCAGGGATTACACTATCACCAGCCGCCATGACTGACCCCGCAGTGATAATCCTAATCCCATAAACCACAATCCTCCGTATAATGGGACCAGTGACGACCCCCGAACCCTTATCCAATCAGAACGCAGGTTTTTGTTCAAAAGTTTAAACTCTGTCCTGGTCCATTGTACAACATGACGCTTGTTCATCAGTAAAGTCAGGAACAATGGGGGAATCTGTGACATCTGACCCCAAACTCATTGTCCCCAACGGAAAACTCCAGGAGCCGATCACAGCTGTGGCCCCGGCAGCCTGCAGACCTCCCCCCCCCCCCCCCCCATGGACAATATAACAATATTACACGTCACCGACCATACAGAAGCCTGGGAGGAGGCTTTAGAACTTTCTGATGACTACTAACCCTGTACAGTAGCAGATATATAATATTCTGTATTACTGATGAATGATTATAGAGAGGTATTATAGAGAGGTATTACATACTGCCCCTGCTGCAGAACCTCCGCCTAATAGAAGAAATATTAATGTAATCTCTCTGTATTATACATCTACTATACAGAAACATCTGTCTGCCATCTATCTCCTATCTATCTATCTTCTATCTATCTATCTTCTATCTATCTATCTCCTATCTATCTATCTATCTATCTATCTATCTCCTATCTATCTATCTATCTCCTATCTATCTATCTCCTATCTATCTATCTATCTCCTATCTATCTATCTATCTATCTATCTATCTCCTATCTATCCATCTCCTATCTATCTATCTATCTCCTATTTATCTATCTATCTATCTATCTATCTCCTATCTATCTATCTATCTATCTATCTATCTATCTAGAAATACAAAGTCCTGCAGCACTCCTCAAATGAAAAACAGATGGTGCCAAGCGGTTAGCACAAGGGACCAATCGTGCAAAATGTATAAAAAGTAGAAAACCGCAGCACTCCAGATAAATTCAAAAAACTGTGGTATTTATTTTCACCCAAAAACTTGCGACGTTTGGCTCTCACTGAGAGCTTTATCAAGCAGTGTGTAACATGTGCTCAAAGCATGGTATAAATGTGTTCACATACAAATAGGATGATTGAAAAGCAATCAATAAATCAAGTGTAATACATATAAAATTCATACAGTATAAAGTGACAAAGAATCAAAAAAATATGACATATTGAAATAAATCACAATATGTAAAAGTGACAATCGTGAAAAAACATTACAAGTGCCAAATAATAACCTACTTTACAGATAAATATACATAATAGAACAATTGGGTACACAGCAGGGGGGTCACTCACCAGGAGACGTTAACAGGTGTGGCAATCAGGCAAGTTCATAATACATTACATAGAGGATAATGGCGATGGTATCGTGCAGCGGTACAAGCGGCGTCTCAGTAGTACCACTGCGCATGTCCATGTGGCTAGCCAATCGGAGGCCCCGTGTACGTCACTGGGCAGTTCAACAAGTCCATTGGTGCAGCCCACATGTTTAGTAAACATAACTACACGTGTTGCCGTGAAAACTGTAGCTCATTAAATATACACAAAGTATAAATGGGCAAAAACTCGGTAATAAACACACTCACACCTCTGTTACCCGGCACTCCAATTAGCATGGGAAACGAGTCCAGCCCGCCGGCACATAACTAACCACAGGTCAGCCATTCGCCGGTACGACTAAACAAGAGAACGCATCAGTGAAAACCGCAGGAATATCGGCACCGGAACACCATGCGATCCACTCAACGTTCACCCCATGGGGGCCAGGCTTAGGAGAAAAACAAACACACCACCGAGTGGGGAGTGTAACAAGTAAATAATCCAAAATGTGGAAAAGACGCTACAGTGTGCACAGCAACATGTTTCATATAGTCAAAATTTCAGATGTTATGCCGTCATCCTGGATCTTGTTAACCCCATGTGTCCCACAAGAAAATTGCTTGATACTTTAGATCTAAATAGAAAAGAAAAAATAATTAGAAATATGGAAATATACAAATATATACAGAGCAACATGTTGGTACAATGGTGAAGTAAACCCAGGGATAAGCAATAACAGAAGACAACAAAGGAAAGGGGTAGAGCGGCTATCTGAGGTATCCAGGTAGTATTTTATAATCGACATTGAGACCCTTAGGTTTTAGGGAATCAAGTTCGTGGATCCACCATAATTCTTTTTTCTTAAGCATGGCCAGCCTATCTCCCCCTCTAGTGGGTACAGAAATTTGATCAATGATCATCACTCTGAGATCACTCTCAAGGTGATGTTTTTCCATAAAGTGCTTAGGCACAGGAAGATCCATCCGTTGTGTACGGATGGTGTACCTGTGTTGATTGAGTCGAGTCTTGGCATCATACGTGGTCTCACCAATATACAGCAGGGGACATGGACACCAAAGAGCATAAATGATCCATGAGGAGTTACACGTTAGATTCCCCTTGATGTTGTAAGTTTTGCCTGTGTTAGGGTGAATAAACTTGTCTCCCTTTACAATATACTTACAATTGACACACCTTCTGCACGGAAAGCAGCCATCTCTTAATGGACCAAGAAGTAATTGGGTAGACGGTCTATCACAATGGGTACTGGCTTTAACAAGTTTGTCTCGCAGACTAGGTGGTCTCTTGTAAGACAGCAGAGGTTTGTTTTGGAATTCAGCAATACTGGGAAAACTTCTTGTGAGAATGGGCCAGTGCTTATGTATAATCTGTGCTAACTGGCCACTGATGCCACTGAATTCCGAAACAAACGGAATCCTCTTGGTCTCAGTGCGCCGCTGACTTTTTTGCAAAAGATGACTTCGCTCAATGGCCATAACTTCCCCCTTAAATCTGTAGGTAAGTTTTTTAGGATACCCACGTGTATGGAATTGTTCGGCTTTCTGGTCAATGGCAATGCGGGCTCTGTCAGGGTCCTCAACTATGCGTTTTATTCGAATAAATTGGCTTTTAGGCAGAGAGTCAATAGTTTTTTTAGGGTGGTTGGATTCGTACCTTAAAAGGGTATTTTTATCTGTGGTCTTGGTGTATAGGTCGGTTTTAAATTTGTCACCATCTCTATAGACCAAGGTGTCACTTGATTTATTGATTGCTTTTCAATCATCCTATTTGTATGTGAACACATTTATACCATGCTTTGAGCACATGTTACACACTGCTTGATAAAGCTCTCAGTGAGAGCCAAACGTCGCAAGTTTTTGGGTGAAAATAAATACCACAGTTTTTTGAATTTATCTGGCGTGCTGCGGTTTTCTACTTTCTATCTATCTATCTATCTCCTATCTATCTATCTATCTATCTCCCATCTCCCATCTCCTATCTATCTATCTATCTATCTATCTATCTATCTCCTATCTATCTATCTATCTATCTATCTATATATCTCCTATCTATCTATCTCCTATCTATCTATCTCCTATCTATCTATTTATCTCATATCTATCTATCTCCTATCTATCTATCTATCTATCTATCTATCTATCTATCTCCTATCTATCTATCTATCTCCTATCTATCTATCTCCTATCTATCTATCTCCTATCTATCTATCTCCTATCTATCTATCTCCTATCTATCTATCTCCCATCTATCTATCTCCCATCTATCTATCTCCCATCTATCTATCTCCCATCTATCTATCTCCCTATCTATCTATCTATCTATCTATCTCCTATCTATCTATCTCCTATCTATCTATCTCCTATCTATCTCCTATCTATCTATCTATCTATCTATCTATCTATCTATCTCCTATTTCTCTATCTATCTATCTATCTATCTCTTATCTATCTATCTCCTGTCTGTCTATCTATGTATCTATCTATCTCCTATCTATCTATCTATCTATCTCCTATCTATCTATCTATCTCTTATCTATCTCCTATCTATATCTATCTATCTATCTATCTATCTCCTATCTATCTATCTCCTATCTATCTCCCATCTATCTCCTATCTCCTATCTATCTATCTATCTATCTATCTATCTCCTATCTATATCTATCTATCTCCTATCTATCTATCTATCTATCTATCTATCTATCTATCTATCTATCTATCTCCTATCTATCTATCTATCTATCTATCTATGTATCTATCTATTTCCTATCTATCTATCTATCTATCTATCTAGAAGCAAGACAGAGTAAGCAGCACTGCTCTGTGTACGGTGGGTGCCAGCGGTCCTAGGTCTAGACCAAGACCGAGAATAGATAGTTGCAGATAGTCCACGGCACACCCAAATAACGGTGAAAACTTCAGAATTTATTCACAGCAATTCATGACACAGCACTCCAATTAGAGTGCTGTGTCATGAATTGCTGTAAATAAATTCTGAAGTTTTCACCGTTATTTGGGTGTGCCGTGGACTATCTGCAACTATCTATCTATCCATACTTTTATTCATCCCTGTATTACAATAAAACTCTACTATACATAATACATCCCATAAGAATACTTGTACTTTTAATTACATTGCCATTTCTATCCATAGACTGTGACTATTTGTATCTCTGCTCTGTGATTGGTTGTTCTGCTGTTTCATCAATACTCACATATGTTACATGTCAGCTACCGGCAAAGGGGACCATAGAGATGACTGAGGGATAGAGCGGCCACAGCCCGCCGCCAGCGCCCGGGGACTGCCATGGGATGCCTGACGATCAAACCAGATTGTTATTCACTTTTACATTTTATTAAATAAGTTAATGGAACTAATAGGAGAGGAAACACAGAGAGCCAGTAGAGCTATAGTGTGATATATATATATATATATATATATATATATATATATATATATATATATATATATATAGATATATATATATATATATAATATATATATATTATATATATACATATATATATACACACACACACATGTATACACACACACACACATCCATATATATATTGTGGGAGGATTTGCTCAGCAGAGTGCAGGATTGCAGTGTGAACAGCAGTCAACAGGCTCAAACGAATGACGTCCCAGCTTTGCCTGTGTTTATTATCCAATACAAGACAACAAATAACCAGCCTTGGCTTTAGGCAGAACACAAAATAAACTCTGCTTGTCCAGCACTGACTAACGGCATCCGGCCCTGTCTATACGCTACGACTAACTGCAGTGGCACGAACATAACATATTGTATACAGTCCAGTATTTACCTTGGTCAGGTATACGGCTTCTCCTGAGGCTGCAGCCTTCCAGCACTCTCAGCTGCCCCCGACCTCACTCTGTCCATGGCTCTGCAACACTTTAATAAGCTGCTGATGATCCAGTCCGAGCACCTGTGCTGCCCGACACCAAACAATCTCTGGAGTGGAGGAGGTGGAATGGACAGCCCCACTACCAAGCCTGCCACCCATCCCTGCCCCACTACCAAGCCTGCCATTCATTCCTGCCTCACCGCCAGCCTGCCATCCATTCCTGCCTCACCGCCAGCCTGCCATCCATTCCTGCCTCACCGCCAGCCTGCCATCCATTCCTGCCTCACCGCCAGCCTGCCATCCATTCCTGCCTCACCGCCAGCCTGCCATCCATTCCTGCCTCACCGCCAGCCTGCCATCCATTCCTGCCCCACTACCGAGCCTGCCATCCATTCCTGCCCGACTACCAAGCCTGCCATCCATTCCTGCCCAAATACCAAGCCTGCCATCCATTCCTGCCCAAATACCAAGCCTGCCATCCATTCCTGCCCCACTACCAAGCCTGCCATCCATTCCTGCACGACTACCAAGCCTGCCATCCATTCCTGCCTCACCGCCAGCCTGCCATCCATTCCTGCCTCACCGCCAGCCTGCCATCCATTCCTGCCTCACCGCCAGCCTGCCATCCATTCCTGCCCCACTACCAAGCCTGCCATCCATTCCTGCCCGACTGCCAAGCCTGCCATCCATTCCTGCCCAACTACCAAGCCTGCCATCCATTCCTGCCTCACCGCCAGCCTGCCATCCATTCCTGCCTCACCGCCAGCCTGCCATCCATTCCTGCCCCACTACCAAGCCTGCCATCCATTCCTGCCCCACTACCAAGCCTGCCATCCATTCCTGCCCCACTACCAAGCCTGCCATCGATTCCTGCCCCACTACCAAGCCTGCCATCAATTCCTGCCCCAATGCCAAGCCTGCCATCGATTCCTGCCCTACTACCAAGCCTGCCATCCATTCCTGCCCCACTACCAAGCCTGCCATCCATTCCTGCCCCACTACCAAGCCTGCCATCCATTCCTGCCCCACTGCCAAGCCTGCCAGCCATTCCTGCCCCACTATCAAGCCTGCCATCCATTCCTGCCCCACTGCCAAGCCTGCCATCCATTCCTGCCCCACTACCAAGCCTGCCATCCATTCCTGCCCCACTACCGAGCCTGCCACCTATTCCTGCCCCACTACCAAGCCTGCCATCCATTCCTGCCCAAATACCAAGCCTGCCATCCATTCCTGCCCCACTACCGAGCCTGCCACATATTCCTGCCCCACTACCAAGCCTGCCATCCATTCCTGCCCCACTACCAAGCCTGCCATCCATTCCTGCCCAAATACCAAGCCTGCCATCCATTCCTGCCCCACTACCGAGCCTGCCACATATTCCTGCCCCACTACCAAGCCTGCCATCCATTCCTGCCCCACTGCCAAGCCTGCCATCCATTCCTGCCCCACTACCAAGCCTGCCATCCATTCCTGCCCCACTATCAAGCCTGCCATCCATTCCTGCCCCACTACCAAGCCTGCCATCCATTCCTGCCCCACTACCAAGCCTGCCATCCATTCCTGCCCCACTACCAAGCCTGCCATCCATTCCTGCCCCACTACCGAGCCTGCCACCTATTCCTGCCCCACTACCAAGCCTGCCATCCATTCCTGCCCAAATACCAAGCCTGCCATCCATTCCTGCCCCACTGCCAAGCCTGCCATCCATTCCTGCCCCACTACCAAGCCTGCCATCCATTCCTGCCCCACTATCAAGCCTGCCATCCATTCCTGCCCCACTACCAAGCCTGCCATCCATTCCTGCCCCACTACCAAGCCTGCCATCCATTCCTGCCCCACTACCAAGCCTGCCATCCATTCCTGCCCCACTACCAAGCCTGCCATCCATTCCTGCCCCACTACCAAGCCTGCCATCCATTCCTGCCCCACTACCAAGCCTGCCATCCATTCCTGCCCCACTACCAAGCCTGCCATCCATTCCTGCCCCACTACCAAGCCTGCCATCCATTCCTGCCTCACCGCCAGCCTGCCATCCATTTCTAAAATCCCGGCCCAAACATATTTTATCGATACATCCCTGCAGTTACCTTTGCTGGAGATCCCATCACATCCCTGGTTTTTCCATTTCTCAGATAGTGAGACATGAACTTCCCTCAGTCCTAGTAGGTGTAATAGCTGAACCCAGGTGAAACATAGCGACCATCCAGGATTAACCCCTTCAGTGTCTCACTATATATAATATATATATATATATATATATATATATATATATATATATATACTAGCATCTATACTATATATATTACTACCATCTATACCAGTGCTTCTCAAACTGTGAGGCGCCTCCTAGTTGTTTGACTCCAGTTGCAAAAGTTTGAGAAGCGCTGATCTATACTCATTTTATATATATATATATATATATATATATATATATATATATATATATACACACACACACACATATATAACTAGCATCCATACTGTGTATATATACATTACTACCATCTATACTATATATATATATATATATATATATATATTACTGGCATCTATACTATATATACATTGCTAGCATATTATAATATATATATATATATATATTTATTACTAACATATACAGTGGTGCCTTGGATTATATATATATATATATATATATATATATATATATATATATATATATATATATATATACAGTGGTGCCTTGGATTACGAGCATAATCCGTTCCGGGACGGCGCTTGTAATCCAAATCACTCTTAAACCAAAGCAAATTCTCCCATAAGAAATTATAGAAATGCAGACAATTGGTTCCACACCCCAAAAATAATGATTTATTATTCTGAATAACATGTAAAACAGATTAAACAAACATTCAGAAACAGCAGAATCTGTGATATTATATAAGTTACTGTACAGTAATGGAGAGGAGGGAAACACAAGGGCGGACAGAGACTGCAGGGAGCAGGAAGGAATGAGCAGGGCAGATGTGGGCACATACATGCAGCGCTCTCTGTCCAGGGAGAGAGGGGTTACAGCTATGGAGAGATTACCTCCACAGTCCTGTCCCCTGATGTAAGCCCCAGCCTGAAGTAGATCTGCTATGATATGGAAGGTAAGGGAGACTTCCTGGGTCAGAGTACAGGGCTGTAGACCCCGGGTAGGGCCGTTTCTAGCAGCGGGCCCACCCGCCCCATCATCTGCCCCTGCGCTCGGCCCATCATCTGCCCAGATGACCACCCGCAGCTCCCTGGCAGATCCCCCGCAGCTCCCCCCCCCCCTTGGACCGCGCTGGTGACACCTCACTCAGTGGCGTGTGCGCCGCCCCCGTCCCATCACCTGCTCGGATCACCGGCCGCAGCCTGCAGCTCCCCCCAGACCGCGCTCAGCCGCCAGGCCCCGCCCCTGCATGCATCTTCTCTGCTGGAGGATCCGTGCTGTTCCAGCGTGAGGAGAAGATGAGAAGAGAAAAGGACCCTGCAGTATGTCAGGATAAGGTGAGTAAAATGTTTTTTTTTTAATGTGTGTTTTTGGTAATGCCTGGCCAGTGTTACTATAGGTGAAAACCACAGGGGGATTATTACTATAAGATGAGCACTGGGGGGATTATTACTATAAGGGGGAGCACTGGGGGGATTATTACTATAAGGTGGAGCACTGTGGGGATTATTACTATAAGGTGGAGCACTGTGGGGATTATTACTATAAGGGGGAGCACTGGGGGGATTATTACTATAAGGGGGAGCACTGGGGGGATTATTACTATAAGGGGGAGCACTGGGGGGATTATTACTATAAGGGGGAGAACTGAGGGGATTATTACTATAAGGGGGAGCACTGGGGGGATTATTACTATAAGGGGGAGCACTGGGGGGATTATTACTATAAGGGGGAGAACTGAGGGGATTATTACTATAAGGGGGAGCACTGGGGTGATTATTACTATAAGGGGAGCACTGGGGGGATTATTACTATAAGGGGGAGCACTGTGGGGATTATTACTATAAGGGGGAGCACTGGGGGGATTATTACTATAAGGGGGAGCACTGGGGGGATTATTACTATAAGGGGGAGTACTGGAGAGATTATTACTCTAAGGGGGAGCACTGGGGGGATTATTACTATAAGGAGGAGCACTGGGGGATTATTACTATAAGGGGGAGCACAGGGGGATTATTACTATAAGGAGGAGCACTGGGGGGATTATTACTATAAGGGGGAGCACTGGGGGGATTATTACTATAAGGGGGAGCACTGGGGGGATTATTACTATAAGGGGGAGAACTGAGGGGATTATTACTATAAGGTGGAGCACTGTGGGGATTATTACTATAAGGGGGAGCACTGGGGGGATTATTACTATAAGGGGGAGTACTGGAGAGATTATTACTCTAAGGGGGAGCACTGGGGGGATTATTACTATAAGGAGGAGCACTGGGGGATTATTACTATAAGGGGGAGCACAGGGGGATTATTACTATAAGGAGGAGCACTGGGGGGATTATTACTATAAGGAGGAGCACTGGGGGATTATTACTATAAGGGGGAGCACTGGGGGATTATTACTATAAGAGGGAGCACTGGGAGGATTATTACTATAAGGAGGAGCACTGGGGGATTATTACTATAAGGGGGAGCACTGGGGGATAATTACTATAAGGGGGAGCACTGGGGGGATTATTACTATAAGGGGGAGCACTGGGGGATTATTACTATAAGAGGGAGCACTGGGGGGATTATTACTATAAAGGGGAGTACTGGGGGGTTATTACTATAAGGGGGAGCACTGGGGGAATTATTACTATAAAGGGGGAGCACTGGGGGAATTATTACTATAAGGGGGAGCACTGGGGGGATTATTACTATAAGAGGGAGCACTGGGGGGATTATTACTATAAGGGGAGCACTGGGGGGATTATTACTATAAGGGGGAGCACTGGGGGGGATTATTAATATAAGAGGGAGCACTGGGGGGATTATTACTATAAGGGGGAGCACAGGGGGATTATTACTATAAGGAGGAGCACTGGGGGGATTATTACTATAAGGGGGAGCACTGGGGGGGATTATTACTATAAGAGGGAGCACTGGGAGGATTATTACTATAGGGGGGCACAGGGGGATTATTACTATAAGGAGGAGCACTGGGGGGATTATTACTATAAGGGGGAGCACTGGGGGGATTATTACTATAAGGAGGAGCACTGGGGGATTATTACTATAAGGGGGAGCACTGGGGGGATTATTGCTATAAGAGGGAGCACTGGGAGGATTATTACTATAGGGGGGCACAGGGGGATTATTACTATAAGGAGGAGCACTGGAGGGATTATTACTATAAGGGGGAGCACTGGGGGGATTATTACTATGGGGAGGGCATTGGGGGATTGTTACTATGGGGAGAGCACTGGGGGGATTATTACTATAAGGTGGAGCACTGGGGGGATTATTACTATAAGGGGGAGCACTGGGGGGGTTATTACTATAAGGGGGAGCACTGAGGGGATTATTACTATAAGGAAGAGCACTGGGGGGATTATTACTATAAGGGGGAGCACTGGGGGGATTATTTCTATAAGGGGGAGCACTGGGGGATTATTACTATAAGAGGGAGCACTGGGGGATTATTACTATAAAAGGGAGCACTGGGGGGATTATTACTATAAAGGGGAGCACTGGGGGGTTATTACTATAAGGGGGAGCACTGGGGGGATTACTACTATAAATGGAGCACTGGAGGGATTATTACTATAAGGGGGAGCACTGGGGGATTATTACTATGGGGAGGGCATTGGGGGATTGTTACTATGGGAAGAGCACTGGGGGGATTATTACTATAAGGTGGAGCACTGGGGGGATTATTACTATAAGGTGGAGCACTGGGGGGATTATTACTATAAGGGGGAGCACTGGGGGGGTTATTACTATAAGGGGGAGAACTGAGGGGATTATTACTATAAGGGGAGCACTGGGGGATTATTACTATAAGAGGGAGCACTGGGGGATTATTACTATAAGGGGGAGCACTGGGGGGTTATTACTATAAGGGGGAGCACTGGGGGGATTATTTCTATAAGGGGGAGCACTGGGGGATTATTACTATAAGAGGGAGCACTGGGGGATTATTACTATAAAGGGGAGCACTGGGGGGATTATTACTATAAAGGGGAGCACTGGGGGGTTATTACTATAAGGGGGAGCACTGGGGGGATTACTACTATAAATGGAGCACTGGAGGGATTATTACTATAGGGGGGAGCACTGGGGGATTATTACTATGGGGAGGGCATTGGGGGATTGTTACTATGGGAAGAGCACTGGGGGGATTATTACTATAATGGGGCGCACTGTGGGGATTATTACTATAAGGGGGAGCACTGGGGGGATTATTACTATAAGGGGGAGCACTGGGGGGATTATTACTATAAGGGGGAGCACTGGGGGGATTATTACTATAAGGGGGAGCACTGGGGGGATTATTACTATAAGGGGAGCACAGGGGGTATTGTTACTATGGGGACAGCACAGGGGGGATTATTACTATAAGGGGGAGCACTGGGGGGATTATTACTATAAGGGGGAGCACTGGGGGGATTATTAATATAAGGGGGAGCACTGGGGGGATTATTACAATAAGGGGAGCACAGGGGGTATTGTTACTATGGGGACAGCACAGGGGGGATTACTATTTGGGTACTGCACAGTGAGCATTATTACTATACAGAGGCAAAGCAGGAGGCATTATTACTATATGGAGGACACAGCAGGGGATCCTACCCACAGGGGGTAGCCAACATACCTACTCACTTTACTGCACATGACACAAAGAAGTGGAAGTTGTTGTAAAAGTGCAGAGCCTAAAATGTTTGTCTGGCAGGTTCAGAAGAAATAAATGATTGCTGCAAGAAATCATCATGGGGGTCCGGGCCAGAAGGGGAGGAAAAGTGACGCCTCAGATCAAAGAAGACGTCACCTGTGAGTCACTGAATTACTTTTTTTTGCCTCAAGTTAAAAAAAAGGTTGAATATCACTGCTCTATGCCATAATACACACACTGCTTCTCCATTGCAATAACCGCCCCCCCCCCCCCCCTTTGACATCACTCCAGGGGGGGGGGGGGGGTGATTTTAGCAAGATCCGCCCTGTAGTCAAAATTACCTAGAAACGGCCCTGATGCAGACCACCCCCCTCCCCCCCCCCCCCCCAACTCAGGGAGCTCTTATACCAAAGCAATGCTCTTAAACCAAGTCACTATTTTGAAAAACTGTGAGCTCTTAAACCAAGGTACCACTGTATATATATATATTAGCATCTACACTATGTATTTACATTACTACCATCTATATACTATATATATATATATATATTACTAGAACACACTATACTGACATCTGCACATCTAGATACTCTCTATACATTAATATACTCTGTATACACCTATATACAGGCCTCCGCACAGCACATTCTATCTATATACTCTGTATACATCTATATACTCTCTATATACTCTGTATTCATCTATATACCAGCCTCCGCACAGCACATTCTCTCTATACATCTATATACCGTCGTCTGTACAGCACTTTCTCTATATATACTCTGTATACATCTATATACTCTCTGTATACTCTGTATTCATTTATATACCAGCCTCCGCACAGCACATTATCTCTATACTCTCTGTATACTCTGTATACACCTATATACCGCCCTCCGCACAGCACATTCTCTCTATACTCTCTGTATACTCTGTATACACCTATATACCGCCCTCCGCACAGCACATTCTCTCTATACTCTCTGTATACTCTATACACCTATATACCGACCTCCGCACAGCACATTCTCTCTATACTCTCTGTATACTCTGTATACACCTATATACCGACCTCCGCACAGCACATTCTCTCTATACTCTCTGTATACTCTGTATACACCTATATACCGACCTCCGCACAGCACATTCTCTCTATACTCTCTGTATACTCTGTAAACACCTATATACCGCCCTCCACACAGCACATTCTCTCTATACTCTCTGTATACTCTGTATACACCTATATACCGCCCTCCACACAGCACATTCTCTCTATACTCTCTGTATACACCTATATACCGCCCTCCGCACAGCACATTCTCTCTATACTCTCTATATACTCTATATACCGCCCTCCGCACAGCACATTCTCTCTATACTCTCTATACCGCCCTCCGCACAGCACATTCTCTCTATACTCTCTATATACTGTATACACCTATATACCGCCCTCCGCACAGCACATTCTCTCTGTACTCTCTGTATACACCTATATACCGCCCTCCGCACAGCACATTCTCTCTATACTCTCTGTATACACCTATATACCGCCCTCCGCACAGCACATTCTCTCTATATACCCTCTATACATCTGTATCCAGGCCTTGCACTGTGACCCCTTCCCTTCTTCCCCCTGATATAATGGGATATATAATCTTATGAATAAGAGACAATCGTCCTCGTGTAACAAACATCATAAATAAAGAAGCTTCTTTGTTCCTAAACTTCTCTGGAGAATCAATCCGACCCGTGATTTGTTACAATGGAAAACAAGGCCACGTTTTACTCACAAGCCGCATTGTTAACCAAGGTCCATGTAGTCAGCTGTGCGGCTGTATACTCACTGCGCGTTGTATCCATAGGATGTACTATAGGAGAGATGGGGTACGATGGCCGGGGACCCCCATCCTCTGGTGGGTAAAGGGGTCAGCGGGTTATAGTACTCTTATGGGGTCAGCGGGTTATAGTAGTCTCATGGGGTCAGCGGATTATAATACTCTTATGGGGTCAGCAGGTTATAATACTCTTATGGGGTCAGCAGGTTATAATACTCTCATGGGGTCAGCGGATTATAATACTCTTATGGGGTCAGCAGGTTATAATACTCTCATGGGGTCAGCGGATTATAATACTCTCATGGGGTCAGCGGATTATAGTAGTCTCATGGGGTCAGCGGATTATAGTACTCTTATGGGGTCAGCAGGTTATAGTAGTCTCATGGGGTCAGCGGATTATAATACTCTCATGGGGTCAGCGGATTATAATACTCTTATGGGGTCAGCAGGTTATAGTAGTCTCATGGGATCAGCGGATTATAATACTCTCATGGGGTCAGTGGATTATAATACTCTCATGGGGTCAGCGGATTATAATACTCTCATGGGGTCAGCGGATTATAATACTCTTATGGGGTCAGCAGGTTATAATACTCTCATGGGGTCAGCGGATTATAATACTCTCATGGGGTCAGCGGATTATAGTAGTCTCATGGGGTCAGCGGATTATAATACTCTTATGGGGTCAGCAGGTTATAGTAGTCTCATGGGATCAGCGGATTATAATACTCTCATGGGGTCAGTGGATTATAATACTCTCATGGGGTCAGTGGATTATAATACTCTCATGGGGTCAGTGGATTATAATACTCTCATGGGGTCAGTGGATTATAATACTCTCATGGGGTCAGTGGATTATAATACTCTCATGGGGTCAGCGGATTATAATACTCTCATGGGGTTAGCAGGTTATAATACTCTCATGGGGTCAGCAGGTTATAATACTCTTATGGGGTCAGCGGATTATAATACGCTCATGGGGTCAGCGGATTATAATACTCTTATGGGGTCAGCAGGTTATAGTACTCTCATGGGGTCAGCGGATTATAATACTCTCATGGGGTCAGCGGATTATAATACTCTCATGGGGTCAGCGGATTATAATACTCTCATGGGGTCAGCGGATTATAATACTCTCATGGGGTCAGCGGATTATAATACTCTCATGGGGTCAGCGGATTATAGTACTCTCATGGGGTCAGCAGGTTATAGTACTCTTATGGGGTCAGCAGGTTATAGTACTCTCATGGGGTCAGCGGATTATAATACTCTTATGGGGTCAGCAGGTTATAGTACTCTCATGGGGTCAGCGGATTATAATACTCTTATGGGGTCAGTGGATTATAATACTCTCATGGGGTCAGTGGATTATAATACTCTCATGGGGTCAGCAGGTTATAATAATCTTATGGGGTCAGCGCCATTTCTTATATTACAATTGATGTTAATGTGATGAAAAATAAGCATCGCTCGCCGGTCACCATCACACATATATATATATACATATACACAATACTCAGGTCAGGTGACCGGCAGCTCATCCACCTGGGCGGCGGCTGCGGTGAGCCCGGCTGTCAGCGCACACGTACAATCGTCTGGGTAATTAGAACAATCGCCAGCACTTGTGGTCAGGACTTGTATTGACTTTGAAATTAACACTGCAGAGAACATCTACTTTTCTATAGAAGCCGAGAGATAATTCCTTCCTGTATATGAGAGACAGCGAGGGAACACAGGGCAAACTAAGGAGGAACACCGGTAACACAGGGCAAACTAAGGAGGAACACCGGGGACACAGGGCAAACTAAGGAGGAGCACCGGGGACACAGGGCAAACTAAGGAGGAACACCGGGGACACAGGGCAAACTAAGGAGGAACACCGGGGACACAGGGCAAACTAAGGAGGAGCACCGGGGACACAGGGCAAACTAAGGAGGAGCACCGGGGACACAGGGCAAACTAAGGAGGAGCACCGGGGACACAGGGCAAACTAAGGAGGAGCACCGGGGACACAGGGCAAACTAAGGAGGAGCACCGGGGACACAGGACAAACTAAGGAGGAGCACCGGGGATACAGGGCAAACTAAGGATGAACACCGGGGACACAGGGCAAACTAAGGAGGAACACCGGGGACACAGGGCAAACTAAGGAGCAACACCGGGGACACAGGACAAACTAAGGAGGAGCACCGGGGGCACAGGGCAAACTAAGGAGGAACACCGGGAACACAGGGCAAACTAAGGAGGAACACCGGGAACACAGGGCAAACTAAGGAGGAACACCGGGGACACAGGACAAACTAAGGAGGAACACCGGGGACACAGGACAAACTAAGGAGGAGCACCGGGGACACAGGGCAAACTAAGGAGGAACACCGGGGACACAGGGCAAACTAAGGAGGAACACCGGGGACACAGGGAAAACTAAGGAGGAACCCCGGGGACACAGGGCAAACTAAGGAGGACCACTAAGGGTCTCCTATCTATCTCCTATCTATCTATCTATCTATCTCCTATCTATCTATCTCCTTATCTATCTATCTATCTATCTATCTATCTATCTATCTATCTATCTCCTATCTATCTATCTATCTATCTCCTATCTATCTATCTATCTATCTATCTATCTATCTATCTCCTATCTATCTATCTATCTATCTCCTATCTATCTATCTATCTCCTATCTATCTATCTATCATCTATCTATCTCCTATCTATCTCCTATCTATCTATCTATCTATCTATCTATCTATCTATCTATCTCCTATCTATCTCCTATCTATCTCTCTATCTATCTATCTCCTATCTATCTCCTATCTATCTCCTATCTATCTATCTCCTATCTATCTATCTATCTATCTCCTATCTATCTATCTATCTCCTATCTATCTATCTATCATCTATCTATCTATCTCCTATCTATCTCCTATCTATCTATCTATCTATCTATCTATCTCCTATCTATCTCCTATCTATCTCCTATCTATCTATCTATCTATCTATCTATCTATCTATCTATCTCCTATCTATCTATCTCCTATCTATCTATCTATCTATCTATCTATCTCCTATCTATCTATCTATCTATCTATCTCCTATCTATCTATCTCCTATCTATCTATCTATCTATCTATCTATCTCCTATCTATCTATCTCCTATCTATCTATCTATCTATCTATCTCCTATCTATCTATCTATCTCCTATCTCCTAATCTATCTATCTATCTCCTATCTCCTATCTATCTATCTAATCTCCTATCTATCTATCTATCTCCTATCTCCTATCTATCTATCTATCTCCTATCTATCTATCTATCTCCTGTCTATCCCCTATCTATCTCCTATCTATCTAGTTGATAATTGTTTGTTTTAATCCCCATCTGTCGCCGCCTCAGATATGACAGGCTCAGGGCTAATACTTATGTGAAGGCACCAGAAGAGGTAAACTAAATCTCCACTTGGGTTGTTTATTCTAAAAATCTCCACACCTGGACTGTAAAATGCCACCATCCCTTAATAACGGAAGGGTTATTATATTTCCAAGGTTACATGCAACTACAATAAAAGCAGCCGATTCACCCACAGACTATCCTTGCCTCATACATGAAGAGTTACACCTACTCCTCTACCCCCATACCCCTTCCCCCCCCCCCCCCCCCCCCCCCCCCCCCCTTCACCTTTACCCCTTTCTTTTGTCCTTTCCTTTTATAGTGACTCAATAAAAAACCATATAGAATGTTACACTCAGCAGAGATGTATGTAATAGCATTTTACAGTTATACATTATATAAAGATACTAGACTGGCTGTTTGTCTATCACAAAAACCCATGAAAGACGTTCTCTTCTTTCTTTTGAATACCAATGTTTATATTAAAATATGACAAATAGAGATGAGGGAACCTGGAGCAGCTGGAGTCCATCCGAACCGGAACGTTCGGCATGTGATTAGCGGTGGCTGCTGAAGTTGGATAAAGCCCTAAGGCTATGTGGGAATCCTGTATATAGTCATTGGCTGTATCCATGTTTTCCAGACAACCTTAGAGCTTTATCCAAGTTCAGCAGCCACCGCTAATCAAATACCGATCGATCGGGTTCGGATGGACTCGGTTCGCTCATCTCTAATGACAAAATATTTGTTTCAATAACAGAAGGGAACCATATATCTATTCAGATACAGCTGCACAGTCCTCTCTATCCCCTCCCTGCACTCATCTCTATGATCATAGAGAGAACCGTGTGGTCATACAGATACAGCTGCACAGTCCTCTCTATCCCCTCCCTGCACTCATCTCTATGATCATAGAGAGAACCGTGTGGTCATACAGATACAGCTGCACAGTCCTCTCTATCCCCTCCCTGCACTCATCTCTATGATCATAGAGAGAACCGTGTGGTCATACAGTTACAGCTGCACAGTCCTCTCTGTCTCCTCCCTGCACTCATCTCTATGATCTCATCTTACTGTAACCAGGCCCGCCATGGGCAGTATTGCCGGTAGTGCTGTAAGGGGCCTGGGCCAGGGGACTCACAGGGGGCCCAATGCTGCTGTCAGGACACTGCAAAGCTTAGTGAGAAGAAAGGACTTTTACAGACCTGTTCTTGTCACTAAGCTGCAGTCTGGGGTCCTGCTCTTTCCCCTGGGCTGTCTGGAGGTCTCACCGCTCTCCCCTCACAGAGGACAGAGGAGCTGCAGGTGCTGGGAAGATGGAAGGAGGAGATTCCTCATGAAATGGAAGTGTCTGCTTGGGAGAGCGTGTGAGAGTGAATGAATATGTATGTATGTATGTGTATCCCAGTGCATGCTGGGAGTTGTAGTGTTGTCGCAGGTTAGCTGTCAGCCTATGACAACACTACAAATCCCAGCATGTACTGACACAACACTCATGTACTGACACTACTACACCCCTCATCCACTATACCTCCACTACTACACCCCTCATCCACTATACCTTCACTACTACACCCCTCATCCACTATACCTCCACTACTACACCTCTCATCCACTATACCTCCACTACTACACCCCTCATCCACTATACCTCCCTACTACACCCCTCATCCACTATACCTCCACTACTACACCCCTTATCCACTATACCTCCACTACTACACCCCTCATCCACTATACCTCCATTACTACACCTCTCATCCACTATACCTCACTACTACACCCCTCATCCACTATACCTCCACTACTACACCTCTCATCCACTATACCTCCCTACTAAACCTCTCATCCACTATACCTCCACTACTACACCCCTCATCCACTATACCTCCACTACTACACCTCTCATCCACTATACCTCACTACTATACCACTTATCCACTATACCTCCACTACTACACCCCTCATCCACTATACCTCCACTACTACACCTCTCATCCACTATACCTCCACTACTACACCTCTCATCCACTATACCTCACTACTATACCACTTATCCACTATACCTCCACTACTACTACTACACCCCTTATCCACTATACCTCCCTACTACACCACTTATCCACTATACCTCCCTACTACACCCCTCATCCACTATACCTCCACTACTACACCTCTCATCCACTATACCTCCACTACTACACCTCTCATCCACTATACCTCCACTATTACACCTCTCATCCACTATACCTCCACTACTACACCTCTCATCCACTATACCTCCACTACTACACCTCTCATCCACTATACCTCCCTACTACACCCCTCATCTACTATACCTCCATTACTACACCCCTCATCCACTATACCTCCACTACTACACCTCTCATCCACTATACCTCCCTACTACACCCCTCATCCACTATACCTCACTACTACACCCCTCATCCACTATACCTCCACTACAACACCCCTCATCCACTATACCTCCATTACTACACCCCTTATCCACTATACCTCACTACTACACCTCTCATCCACTATACCTCCACTACTACACCTCTCATCCACTATACCTCCACTACTACACCCCTCATCCACTATACCTCCATTACTACACCCCTTATCCACTATACCTCCACTACTACACCTCTCATCCACTATACCTCCCTACTACACCCCTCATCCACTATACCTCACTACTACACCCCTCATCCACTATACCTCCACTACAACACCCCTCATCCACTATACCTCCATTACTACACCTCTCATCCACTATACCTCACTACTACACCTCTCATCCACTATACCTCCACTACTACACCTCTCATCCACTATACCTCCACTACTACACCCCTCATCCACTATACCTCCCTACTACACCCCTCATCCACTATACCTCCACTACTACACCTCTCATCCACTATACCTCCACTACTACACCTCTCATCCACTATACCTCCCTACTACACCCCTCATCTACTATACCTCCACTACTACACCCCTTATCCACTATACCTCCACTACTACACCTCTCATCCACTATACCTCCACTACTACACCTCTCATCCACTATACCTCCACTACTACACCTCTCATCCACTATACCTCTCTACTACACCCCTCATCTACTATACCTCCACTACTACACCCCTTATCCACTATACCTCCACTACTACACCCCTCATCCACTATACCTCCATTACTACACCTCTCATCCACTATACCTCACTACTACACCCCTCATCCACTATACCTCACTACTACACCTCTCATCCACTATACCTCCACTACTACACCCCTCATCCACTATACCTCCACTACTACACCTCTCATCCACTATACCTCCACTACTACACCCCTCATCCACTATACCTCCCTACTACACCTCTCATCCACTATACCTCACTACTACTACTACACCCCTCATCCACTATACCTCCACTACTACACCCCTTATCCACTATACCTCAACTACTACACCTCTCATCCACTATACCTCCACTACTACACCTCTCATCCACTATACCTCCCTACTACACCTCTCATCCACTATACCTCACTACTACTACTACACCCCTTATCCACTATACCTCCACTACTACACCCCATATTCACTATACCTCACTACTACACCTCTCATCCACTATACCTCACTACTACACCCCTCATCCACTATACCTCCACTACTACACCCCTTATCCACTATACCTCAACTACTACACCTCTCATCCACTATACCTCCACTACTACACCCCTTATCCACTATACCTCAACTACTACACCTCTCATCCACTATACCTCCACTACTACACCCCTCATCCACTATACCTCCACTATTACACCCCTTATCCACTATACCTCAACTACTACACCTCTCATCCACTATACCTCACTACTATACCACTTATCCACTATATTTCCACTACTACACCCCTCATCCACTATACCTCCCTACTACACCCCTTATCCACTATACCTCACTACTACACCCCTTATCCACTATACCTCACTACTACACCCCTCATCCACTATACCTCCACTACTACACCCCTTATCCACTATACCTCCACTACTACACCCCTCATCCATTATACCTCCACTACTACACCCCTCATCCATTATACCTCCACTACTACACCCCTCATCCACTATACCTCCACTACTACACCTCTCATCCACTACACCTCCACTACTACACCCCTTATCCACTATACCTCACTACTACACCTCTCATCCACTATACCTCCACTACTACACCCCTCATCCACTATACCTCACTACTACACCCCTTATCGACTATATCTCCACTACTACACCCCTCATCCACTATACCTCCACTACTACACCCCTTATCCACTATACCTCCACTACTACACCTCTCATCCACTATACCTCACTACTACACCCCTCATCCTCATCCTCATTGGCAAACCTATTTATAACCTATTTATAGGGTGCTTTGGGGGCTTGTCTACTACATGAGGGCACAGGGGGAGCACTGGTATAGTGGGAAGCAATACAGTTGCTGTCTCAAACCTTCCCCACTGGCTGTATGATTCTGTGTCTTCCTAAAAAACATTTTTATTACTCTCTGTATACTCGCTCGGTGTATTCTCTATGTATACTCGCTGGGTGTGTACTCTCTGTATACTCGCTGGGTGTGTACTCTCTGTATACTCGCTGGGTGTATACTCTCTGTATACTCGCTGGGTGTGTACTCTCTGTATACTTGCTGGGTGTGTACTCTCTGTATACTCGCTGGGTGTATACTCTCTGTATACTCGCTCGGTGTATTCTCTATGTATACTCGCTGGGTGTGTACTCTCTGTATACTCGCTGAGTGTGTAGTCTCTGTATACTTGCTGGGTGTATACTCTCTGTATACTCGCTGGGTGTGTACTCTCTGTATACTCGCTGGGTGTGTACTCTCTGTATACTTGCTGGGTGTATACTCTCTGTATACTCGCTGGGTGTGTACTCTCTGTATACTCTGTGTGTGTACTCTCTGTATACTCGCTGGGTGTGTACTCTCTGTATACTCGCTGGGTGTATACTCTCTGTATACTCGCTGGGTGTATATTCTCTGTATACTCGCTGGGTGTGTACTCTCTGTATACTCTGTGTGTGTACTCTCTGTATACTCGCTGGGTGTGTACTCTCTGTATACTCTGTGTGTGTACTCTCTGTATACTCGCTGGGTGTGTACTCTCTGTATACTCGCTGGGTGTGTACTCTCTGTATACTCGCTGGGTGTATATTCTCTGTATACTTGCTGGGTGTATACTCTCTGTATACTCGCTGGGTGTATACTCTCTGTATACTCGCTGGGTGTATACTCTCTGTATACTCGCTGGGTGTGTACTCTCTGTATACTCGCTGGGTGTGTACTCTCTGTATACTCGCTGGGTGTATACTCTCTGTATACTCGCTGGGTGTGTACTCTCTGTATACTCGCTGGGTGTGTACTCTCTGTATACTCGCTGGGTGTGTACTCTCTGTATACTCGCTGTGTGTGTACTCTCTGTATACTCGCTGGGTGTATATTCTCTGTATACTCGCTGGGTGTGTACTCTTTGTATACTCGCTGTGTGTGTACTCTCTGTATACTCGCTGGGTGTATACTCTCTGTATACTCGCTGGGTGTATATTCTCTGTATACTCGCTGGGTGTATATTCTCTGTATACTCGCTGGGTGTGTACTCTCTGTATACTCGCTGGGTGTATATTCTCTGTATACTCGCTGGGTGTATATTCTCTGTATACTCGCTGGGTGTATACTCTCTGTATACTCGCTGGGTGTGTACTCTCTGTATACTCGCTGGGTGTGTACTCTCTGTATACTCGCTGGGTGTATACTCTGTATACTCGCTGGGTGTATACTCTCTGTATACTTGCTGGGTGTATACTCTCTGTATACTCGCTGGGTGTATACTCTCTGTATACTTGCTGGGTGTATACTCTCTGTATACTCGCTGGGTGTGTACTCTGTATACTCGCTGGGTGTATACTCGCTGTATACTCGCTGGGTGTATACTCGCTGTGTACTCGCTGGGTGTATATTCTCTCTATACTCGCTGGGTGTATATTCTCTGTATATTCTCTGTGTGTGTACTCTCTGTATACTTGCTGGGTGTATACTCGCTGGGTGTATATTCTCTGTATACTCGCTGGGTGTGTACTTTCTGTATACTTGCTGGGTGTATACTCTCTGTATACTCGCTGGGTGTGTACTCTCTGTATACTCGCTGGGTGTATATTCTCTGTGTGTGTACTCTCTGTATACTCGCTGGGTGTGTACTCTCTGTATACTCGCTGGGTGTATATTCTCTCTATACTCGCTGGGTGTATACTCTCTGTATACTCGCTGGGTGTATACTCTCTGTATACTCGCTGGGTGTATACTCTCTGTATACTCGCTGGGTGTGTACTCTCTGTATACTCGCTGGGTGTATACTCTCTGTACACTCGCTGGGTGTATACTCTCTGTATACTCTGTGTGTGTGTACTCTCTGTATACTCGCTGGGTGTATACTCTCTGTGTGTGTACTCTCTGTATACTCGCTGGGTGTATATTCTCTGTATACACGCGGATATCTGAGCTTTATCCTCTCTCGCTTCTCAGCTACAGATCAGGAATTTGAGGCGACTTTCCTGCGTGTTTCCCGTAACGTAATCTCATCAGATTTCACTGTGAATCGAGGAACATTCCGCGCACACGTCCGCCCATTATTTTCTCCCATCTCCCTGAACCCGTTCACCTTCATTCCAGGAGCTAAAGATGTCAGCCCGGCGGCCGAGAGACCATAGACGGCCATGTCCCCGGCCGGGGGGGGATATCACTGGAATCCACCCCGGGGGTCTCCCAGCTTCTTACCTTACCTGTAATTACACAGCGACCAATGCTGCCACAATGACTCGTCCCAAGAGCTGATACTCTATTTATATACACAGCCAACCATTACCGAGGCCGGGGGAGGGGACAGCTACCTGTAATAGTGCAGAACATGGTGAGAGCTCCGACCGTCTGTAACATCACAGGGAGAACAAATAGACTGGAGGCCGGAAGAACCCCGACTGCTCCAGGAGGGGAACTCTCTCTCTCTCTTCTGGAGGGCCCCTACTACCACCCTCATTCTCCTCGTTGTGGACTATATTTGGCCATGTATAATAGTCACAGAGTCATCTGTAATAATAATATTACGGTTCTCACGGACGGATTTCATTCTCATCACATTCACTTAGTGACTGACATGGAATAAATAAGTCCTGTAATAAGGAAATCAATGGAGCCGTCAATAGAGACGCGTCCTGGGGGGACTAATAGCCTTGTGTACAATATAGTCCCTGGTGGCCCGGTGGCTTCTATCACTTTGTTCTCCATTACTGGTGAACTAATGGTCCCTGTGGTCCAGGACTGATCCCGCCGGGGCTGAGCCTCTCTCTAATCCTTAGAAGAGTAAAAGCTTCTGTATTTGTGATCTCTTTTCCACCATGATCCTGTGTGACTGTGCTGTGGGCTGGGGGTCTCAGTCTGGGGTCTTCCTGGGCGGAGTCACTGGAGGGGCCGCTGTACTGTGCAGGAGCAGGGAGTTCTGGGATGAATATGGAGCCGTCTCAGAGCCCTATGGGGGCCCAGCAGCATCTATAAGCTCCATAGTGGTAGTTAGTAATATTCTATCAATGTGTCAACAAGCAAATTGTTGCTTTTAAAAATACTTTTATATATATAAAACAATTGTCATCCTAATAAAAGTGTAAATTCTGTTTCCTTTTCCAATGTATAAAATAAATAAATAAATAAAGGAGTCTCCATGTAACCCCCAAACATGCTATATAACCCTTCACAGATGATTATGTGACATCACAGATGATGAAGTATACAATGTGACATCATAGATGGTGGAGTATACAATGTGACATCACAGATTATGGAGTATGTCATGACATCATAGATGGTGGAGCATAACATGTGACATCATAGATGGCGGAGCATATCATGTGACATCACATATGGAGCATATCATGTGACATCATAGATGGTGGAGTATACAATGTGACATCACAGATTATGGAGTATGTCATGACATCATAGATGGTGGAGTAAACAATGTGACATCACAGATGATGGAGTATGTCATGTGACATCACAGATGATGGCAGCGGCGTAGCTACCGCCGCGAGGCCCTCCCGATCAATCACTCTTGTGACCGTAAGCATTGTTTTGCTTGCGGTCACAAGGGTCCGGCTTCGTCTTCCCCCGGCAGCCGCGCATCCCAGAGCTCCCTGCGCGCCTTGGGCCCTGACTTCCGGTTCCGGCGCACAGGGAGCTCTGGGATGCGCGGCTGCCGGGGATAAGATGCGACACCCGGCAGCCACGCATCAGCCGGGGACAGACCAGGAGAGGTGAGGATCAACGTGGGAGCGCGATGTCAGGTGAGTTAAGTTTTGTTTTTGTTTTTTTTTTTATCAGCCTGCACGGGTGGGGGGAAAGAGGGGGGCATCTATGAGGGTGGGAGGAAGGAGGGGGGCATCTATGAGGGTGGGGGGGAAAGAGGGGGGGCATCTATGAGGGTGGGGGAAGGAGGGGGGCATCTATGAGGGTGGGGGGAAAGGGGGGGCATCTATGAGGGTGGGGGGAAAGGAGGGGGGCATCTATGAGGGTGGGGGGAAGGAGGGGGGCATCTATGAGGGTGGGGGGGAAAGAGGGGGGGCATCTATGAGGGTGGGGGGGAAAGAGGGGGGGCATCTATGAGGGTGGGGGGAAGGAGGGGGGAATCTATGAGGGTGGGGGGAAAGAGGGGGGCATCTATGAAGGTGGGGGGAAGGAGGGGGCATCTATGAGGGTGGGGGGAAAGGGGGGGCATCTATGAGGGTGGAAGGAAGGAGGGGGGCATCTATGAAGGAGGGGGGCATCTATGAGGGTGGGGGGAAGGAGGGGGCCATCTATGAGGATGGAGGGGGGAAAGAGGGGCAATCTATGAGGGTGGGGAGGAGAAGAGGGGCCATCTGTGGGGGGGGGGAGAGGGGGCCATCTATGAGGGTGGGGGGAAAGAGGAGCCATCTATGAGGGTGGGGGGGAAAGAGAGGCAATCTATGAGGGTGGGGGGAGAAAGAGGGGCCATCTGTGGGGGGGGAGAGGGGGCCATCTATGAGGGAGGGGGGGGGAGGGGACCATCTATAAGGGGGGGGGAAAGGGACCATCTATAAGGGAGGGTGAGGAGAGAGGAGGCCATCTATAAGGGAGGGGGGAGAGGAGGTTATCTATAAGGGAGGGGGTAGAGGGGGCCATCTATATGGAGGGGGTAGAGGGGGCCATCTATATGGAGGGGGGAGGGGAGGCCATCTATAAAGGAGGGTGGGGGGAAAGGGGGCCATTTATAAGGAGGGCAACATGGGGGGAGAGGCCATCTATTTGGGGGGGCAACATAGGGGGAGAGGGAATACACAGAGGGGGGCATATATTATTAGGGGGTCACATAGATTCAGCCTACCCACTAAATGAGGGTGTAAAGGGGACAATACAGATGTGCAGTGTGTATACAGATGAGGATGGTGCCAGAGTGAGGAGACTAATATGTCTGTCTGGCAGATTCTGTGGATTCGTGGCTCGGAGAAGTTCTCATAACGGCCCAGGACAGATGGAGAAGATGATGAAAAGGAAAGAACTCCGATCAGAGAAGACGTCCCCTGTGAGTCACCTGATATAACTGCACTGTAATGTATATGGTGTATAGAGCCTGTGTAGAGCTGGGGCCACCTCTATATGACTGGATGAGGTGATTTAGTATACTGGATTTGGTCAGTAACAATATGGTGGTGATGGTAGTGGTTGTGGAGCGGCGGTAATATTTCCTTCCTATATACTGGTATTACTGGTAATATAGGTCTCAGTATACAGGATTTGGTCGGTAACAGTATGGCGGTAATATGTACGGTGATAATACTTTCTCTTCCAATATGCTGGTGATCTTGGTAATATCTGTCTTAGTGTGTGTGTGTATATATATATATATATATATATATATATATATATATATATATATACATACACAAATAGCATCACTTGGTCGTGAAAGGAGGGGGGGGCCCAAGTTGGCCTCTGGCACCAGGGCCCAGGAGACATTAGCTACGCCTCTGGATGATGGAGTATATCATGTGACATCACAGATGATGGAGTTTATCATGTGACATCACAGATGATGGAGTATATCATGTGACATCACAGATGATGGAGTATATTATGTGAAATATCAGATGATAGAGTGGGCAGAGCAGGCAGTGTGGGAGGAGCAGGTGGTGCAGGTGCGAGTGCAGGCAGTGTGGGTGGTAAAGGTGCAGGTGTGGGTGGTACAAGTGGTGCAGCCGGTGCAGGTGCAGATGGTGTGGAACATGCAGGTGTGGGTGCGGACGATGCAGGTGCAAGCAGTGCAGGTGCAGACGGTATGGGTGATGAAGGTGCAGGCGGTGCAGCTGGTGTGGGACGTGTAGGTGCAGGAGATGTGGCTGGTGTAGGTGTGGGTGCAGGCGGTGTGGGACATGTAGGTGCATGCGGTGCGGCTAGTGTAGGTGTGGGTGCAGGCTGTGTGGCCGGTGTAAGTGTGGGTGCGGCCGGTGTAGGTGTGGGTGCAGGCGGTGTGGCTGGTGTAGGTGTGGACGCAGGCGGTGCGGCTGGTGTAGGTGTGGACGCAGGCGGTGCGGCTGGTGTAGGTGTGGGTGCAGGCTGTGTGGCCGGTGTAAGTGTGGGTGCAGGCGGTGCGGCCGGTGTAGGTGTGGGTGCAGGCGGTGCGGCCGGTGTAGGTGTGGGTGCAGACGGTGTGGCTGGTGTAGGTGTGGGTGCAGATGGTGTGGCTGGTGTAGGTGTGGGTGCAGATGGTGTGGCTGGTGTGGGTGTGGGTGCAGATGGTGCGGCTGGTGTAGGTGTGGCTGGTGTAGGTGTGGGTGCAGACGGTGTGGCTGGTGTAGGTGTGGGTGCAGATGGTGTGGCTGGTGTAGGTGTGGGTGCAGATGGTGTGGCTGGTGTAGGTGTGGGTGCAGATGGTGTGGCTGGTGTAGGTGTGGCTGGTGTAGGTGTGGGCAGTGCAGGCGGTGTGGCCGGTGTAGGTGTGGGTGCAGACGGTGCGGCCGGTGTAGGTGTGGGTGCAGACGGTGTGGCTGGTGTAGGTGTGGGTGCAGATGGTGTGGCTGGTGTAGGTGTGGGCAGTGCAGGCGGTGTGGGACGTGCAGGTGCGGGTGCAGGTGGTGCGGGACGTGTAGGTGCGGCTGGTGTAGGTGTGGGTGCAGACGGTGTGCGACATGCAGGTGTGGGCAGTACAGGCGGTGCAGGTGCGGGTGCAGGTGGTGCGGGACGTGTAGGTGCAGCTGGTGCAGGTACTATATGAGTAGATTTTATCTCTCAGTCTCAGACAATCCCCGTCATCCATTCTCCCTATAGCAGATAGATGTCCATTTGCAATAAGCTTTTTCCAAAATATTAATCAGACACAATCCTCCTCACAATGGGAACCTTTTTTACTTTGTACTCATGGGGAACAATGTGTGATGTATCGGCCCCCTGCAGCCCGGCGGGAGGAGCGGGGGATGTGATGGGAGGCCGGACAATGGCTCCTGTATTCCAGGGCTCCAGGACCAGCACTTCCCGCCTGACTCAAACCCCTCATTTTTACTCTGTTCCGTCTTCCATTAGAAGATAAAACATGAAAGAGCTGAATGCTTCTCCGTCTATTGTCGGACCTCTCTTCACACCACAAAGGGGCCACAAATACAGTCCTTGTTTCTTATTTATCTGTAGAAAACTGTCCGCGCACAACCGGAGGAGCGAATGGGTGACGTGTCTATAGGGTCATGTCATCAACTCCATCATGAGCCACTTATAGTACCGAATATGCATTTGGGGACCAGACTACAACCTCTGCACCCCCTATAGCAGTGCCGCTGGGGTCAGGATATATCTATAGCTGTGCTGCTGGGGTCAGGATATATCTATAACTCTGCTGCTGGGGTCAGGATATATCTATAGCTGTGCTGCTGGGGTCAGGATATATCTATAACTTTGCTGCTGGGGTCAGGATATATCTATAGCTGTGCTGCTGGGGTCAGGATATATCTATAACTCTGCTGCTGGGGTCAGGATATATCTATAGCTGTGCTGCTGGGGTCAGGATATATCTATAGCTGTGCTGCTGGGGTCAGGATATATCTATAGCTGTGCTGCTCGGGTCAGGATATATATATAGCTGTGCCGCTGGGGTCAGGATATATATATAGCTGTGCTGCTGGGGTCAGGATATATCTATAGCTGTGCTGCTGGGGTCAGGATATATTTGTAGCTGTGCTGCTGGGGTCAGGATATATCTATTTCTCTGCTGCTGGGGTCAGGATATATCTATAGCTGTGCCGCTGGGGTCAGGATATATATATATATATAGCTGTGCTGCTCGGGTCAGGATATATTTGTAGCTGTGCTGCTGGGGTCAGGATATATCTATAACTCTGCTGCTGGGGTCAGGATATATTTGTAGCTGTGCTGCTGGGGTCAGGATATATCTATAGCTGTGCTGCTGGGGTCAGGATATATCTATAGCTGTGCTGCTGGGGTCAGGATATATCTATAGCTGTGCTGCTGGGGTCAGGATATATCTATAGCTGTGCTGCTGGGGTCAGGATATATCTATAACTCTGCTGCTGGGGTCAGGATATATTTGTAGCTGTGCTGCTGGGGTCAGGATATATCTATAGCTGTGCTGCTGGGGTCAGGATATATCTATAACTCTGCTGCTGGGGTCAGGATATATCTATAGCTATGCTGCTGGGGTCAGGATATATCTATAGCTCTGCTGCTGGGGTCAGGATATATCTATAGCTGTGCTGCTGGGGTCAGGATATATCTATAGCTGTGCTGCTGGGGTCAGGATATATCTATAGCTGTGCTGCTGGGGTCAGGATATATCTATAGCTGTGCTGCTGGGGTCAGGATATATCTATAGCTGTGCTGCTGGGGTCAGGATATATATATAGCTGTGCTGCTGGGGTCAGGATATATCTATAACTCTGCTGCTGGGGTCAGGATATATTTGTAGCTGTGCTGCTGGGGTCAGGATATATCTATAACTCTGCTGCTGGGGTCAGGATATATATAGCTGTGCTGCTGGGGTCAGGATATATCTATAGCTGTGCTGCTGGGGTCAGGATATATCTATAACTCTGCTGTTGGGGTCAGGATATATATAGCTGTGCTGCTGGGGTCAGGATATATTTGTAGCTGTGCTGCTGGGGTCAGGATATATCTATAGCTGTGCTGCTGGGGTCAGGATATATCTATAACTTTGCTGCTGGGGTCAGGATATATTTGTAGCTGTGCTGCTGGGGTCAGGATATATATAGCTGTGCCGCTGGGGTCAGGATATATCTATAGCTGTGCTGCTGGGGTCAGGATATACCTATAGCTGTGCCGCTGGGGTCAGGATATATATAGCTGTGCTGCTGGGGTCAGGATATATATAGCTGTGCCGCTGGGGTCAGGATATATTTGTAGCTGTGCTGCTGGGGTCAGGATATATCTATAGCTGTGCTGCTCGGGTCAGGATATATCTATAGCTGTGCTGCTGGGGTCAGGATATATCTATAGCTGTGCTGCTGGGGTCAGGATATATCTATAACTTTGCTGCTGGGGTTAGGATATATCTATAGCTGTGCTGCTGGGGTCAGGATATATCTATAACTCTGCTGCTGGGGTCAGGATATATCTATAGCTGTGCTGCTGGGGTCAGGATATATCTATAGCTATGCTGCTGGGGTCAGGATATATCTATAACTCTGCTGCTGGGGTCAGGATATATCTGTAGCTGTGCTGCTGGGGTCAGGATATATCTATAGTTGTGCTGCTGGGGTCAGGATATATCTATAGCTGTGCTGCTGGGGTCAGGATATATCTATAGCTGTGCTGCTGGGGTCAGGATATATCTATAACTCTGCTGCTGGGGTCAGGATATATCTATAGCTGTGCTGGTGGGGTCAGGATATATCTATAGCTATGCTGCTGGGGTCAGGATATATCTATAACTCTGCTGCTGGGGTCAGGATATATCTATAGCTATGCTGCTGGGGTCAGGATATATCTATAACTGTGCTGCTGGGGTCAGGATATATCTATAGCTGTGCTGCTGGGGTCAGGATATATCTATAGCTGTGCTGCTGGGGTCAGGATATATCTATAGCTATGCTGCTGGGGTCAGGATATATCTATAACTCTGCTCCTGGGGTCAGGATATATCTATAGCTGTGCTGCTGGGGTCAGGATATATTTGTAGCTGTGCTGCTGGGGTCAGGATATATTTGTAGCTGTGCTGCTGGGGTCAGGATATATCTATAGCTGTGCTGCTGGGGTCAGGATATATCTATAGCTGTGCTGCTGGGGTCAGGATATATCTATAGCTATGCTGCTGGGGTCAGGATATATCTATAACTGTGCTGCTGGGGTCAGGATATATCTATAGCTGTGCTGCTGGGGTCAGGATATATCTATAGCTGTGCTGCTGGGGTCAGGATATATCTATAGCTATGCTGCTGGGGTCAGGATATATCTATAACTCTGCTCCTGGGGTCAGGATATATCTATAGCTGTGCTGCTGGGGTCAGGATATATTTGTAGCTGTGCTGCTGGGGTCAGGATATATTTGTAGCTGTGCTGCTGGAGTCAGGATATACCTATAGCTGTGCTGCTGGGGTCAGGATATATCTATAACTCTGCTGCTGGGGTCAGGATATATCTATAGCTGTGCTGCTGGGGTCAGGATATATCTATAACTGTGCTGCTGGGGTCAGGATATATTTGTAGCTGTGCTGCTGGGGTCAGGATATATCTATAGCTGTGCTGCTGGGGTCAGGATATATCTATAGCTGTGCTGCTGGGGTCAGGATATATCTATAGCTGTGCTGCTGGGGTCAGGATATATCTATAGCTGTGCTGCTGGGGTCAGGATATATTTGTAGCTGTGCTGCTGGAGTCAGGATATACCTATAGCTGTGCCGCTGGGGTCAGGATATATCTATAGCTGTGCTGCTGGGGTCAGGATATATCTATAGCTGTGCTGCTGGGGTCAGGATATATCTATAGCTGTGCTGCTGGGGTCAGGATATATCTATAGCTGTGCTGCTGGGGTCAGGATATACCTATAGCTGTGCCGCTGGGGTCAGGATATATCTATAGCTGTGCTGCTGGGGTCAGGATATATCTATAGCTGTGCTGCTGGGGTCAGGATATATCTATAGCTGTGCTGCTGGGGTCAGGATATATCTATAGCTGTGCTGCTGGGGTCAGGATATATCTATAGCTGTGCTGCTGGGGTCAGGATATATCTATAGCTGTGCTGCTGGGGTCAGGATATACCTATAGCTGTGCCGCTGGGGTCAGGATATATCTATAGCTGTGCTGCTGGGGTCAGGATATATCTATAGCTGTGCTGCTGGGGTCAGGATATACCTATAGCTGTGCCGCTGGGGTCAGGATATATCTATAGCTGTGCTGCTCGAGGAATTGTAGAGGACATTTTTCTGCTTAAAATTCCTCGCCCATTCAGCTCTGGCAGAATAGGAGCAGAATTTGAGCGAAATTAAAGCGGAATGCAAGCCCCATTGACTTTTATAGGATTTCTCTAGCGGAATCCACCCAAAGAATTGACATGTCAGTTCCTCAGGCGGAATTTTCAGCGCAGAAATTCCACTGTGTGAAGAAATAAGCAAAAAGCCCATTAAAGCCAATGTACATTCAAAATATTCATTCTTTATGTGCAGAATTTCGCCTGAAAATCCGTGAGAATTCAGTGTGAACCCAGCCTAACGGCATAAGACAAGAGTTACCAAGGCGAGGCATCCATCCACAGACAGCTGCCCCCGGGTATTTGCCCCTCGTCAGTGTGGAGCAGGATTCTGGCTACCAGGGGCAATGAAAAGTAGACTAACAAAACACACCAATCACTGAGCTCAGGGAGAACAGTGAGGAAAATCCAATGAAGTTCTCATTAAAAAGTATTTTTTAAGGGGGTAATCAGTGGAGACTTTTAAATGAGTACTTAATTGGATTTTCTTGACTGATCTCCCTGAGCTCAGTGATTGGTGTGTTTTGTTAGGAGATAGATAGATAGATAGATAGATAGATAGATAGATAGATAGATAGATAGATAGATAGGAGATAGATAGGAGATAGATAGATGGGAGATAGATAGGAGATAGATAGATAGATAGATAGATAGATAAATAGATAGATAGATAGATAGAGATAGATAGGAGATAGATAGATGGGAGATAGATAGATAGATAGGTAGAAGATAGATAGGCCGAAGTTTGGGGCTCCACATCCTCAATGGTCGCACCAAGGGAGACTCCCTAGGAAGGACTACCTTAAACTCCCATGTGGGCAGCAGTGTAGTGGACTACGCCATCACAGACATGGACCATTCAGACATTGGGGCCTTCATAGTCAATCCACAATCACACCTGTCGGACCATAACCAGATAGTCCTTTATATTAAGTCCACAAACAAACCACCGGGACAAAAACCCCATCAGGCCGGACTTTTCCCACTAAATCCATCCTACAAGTGGTCCAAGATGTCGGCTCTCAAGTATAAAGAGATACACACTGAACCAAAAATCCAAGGGATGCTCAACAACTTTAACAACAAGGTGTACCAGAGTAACCCAGAATGAGTGGACCAAGCGGTAAGGGATCTTAATAATATATTCTACACCATGGCAGAAATGGCTGACCTGCAAAAGAGTAGCCACAAGAAGACAAAAGAAAAAAATCCTAGCGCCTGGTTTGATAAGGAGTGCAAAGGTGTACGGAAGACCCTAAGATCGGCCTCAAATAAAAAGCACAGGGACCCCAACAACACCAAACTGCGGGAGGCCTATGACACAATACAAAGGCAATACAAAACCCTTCTCAGAAGGAAAAAACAGGAGTACACCTTAACCAAGCTCACCCAGCTCCAAGACGCCCTCCAAGAAAACTCCTTCTGGGAACTATGGAACCACCTGGGCACAAAGGGGAAGAAAAACACCCTCCACATTCAGAGCGGCAACATCTGGCTCCAATATTTCAGAGACCTCTATGGAGACATCCCGAAAGAGGAACGGAACCCGGACCAAGAACAAATTATATCAAAACTGAAGACCATGGAGGAGATACTGAAGGACTTCCAAAACCCTCTGGATTTACCTATAACACCGCAGGAGATTTCTGAGAGACTATCAACTATAAGGTGTAAGAAAGCCAGCGGTACTGACGGCATCCCCCCGAAATGATCAAGTACAGCCCACCAGCAATACAGGCGGCCATAACAAAACTATACAACATTGTGCTGAGCTCTGGCTACTTCCCTCGTGCCTGGAACCAAGGTGTCATAACCCCAATACACAAGAGCGGGGACAGGTACGACCCGGCCAACTATCGGGGGGTATGTGTCAGCAGCAACCTGGGGAAACTCTTCAACAACATCCTGAACCAGAGAATCCTCAGCTTCCTCACCCAGCACAATGTCCTCAGCAAAAGCCAAGCAGGGTTCATGCCGAACCACCGCACCACGGACCATGTCTATACCCTGCACCGCCTGATCCAGAGCCACGTCCACACCCTGCATCACCGCACCACGGACCATGTCTATACCCTGCACCGCCTCATCCAGAGCCACGTCCACACCCTGCATCACCGCACCACGGACCATGTCTATACCCTGCACCACCTCATCCAGAGCCACGTCCACACCCTGCATCACCGCACCACGGACCATGTCTATACCCTGCACCGCCTCATCCAGAGCCACGTCCACAACACAAAGAAAGGAAAAATATACGCCTGTTTTGTGGACTTCAAAAAGGCTTTCGATTCGGTGTGGCACCCAGGATTGCTTCTAAAATTGCTGGAGAGTGGAATAGGGGGAAAGACCTATGATGTTATCAAAAGTTCCTACACTGGGAACCAATGCTGCGTGAAGGTAAATGGGAAGAGAACGGCTTATTTCCAGCAGAGCCGAGGAGTCAGGCAGGGCTGCTGCCTCAGCCCAACACTCTTCAACATTTATATCAATGAGCTGGCAGTAGCCCTGGAGTCCTCCCCAACACCAGGTCTCACCCTCCATGACACCGAGGTGAAATTCCTTCTGTATGCGGATGACCTTCTCCTCCTATCATCATCTGAGAAAGGTCTCCAAGACCAGCTAGCCATCCTGGAGAAGTTCATCACCACATGGGCTCTACCCATCAACCTCAAAAAGACCAACACTGTGGTGTTCCAGAGAAGGAAAACAAAGTCAGCCGGGTCCCCTACCTTCACGCTACACAACCAGCCCCTTACAGCCACCAGCAGCTACACGTACCTGGGCCCCCCCACCTATATACTACACAACCAGCCCCTTACAGCCACCAGCAGCTACACCTACCTGGGCCCCCCCCCCACCTATATACTACACAACCAGCCCCTTACAGCCACCAGCAGCTACACCTACATGGGCCCCCACCTATATACTACACAACCAGCCCCTTACAGCCACCAGCAGCTACACCTACCTGGGCCTGATAATAGAACAGACGGGGAGCTTCAAATCTGCCATCAAGATGCTGAGAGACAAAGCCTGCAAAACCTTCTACACCATCAGAAGACAATTCTACCACCTTAAGCCACCTGTCAGGGTTTGGCTTAAAATCTTTGACTCCATTATTGCACCAATTCTCCTGTATGGCAGCGAGGTCTGGGGTCCTCACACATACCCCGACTGGTCAAAATGGGATTCCAGCCCAACGGAAATCTTCCATCTGGAGTTCTGTAAGCATCTTCTCCAGGTCCATCGGAGCACCTCTAACTGTGCCTGTAGAGCAGAGCTGGGCAGATTCCCCCTACACCTAACTATCCAGAAGAGGGCGCTGTCATTCTGGGGTCACCTACATGGTAGTAGTGAAGGTTCCTATCACCATAAAGCCTTGCTACACCAAGGGGCCCCAGGCAAAGCAGAGCCCCAAAACATACCCTCTGGAACCCAGCCCAACCAGACAATCCCACCATACCAGCTCACAAAAACCGGGATCAGGAACACAATAACCAGGAGACAAGAAGATTACGTCCAAGAATGGAGGGAGGAGGTCAGAGCATCCCAGAAGCTGGCCGTGTACCAGAGCCTGCAGAGGGAGTATAGACTGGCCCCATATCTGGAGGATCTTCCCAACCCCAGAGACCGGAAGATCCTGAGCCGCTACAGACTGAGCGCCCACAACCTGGCCATTGAAACTGGGCGGCACCGACAGAGCTACATCCCCAGGGAGAGCCGACTGTGCCAGCAGTGCGACCAGGAGGCCGTGGAGGATGAGGCCCACTTCCTGCTTCACTGCCCCAAATACTCAGCAGTGAGGGACACTCACTATAGGAGACTCTCCAACCTCCTCCCAGGCTTCTCCACCATGGAGAAGGAAGAGAAACTACCCATCCTGCTGGGGGAAGAAGAGACCACAGCGACTATAGTGGCACAATACGTCACTGCCTGCCATAGACTGAGAGGAGCGTGATACATCATGGACTCCGATACCCCAACCCCGATAGGTCATGGACTCCGATACCCCGACCCTGAATGTATCCCCCCCCCCCCCATGATACATCATGAACCCCTGTACACCGACCCCGGGTGAATCCCATTTCCTCAACTCCCTATTCTCCCCATGCTTTGGCAATGCTAATGTGTAACTTGGACCTGCCAATAAAGCTTTTTTGATTTGATTTGATTTGATAGATAGATAGATAGATAGATAGATAGATAGATAGATAGGAGATAGATAGATAGGAGATAGATAGATAGATAGATAGGAGATAGATAGATAGGAGATAGATAGATAGATAGATAGATAGATAGATAGATAGATAGATAGATAGGAGATAGATAGATAGATAGATAGATAGATAGATAGATAGGAGATAGATAGATAGGAGATAGGAGATAGATAGATAGATAGATAGATAGATAGATAGATAGATAGATAGATAGATAGATAGATAGGAGATAGATAGATAGATAGATAGATAGATAGATAGATAGGAGATAGATAGGAGATAGATAGGAGATAGAAGATAGATAGATAGAGAGATAGATAGGAGATAGATAGATAGATAGATAGATAGATAGATAGATAGATAGATAGGAGATAGATAGGAGATAGATAGGAGATAGATAGATAGATAGAGAGATAGATAGGAGATAGATAGATAGGAGATAGATAGATAGATAGATAGGAGATAGATAGATAGGAGATAGATAGATAGATAGATAGATAGATAGATAGATAGATAGATAGATAGATAGATAGATAGATAGGAGATAGATAGATAGATAGATAGATAGATAGGAGATAGGAGATAGATAGATAGATAGATAGATAGATAGATAGATAGATAGATAGATAGATAGGAGATAGATAGATAGATAGATAGATAGATAGATAGATAGATAGATAGATAGATAGGAGATAGATAGGAGATAGATAGGAGATAGAAGATAGATAGATAGAGAGATAGATAGGAGATAGATAGATAGATAGATAGATAGATAGATAGATAGATAGATAGGAGATAGATAGGAGATAGATAGGAGATAGATAGATAGATAGAGAGATAGATAGGAGATAGATAGATAGGAGATAGATTTATCATATCCTGAATAGATATTGTGAAGCATACAGTAAATGGTATAGAGTCGCTCCTGATGATTGATTCGTTCATCTCCAGCAGATAAAACAAACATAATGTTCTTTGGCCGCCACAACCTGTTCCACTATTAGATATATTTAATACGAGAACATAAAACATATTTAACGCTAATCTGTTTATTCTGAGGTTTGGTAAATTCCTCCCATCTCCGCACATTATCATATCAGCTGCCGAAAATTTCCATATCATAATTGTATTTATAATCAAATGATTTGCTGTCATCCTGATATCAGATTAAGGTGTAAATTAGTCTTTTATTTTTAAGTTATGCAACTTTAGAAATTGCTCATATGGTTGACAAACACGTGCGATGAAAGATGTTTTGTCAGAAGGCGATGACGCAGATGGAAGGGGGCAATGTATGTGATTACAGGGAGCTGCCGAGAAAATAATAAGTGATTTACAATCTGCAGCTCATCTACTAATTAAATCCACATTCACTAGTAAGAGAGAAGTGCTCACTATAACATGTGATAGTTATATAACTAATATACTACAGCTAATTACAGGTAAATAACCAGTATAATACTGCTCCTATTTACAGGAATATAACTACTATAATACTGCTCTTATATACAGGAATATAACTACTATAATACTGCTCCTATATACAGGAATATAACTACTATAATACTGCTCCTATATACAGGAATATAACTACTATAATACTGCCCCCTATATACAGGGATATAACTACTATAATACTGCTCCTATATACAGGAATATAACTACTATAATACTGCTCCTATATACAGGAATATACTACTATAATACTGCTCCTATATACAGGAATATACTACTATAATACTGCTCCTATATACAAGAATATACTACAATAATACTGCTCCCTATATACAGGAATATAACTACTATAATACTGCTCCTATATACAGGAATATAACTACTATAATACTGCTCCCTATATACAGGAATATAACTACTATAATACTGCTCCTATATACAGGAATATAACTACTATAATACTGCTCCTATATACAGGAATATACTACTATAATACTGCTCCTATATACAGGAATATAACTACTATAATACTGCTCCTATATACAGGAATATACTACTATAATACTGCTCCTATATACAGGAATATACTACTATAATACTGCTCCTATATACAGGAATATACTACAATAATACTGCTCCCTATATACAGGAATATAACTACTATAATACTGCTCCTATATACAGGAATATAACTACTATAATACTGCTCCTATATACAGGGATATAACTACTATAATACTGCTCCTATATACAGGAATATACTACTATAATACTGCTCCTATATACAGGAATATAACTACTATAATACTGCTCCTATATACAGGAATATACTACTATAATACTGCTCCTATATACAGGAATATACTACTATAATACTGCCCCCTATATACAGGAATATAACTACTGTAATACTGCTTCTATATACAGGGATATAACTACTATAATACTGCTCCTATATACAGGAATATAGCTACTATAATACTGCTCCTATATACAGGAATATAACTGCTGTTCCTAGCCCGACGAAGCGCCGTAGTAGGCGTGAAACATTTGTTGCTCCTGCTGAACACACCTGCTCTGCCATCTCCCCTCTCCCCGCTACGTTGATTCTGATGTTTCGGAAATAAACCACTTGCATCTCCAGACCGGTGAGTGCGAGACTCTGTTTCTTGACCCTACAATAATAACTACTGTAATACTGCTCCCTATATACAGGAATATAACTACTATAATACTGCTCCCTATATACAGGTATATACTACTATAATACTGCTCCTATATACAGGAATATAACTACTATAATACTTCTCCTATATACAGGAATATAACTACTATAATACTGACCCTATATACAGGGATATACTACTATAATACTGCCCCCTATATACAGGGATATAACTACTATAATACTGCTCCTATATACAGGGATATACTACTATAATACTGCTCCTATATACAGGAATATAACTACTATAATACTGCCCCCTATATACAGGGATATAACTACTATAATACTGCTCCTATATACAGGGATATAACTACTATAATACTGCTCCTATATACAGGAATATAACTACTATAATACTGCTCCTATATACAGGGATATAACTACTATAATACTGCTCCTATATACAGGAATATAACTACTATAATACTGCTCCTATATACAGGGATATAACTACTATAATACTGCTCCTATATACAGGAATATAACTACTATAATACTGCTCCTATATACAGGAATATAACTACTATAATACTGCTCCCTATATACAGGAATATAACTACTATAATACTGCTCCTATATACAGGAATATAACTACTATAATACACGAACTGGAGAGAATGGAACGGCTGCACATCCCATCTATGGCTGATACTAATGCCGCTAGGCCTATATTAAAAATCAACACCAGAGTGTCTGTATATGAATTGATCAAGCCATATTGCCCCGTGTACCACCGCGCAGGTCCTCTGGTCCACACGGGTCCCTACGCTAACTCCACACCGTGTCGGTCAGCGACCGCCAACCCCGCAAAGCGTGCACGTGCTGGGAAGGGAGGCCATGGAACGGCCCTGCAACCCCAATGTCACAGGACCAGACCCAAAAAGCCCCACCAAAACCCAGCCAGCACCACCGGCGGGGAAGGCTGCCCCCAAACGACACAAGTATGGATATGGTATTACACTTACCATTGCTGCTCTCACAGAATGGGGAAGACATAGGGTCCAGACATGTGAGCACAGGCATCTCCTGCTAATTTTGGTCATGTGGGTCTTATAAAGGAGTGCGAGCTGTTCAGAGAGGGAGAATTGCAAAACACGAACTGGAGAGAATGGAACGGCTGCACATCCCATCTATGGCTGATACTAATGCCGCTAGGCCTATATTAAAAATCAACACCAGAGTGTCTGTATATGAATTAATCAAGCCATATTGCCCCGTGTACCACCGCGCAGGTCCTCTGGTCCACACGGGTCCCTACGCTAACTCCACACCGTGTATTACACTCCTCCTGGTGAGACCCACATGACCGCAATTAGCAGGAGACACCTGAGTGCACATGGTTTTAATCCCTCCTGTTTTTTCCCATTCTGTTTGCTGCAGCTATGGTGAGTGTAATACCTTATCCAGACTTGTGCTGCTTGGGGGCGACCGTCTCCGCCGGCGGTGCTGGCCGGGTTCTGGCGTGGTGTTCTTGGGTCTGGTCCTGTGGCATGGGGGTCGCAGGGCCGTCCCATGCCCCCCGTTCCCTGACTGTGCGCACCTGCGGGGTTGGTGGCCACTGACTGGCACGGTGTGGACTTAGTGTAGGGACCCATGTGTATCAGATACCGGCACGAGGTACATGGGGCAGTATGGCTTGATCAATTCATACACTAAATTCTGATGTGTTTTTTATTTAGCCAAGCGGCACTAGTATCGGCCATAGGTGTGAGGTGCAGCGCTCTGTTTCTTCCCTGAACCACATAACTACTATAATACTGCCCCTATATACAGGAATATACCTACTATAATACTGCTCCCTATACAGAAGAATATAATTACTATAATACTGCTCCTATATACAGGGATATACTACTATAATACTGCTCCTATATACAGGAATATACTACTATAATACTGCTCCTCTATACAGGAATATAACTGCTATAATACTGCCTCCTATCTGTGAGGAGGTGTGTTTGTAGCTCTCCTGCATTGCTCTGATGCCTGGAGAAAGCCCAGGGCGGGGCCACCCTGGGTGGGGAAGCTCCCCAAGCGAGGCCCAGGCTCCAAGGCCTACACTGGGAGACAACTCCCAGCATTCTAAGGTGGATGAAAATCCCAAAGTTTCCAGTAATGAAGAGAAAGTAAGCGGCACAAGTAAAAGTAAAGATATGAAGATGGAAGTAAGCGAGAAAGCTAAAGAAACAGCAGCAGCAAGCCCAAAGCCAAGTCAGCAAAGTGAGCGCATGGTCAGACAAGCAGGACAAACAGCAGGTGCACAGCCCCCCACTCCTGCACCCAGACAGAAGAGGACATCTCTGGAGAGACAGACCCTGCAGGAGAACATCAGGCAGCAGGTGATGGTCTCCAGGATGGTTGGTCACGGCAAGACCAGATCTGCAGCAAAGCTGGAACCAGGTGACTGCAAACAGCCTGAGAGACTACAGAGACCTACACCTGAGGAGAAGGAGCCAGAGAGACCACAGAGGCCTACACCAGAGGAGAAGGAGCCAGAGAGACCACAGAGACCTACACCAGAGGAGAAGGAGCCAGAGAGACCACAGAGGCCTACACCAGAGGAGAAGGAGCCAGAGAGACCACAGAGACCTACACCAGAGGAGAAGGAGCCAGAGAGACCAGCAGAGAAGGAGCCAGAGAGACCACAGAGACTTACACCAGAGGAGAAAGAGCCAGAGAGACCACAGAGACCTACACCTGAGGAGAAGCCAGAGAGACCAGCAGCAGCAGAGAAGGAGCCAGAGAGAGCACCTGAGCTGCAGATGGCGGAGGAGATCCCAGGTCTGGTAAGGAGGATGGGGGAGCTAAAACATCATAAACAAATGCTGCAACTACAGATTGACTGTATATATAATCTAAAAACTGTACAGCCTGAGAGTAACACCCTGTATGATAACAAACTGCACTCACTAAGTATTGAGCTGGCTGAGGTGGTGAGGGAGATGGACTGTGTCCTGGAGAGGATGGGGCCTCTGGCTGAGACTTACCACAACCAGGAACGTTTTGCTGCCCAAGCTCAGACTGTATCATCCCAGTCCAGACCCTCAGACGCTGCGTCTATGTCCCAGCGAGGGCCACGTGTCATCCTGCAGGCCCCAAGTTTTGTGTTCCAGGAGGGCAAGAAACACCAGCAGGGACCACAGCAGCCAAAAACATCTCTGGCCGTCCCTGAGCAACAACCTATCCCTCAGAGTGCACATGCACTACAAGTCCCAGCCAACACTGCACGGCAGCAGGACTGTGTAGAGTCATCGGTGTGTGAGACTGAGGATAGTAATGTTGATCGTTCTGTGTCTGACCCTCAGGCTGCAGCACATGGACTACAAGTCCCAGGAGTAACAGCAAAGGCACTACAAGTCCCAGACTACATTGCACAGGGGCAGGATAATGGAGCGTCATCTGTGTGTCAGACGGTGGACAGTGATGGAGGTCAAGGTTCACCTTACCCTCAAACAGCGGCACATGGACTACAAGTCCCAGGAATAACAGCATTGGCACCACAAGTCCCAGCCAACAGTGGACAGTCATCTGGGTGTCAGACTGTGGACAGTAGTGGTGCTCATGCTATACCTGAGGTGTCAGGGGTTGGAGGGGATACGCAGTCTGTGTGGGAGATGGAACCATCTGATGATGCCATGGTTGATGGGGTGGTGGAGATAGAAAATAATGTTGCATGTGATTTCCCCCCATTACCCCCACAGGTTTTGGCTGCTCCTTCTAGTACAGATCCTCACCCTAAACCCCCTGAGAGTGCCCCCCGTCAGGAACCTCCCAGAAACGCCTGGAGTCGGGGTGCTCCATCATTCACCCCCGGTGCCCATTATACCGGCCAGGCGTTTAAGAGGAGGAACGTGGTGAGGTTCAAGCATAAGGGCAACAAGGAAGACCTCCCTGCCAGGAGACTAGTCATCCGGGAGCTCCTGTGCCACCAGATGGGGTTCTCACCAGCCGACATCCTGGCCGTAATAAACCTTCCAGACAGACAGGGCTATGACGTTAGCTTTAAGCTCATGTCCAGTCTGGATCGGTTTTGGGCGCAGTTTCCAAGGTTTAGGGACACAGAGAGCTGGAATAAGTTCATCCTCATTCCTATTTCTAAGCCAGATACGGCCACTGTAAATATCATCTTCTGGAATGAGTCTGTTCCCCCCCAGGATATAGTGGTATGGCTCAGGCGACACTGTGACCTCATGTCTGACCTCACCAAAGCCCGTGACGATGATGGTATCTGGACTGGAGGGTGGCGGGCACTGGTGAAACTACGGCAGCACAATAACATCACGCTGCATCTCCCCAATTCCTTCTTTATTGGGAGGGAGAAGGGGGTCTGTTTCTACCCCGGTCAGCCCAGGAAATGCTTCAAGTGCGGTAAACTGGGTCATGTGGCGAGTGTGTGCACGGTGCTGAGGTGCAACCTGTGTGGGGAGGTCGGCCATGTCAGTTCCATCTGTAAGAACATCCGCTGTAACCTATGTGGTAGGATTGGCCACCCGCACAGGGAATGCCCAGAAGCCTGGCACAATATATGTGGAGATCTCCCTGACAAAGACTTGCTGGCGGCGGCAGATGTCTTAGAGGAGGAGGCTCTAATATCAGGGACAATACTGACCAGACAGGAGGTCCAGCGGGGGTCAGATAATGTAACACCAGGTCCATCATCAGAGGGGGTGCAGGGACACACAGAGGGGGTACAGAGACGCACAGAGGGGGTACAAGCACCCATAGAGGCCACCTCAGACCAACAGCCGACACAGACAGTCTCCTCTAAGGGCCCTATTCCACTGGACGATTATCGTTCAGATTATCGTTAAATCGTTCGAATCTAAACGATAATCGTTCGGTTGAAATGCAGTTAACGATTAACGACCGAACGAGAAATCGTTGATCGCTTTATAAGACCTGGACCTATTTTTATCGTTGCTCGTTCGCAAATCGTTCGCGTTGAATAAGACATCGTTCGGTCGTTCGCAATAGATACGAATGCAATAGCGAATAAATAGCGAAGAAAAAACGATCGCAATTACGATCATAAGTAACGATTATCGTTCAATGGAAATGAGTGAACGTTTTCAGGTCTTTCGCAATAGTGGTCGTTTGCGATCGTTAATCGTTAATGATATGCAAACGATAATCGTCCAGTGGAATAGGGCCCTAAGTCACCATCTGTTTTTGAGGAAATTAAGAGCAATAAGAGGAAGAAAAAAGACCCGTCCTCCCGCAAACCTGAGGAGAGTCCCAGTGCAGGCCAGAGGGCCAAGAAACCAGTCACTAGCGGTGATGGAGTCATGGTCTTATCTAATAGATATGATGTCCTCTCAGAATCAGATGGTGACTATGAGAAAGAGCTAGAAAGGATAGATAGAGTGTGAAGAGGACACAGGGCTCCCCCGCACAAAAAAGAAAACCCCCACTATAGAGACTCCGACACAGTCAGACATGGAGACTGGGGGTAGAGACAGCGACTCTGACATGTGATGATGGCAGTCACGTATATGGTATTCCTCTATTATCTTCTTATGGCTGGGTTCTCATTAAACATCGTCTCCAGTAATGCCAACAGTATAAAAGTAAGAAGAACAAGACATGCAGTATACGACCATCTGAGACACCTTAATGCTGATGTCATCTTCTTGCAAGAGACGCGTCTAACGTCATCTGGACTGTTGTCTGAGGCCCAGAGAGATTGGACATCTGGTCCGTCCCTTTGGTCGTTGGCTGTAGAGCCTTATGCTGGAGTAGCCATACTGTTTAACACCACTGACGTGACCGTACATAGGATGACAGAGGTTGTTATGGGAAGGTGTCTGGTCCTTGAGGTCACTGTCCACGGCAGACGACTGAGGTTTATTAACATCTATGGCCCACAGACAGTGACTGAAAGGATCCATGTCCTTAATGAGGTGAAGCCATACCTGTTTACCTCTATTCCTGTAGTATTAGCTGGAGACTTTAACGTTGCCCGGTCAGCAGGTGACAGGTCCTCCGGCAGAGCTGTGGTTAGGGACTCTACAGTCCTTAATAACATCATTTTGCAGGCTGGTCTGAGTGACGTCTTTTCACAGGGTGGAAGGAGGCCAAAATTCACATACTGCTGTGGTGACAGGAGGAGTAGAATAGATCTGGCGTTTGTGAATCCTACAGAAACTGTAAGCGGGATAAGTGAGAAAGCCGTCCCATACTCTGATCACCTGGCCTTGTGTTTCTGCCTGGGAGTCGCTAAACGCCCAGATCTTGGTAGGGGGTTATGGAAACTTAATTCCAGCCTCCTGGATGATGTTTATGTCCAGCGTTGTGTTCACTCCCTCTTTCAGAACCAACTCGAGAGAGTGGATTTTTATGACAGTATGGCTGACTGGTGGGAGGATGTCAAAGAGGAGATCCGCTCCCTCTTGAGGAAACTGTCAATTAAGAGAGGGAAGAATAAGTATAGCCAGTATCTAAGACTGCGTAAAGAATTGGAGTCACTCTATTCGGCGGGTGAGGGTGACCAACAAAGGATTGACCGGCTGAAATCTGAGATGAGGCAGTATCAGTATAGCAGGTATACCTCCCTGGTGGTTGAACGGGATTATGGGTCCTTAGGGTCTCCTGATCCCTATGAGAATTGCCGGGAGCGGGTGACAAAGAAATTAATCTCGGGTCTCACTGACTCCCAGGGTGTTTTGCAGGAATCGCGGGAGGGTATCCTGGGGGTCGTGAGATCTTACTATACTGACTTGTTTCAGAGGAAGGTTTTGGATGAGGAAAAAGTGACCCAATTCTTGGAGGCAACTCCAGTGCCTGATACTAATGATTTGGACTTTTCTCCTTTGACAGCAGAACTAACGGTGGAGGAGGTCAAAGAGGCCATTGATAAGTTACATCTGAAGAAGGCACCAGGTCCAGATGGTATTACAGCAGAATTCTATAAGAAATTCAGAGACCTCTTGGCTCCAATCCTTGTGGATGTATATAGAAATTGTCTTGAAAATCACCTGATGCCTCCATCCATGAGGGTCTCATCGCTAATTCTGCTGTCTAAAGGTAAAGACCCTAGCGACATCAAGAACTGGAGGCCAATTGCCCTCTTGAATGTCGATAGGAAAATTCTGGCAAAAATTCTGTTCCCTAGATTAGTTTGTTTGTCCCCGGCACTGTTGGCAGGCTGTCAGTATGGCACGGTACAAGGGCGGAACATCTCTGGAGCGGTGCTCTCTATCCGGGAGATGTTTGAGAGATGTAAAGCCCTTGGGTGTGGGAGATATGTTGTAGGTCTTGACCAGGCTAAAGCCTTTGACAGAGTGGATCATGCTTATCTATGGGCCACTTTATCAAAGTACAGTATTCCGGGACAATTCATAAATTGGTTGAAGACTTTGTACTGTGAGGCTGAGAGCTTTCCTCTGATCAATGGTTGGCAGGGTGGCACGTTCAGGGTTGAGGCAGGGGTGCGACAAGGTTGCCCACTGAGTCCACTGCTGTATGTGTTTGCTATCGATCCGTTCCTGAGATCGCTGCAGCGGTGTGGTTTTCAGGGGGTACCGGTCCCCCATTGCTTGCCCCTGGATGTTGTTGCCTACGCGGATGATGTGACTGTAGTGATATCTGAGCCTCGTGAGGTGGAGATGTTGTCTGCAGCCATCAGAAGTTACTCGGAGGCCTCAGGGTCTCTGGTCAACCTTGAGAAGAGTCAAGCTTTCTGGACATTGAGTAGAGACCCAGATTTTGATCTGCCGCAGTTTGCCAAGGCCTCCACCCATATTAAGATCCTTGGGGTTAAATTTGGGAGGGACGATAATTCCAGGCTAAATTGGGAGGAAAAGTTGGAAGCCGGAAATGTAAAGGTTCAGCGATGGAAGAACTGGAGGCTGACCTATAGAGAACGGGTTACGATGTTGAAGACTTACCTGGTCCCCGTCTTCTTGTACGTCTCTGTCGTCTTTCCTTTGCCAGAATCTTTCTCGGCTAGGCTCTTTAGCCTGTTCTTTCAGCTCTTATGGGGGAACAGGTTGAACCCAGTAAAAAGAGGGATAACTTACCTGCAGAGGAGAGAGGGTGGGCTAGATATGTTAAATCCAAGGGTGTTCTTTGACTCCATGTTTCTTAAAGTTAATTTTGGTTGCCTGGACTCAAACAACAGTCCTCTGTGGGTAAATAGTATCAGGGACTGGATATTGCCTTTTGCAGAACCTTGGATGCGAGGCGGCAGTCTCAAGAGGGGGAGATTGACTCCTGGACACCTTCCCCAGTATCTGGAGTACGGAATACGATGTCTCAAGAAATGGAGTATTGATAAGTGTTTCATTGAGAGTAAAACCAGGAAAGATCTATACTCCAGAGTGTGTAAGACCTTCTACAGTGTACAGCCTGTACTTAGAGACTGTCCGACCACAACCCTGCTGGACAGTCTGAGGCTTCTCAATGGTCTGCGGCTCCCCCCTAAGTTCTGGGATATCGCCTGGCTGTCATTACAGGGGAAGCTTTTTGTCAGGGGAAATCTAAAGTTCCTCAGTGTGTCAGATCGCATGTGTCCCTTGGGTTGTCAGCAGGAGGAGACTATGCTTCACTTCATCTCAGAGTGTTGGGGTGGACGGAAAATCTGGTGTGACATATCCACCAAGCTACAGATCCCAACATTACAGTCCCTGAAATACCCAGAAATCATCTATGGGGTCACATCTAATGGGTATAATATCAACCGAGGGACCCTGTATCTGATCATCTCTGTGATCAAATATTATCATTGGCACACAAGAACGCGAGTCTCTGTCCATAGTGAGCCATTCAATCCCACCAAAGCCATATCCCTCATTATGTCAGAGCTCAGGTGGATCCAGGCACTAGAGGTCAGGAAAAAAGGGGAGAACATCAGATTATGGAGGAACGTCCATCTGGAATAATGTATTGTATATTGTATATTGTATATTGTCACGGAGGCTATTACTTACTTTTTATTTCCCTTTAGTTAAAATGGACTTAAGTTACAATTAGCATAATTTTATTTTATTATGCACAAGTTATACTGTTTATGATTATTTATTTTTTTCTGATGGAAAAGTATTTCTGTATTTATGTTTGTTTTATACCAATAAAAATTGCCTCCTATATACAGGAATATACTACTATAATACTGCTCCCTATATACAGGAATATACTACTATAATACTGCTCCTATATACAGGAATATACTACTATAATACTGCTCCTATATACAGGAATATAACTACTATAATACTGCTCCCTATATACAGGAATATACTACTATAATACTGCTCCTATATACAGGAATATACTACTATAATACTGCTCCTATATACAGGAATATACTACTATAATACTGCTCCTATATACAGGGATATAACTACTATAATACTGCCTCCTATATACAGGAATATACTACTATAATACTGCTCATATACACAGGAATATACTACTATAATACTGCTCCTATATACAGGAATATAACTACTATAATACTGCTCCCTATATACAGGAATATACTACTATAATACTGCTCCTATATACAGGAATATAATACTATAATACTGCTCCTATATACAGGAATATAACTACTATAATACTGCTCCCTATATACAGGAATATACTACTATAATACTGCTCCTATATACAGGGATTTAACTACTATAATACTGCTCCTATATACAGGAATATAACTACTATAATACTGCTCCTATATACAGGGATATAACTACTATAATACTGCTCCTATATACAGGAATATACTACTATAATACTGCTCCTATATACAGGAATATAACTACTATAATACTGCTCCTATATACAGGAATATACTACTATAATACTGCTCCTATATACAAGAATATAACTACTATAATACTGCTCGCTATATACAGGGATATAACTACTATTATACTGCCCCTATATACAGGAATATAACTACTATAATACTGCTCCTATATACAGGAATATAACTACTATAATACTGCTCCTATATACAGGAATATAACTACTATAATACTGCCCCCTATATACAGGAATATAACTACTATAATACTGCTCCTATATACAGAGATATAACTACTATAATACTGCCCCTATATACAGGAATATAACTACTATAATACTGCTCCTATATACAGGAATATAACTACTATAATACTGCTCCTATATACAGGGATATAACTACTATAATACTGCTCCTATATACAGGAATATAACTACTATAATACTGCTCCTATATACAGGAATATAACTACTATAATATTGCCCTCTATATACAGGAATATACCTACTATAATACTGCTCCTATATACAGGAATATAACTACTATAATACTGCTCCTATATACAGGGATATACTACTATAATACTGCCCCCTATATACAGGAATATAACTACTATAATACTGCTCCCTATATACAAGAATATAACTACTATAATACTGCTCCTATATACAGGGATATAACTACTATAATACTGCCCCTATATACAGGAATATAACTACTATAATACTGCTCCTATATACAGGAATATAACTACTATAATACTGCCCCTATATACAGGAATATAACTACTATAATACTGCTCCTATATACAGGGATATAACTACTATAATACTGCTCCTATATACAGGAATATAACTACTACTACTGATATATATAAATAAGCAATGTGGAGTTGTGCAGGTTGTGTCCCTGCGGGGGAGGAGCGGAGATCTCGGTGCAGAGCTGACATATAACTGATAGGAATGAGATCCTGCACAGATCCTGGGAGGATACAGCCGGAGCGTTTACTTTGATCCGGACGGGTAATTTGATTTAATCCAAACAATCGGATTTGTTTGCCATAAATCCATATTTATTCTTGCTGCCCTGTAAACAAGTGCGGGCGCCGGCGCTGCAGTCATTTACTCGCTGATTTGGTGAACTCCCCGGTGCCCCTCCAAATTGACAAAATTATCTCTTGTAGATTCAGCAAGAAAGTAATGCGGTAATGTCGGCTGCTGAAGGAAATGTTAAGGAGGTTGCGGAGCAGCAGAATGTCTGACTAATTTACACGGAATTTATATTCATTGAGGATGAAAGACTCGTCAGGGTTCGTCTCCGTGTGTCCTAGACGGCCAGGAATACAATGTACACAGCGACTGTGAGCTAAAGCTGTGGTTCCATTCATGTCTATGGGCTGTGTGTTAGTCACTGCAATCAGCTCAGGCTGCAATACCAGGCACAGCCTATACATGAGGGGGGCGCTGATTCTGAAAAAAATAGAATTGTTGTGTCCAGTGTTATTGTAGCCAGGGGGTCCGGCTCACACCATCACTTTTATTATATTGCTAAAAAATTATTCCTTAAATGCTGCAACGTAACGTCTCTCCAGTCAGAAGCATCTAGAAAAACCGACTTCCCACCCTCTCTCATTTATGTATAGTCGGAGACGATGTCATCCCTACAGGGAATAATACCCAAGCAATGCCCCATGTATAGTCTACAGCCGGGACGTCACCTGCAGGAACGTTGTGCCCCCCCCCCGGGCCTCATCGGGTGCAGAGTCCAGGCTGAATGTTTCATTTACTCATCCACAGGATATAATAGGACTAGCGGCCCTGTCACACTGCAACTTATCTCCTCTATCTCTCCACCAGCCATCATACATCCTCTATCTCTCCACCAGCCATCATACATCCTCTATCTCTCCACCAGCCATCATCCATCCTCTATCTCTCCACCAGCCATCATACATCCTCTATCTCTCCATCAGCCATCATACATCCTCTATCTCTCCACCAGCCATCATACATCATCTATCTCTCCATCATCCATCCTCTATCTCTCCACCAGCCATCATACATCCTCTATCTCTCCACCAGCCATCATACATCCTCTATCTCTCCATCAGCCATCATACATCCTCTATCTCTCCACCAGCCATCATACATCCTCTATCTCTCCACCAGCCATCATACATCCTCTATCTCTCCACCAGCCATCATACATCCTCTATCTCTCCATCAGCCATCATACATCCTCTATCTCTCCATCAGCCATCATACATCCTCTATCTCTCCACCAGCCATCATACATCCTCTATCTCTCCATCATCCATCCTCTATCTCTCCACCAGCCATCATCCATCCTCTATCTCTCCACCAGCCATCATACATCATCTATCTCTCCATCATACATCCTCTATCTCTCCATCATCCATCCTCTATCTCTCCACCAGCCATCATACATCCTCTATCTCTCCATCATCCATCCTCTATCTCTCCACCAGCCATCATACATCCTCTATCTCTCCACCAGCCATCATACATCCTCTATCTCTCCACTGGCCATCATCCATCCTCTATCTCTCCACCAGCCATCATACATCCTCTATCTCTCCATCATCCATCCTCTATCTCTCCAACAGCCATCATACATCCTCTATCTCTCCATCCACCATCATACATCCTCTATCTCTCCACCAGCCATCATACATCCTCTATCTCTCCACCAGCCATCATCCATCCTCTATCTCTTCACCAGCCATCATACATCCTCTATCTCTCCACCAGCCATCATACATCCTCTATCTCTCCATCATCCATCCTCTATCTCTCCACCAGCCATCATACATCCTCTATCTCTCCACCAGCCATCATACATCCTCTATCTCTCCACCAGCCATCATACATCCTCTATCTCTCCATCATCCATCCTCTATCTCTCCACCAGCCATCATACATCCTCTATCTCTCCACCAGCCATCATACATCCTCTATCTCTCCATCATCCATCCTCTATCTCTCCACCAGCCATCATACATCCTCTATCTCTCCACCAGCCATCATACATCCTCTATCTCTCAATCCACCATCATACATCATCTATCTCTCCACCAGCCATCATACATCATCTATCTATATTGTATTGTATACTATATTGTATATGGATACACGGTATATATTGTATATGGATACACAGTATAGGGATGTATTGTATATGGATACACGGTATATATTGTATATGGATACACAGTATAGGGATGTATTGTATATGGATACACGGTATGGCCCCGTTCCCACTGAGGAAAGGTAGCGGAATTCCGCGACGGAATTGTCCGCCGCGGAATGCCGTTAGCCTTCCGCTCATAATGGGCGTCTATGGGAGGCGCGCGCTCCTGCTCTGTAGGCGCTGAAGAATGAACATGTTCATTCTTCAGCGCGGACAGGGCAGGAGCGCGCGCCTCCCATAGACGCCCATTATGAGCGGAAGGCTAACGGCTTTCCGCGGCGGACAATTCCGTCGCGGAATTCCGCTACCTTTCCTCAGTGGGAACGGGGCCTAAATAGGGATATATTGTATATGGATACACGGTATAGGGATATATTGTATATGGATACACCTTATATAGGGATATATTGTATATGGATACATGGTAAATAGGGATATATTGTATATGGATACACGGTATATAGGGATATATTGTATATGGATACACAGTATATAGGGATATATTGTATATGGATACACGGTATAGGGATATATTGTATATGGATACACAGTATATAGGGATATATTGTACATGGATACATGGTATATAGGGATATATTGTATATGGATACACGGTATATAGGGATATATTGTATATGGATACACGGTATATAGGGATATATTGCATATGGATACATGGTATAGGGATATATTGTATATGGATACACGGTATATAGGGATATATTGTATATGGATTCATGGTATATAGGGATATATTGTATATGGATACATGGTATATAGGGATATATTGTATATGGATACACAGTATAGGGATATATTGTATATGGATACACGGTATATATTGCATATGGATACATGGTATAGGGATATATTGTATATGGATACATGGTATATAGGGATATATTGTATATAGATACATGGTATAGGGATATATTGTATATGGATACATGGTATATAGGGATATATTGTATATGGATACATGGTATAGGGATATATTGTATATGGATACACGGTATATAGGGATATATTGTATATGGATACACAGTATAGGGATATATTGTATATGGATACACAGTATATAGGGATGTATTGTATATGGATACACGGTATATAGGGATATATTGTATATGGATACACAGTATATAGGGATATATTGTATATGGATACATGGTATATAGGGATATATTGTATATGGATACACGGTATATAGGGGTATATTGTATATGGATACATGGTATAGGGATATATTGTATATGGATACATGGTATAGGGATATATTGTATATGGATACATGGTATATAGGGATGTATTGTATATGGATACACAGTATATAGGGATGTATTGTATATGGATACACAGTATAGGGATATATTGTATATGGATACACAGTATATAGGGATATATTGTATATGGATACACAGTATATAGGGATATATTGTATATGGATACATGGTATATAGGGATATATTGTATATGGATACACAGTATATAGGGATATATTGTATATGGATACACAGTATATAGGGATATATTGTATATGGATACACGGTATATAGGGATAACATGGTATAGGGATATATTGTATATGGATACATGGTATAGGGATATATTGTATATGGATACACGGTATATAGGGATATATTGCATATGGATACATGGTATAGGGATATATTGTATATGGATACATGGTATAGGGATATATTGTATATGGATACACGGTATATAGGGATGTATTGTATATGGATACACGGTATATAGGGATATATTGTATATGGATACATGGTATATAGGGATATATTGTATATGGATACATGGTAAATAGGGATATATTGTATATGGTTACATGGTATATAGGGATATATTGTACATGGATACATGGTATATAGGGATATATTGTATATGGATAAACGGTATATAGGGATATATTGCATATGGATACATGGTATAGGGATATATTGTATATGGATACACGGTATATAGGGATATATTGTATATGGATACACGGTATATAGGGATATATTGTATATGGATACCCGGTATATAGGGATATATTGTATATGGATACACGGTATATAGGGATATATTGTATATGGATACACGGTATATAGGGATATATTGTATATGGATACACGGTATATAGGGATATATTGTATATGGATACACGGTATAGGGATATATTGTATATGGATACACGGTATATAGGGATATATTGTATATGGATACACCTTATATAGGGATATATTGTATATGGATACACAGTATATAGGGATATATTGTATATAGATACACAGTATATAGGGATATATTGTATATGGATACACGGTATATAGGGATATATTGTATATGGATACATGGTATAGGGATATATTGTATATGGATACACGGTATATAGGGATATATTGTATATGGATACACAGTATATAGGGATATATTGTATATGGATACACGGTATATAGGGATATATTGTATATGGATACACAGTATATAGGGATATATTGTATATGGATACATGGTATAGGGATATATTGTATATGGATACACGGTATATAGGGATATATTGTATATGGATACATGGTATAGGGATATATTGTATATGGATACACGGTATATAGGGATATATTGTATATGGATACATGGTATAGGGATATATTGTATATGGATACACGGTATATAGGGATATATTGTATATGGATACATGGTATAGGGATATATTGTATATGGATACACAGTATATAGGGATATATTGTATATGGATACACCTTATATAGGGATATATTGTATATGGATACACCTTATATAGGGATATATTGTATATGGATACACAGTATATAGGGATATATTGTATATGGATACACGGTATATAGGGATATATTGTATATGGATACACAGTATATAGGGATATATTGTATATGAATATATTTTATATGAATATCTATTTTTGTCTGTATATAAAAGGAAATTCGGATAAATCTTTGAATTTTTTTGTCACTTTAGAGAGTTTTCAGCCTGATGGGAATTTATTACAGATATTTTATACTGAGCGACGACCATTATAATCTCTTTCTAATAATCCAGCAACATAAAGGATTAGAAATGATTTCTTAAAGGGGATGTCCACTTTACGAAGCCCATAGTCATAGTCTTATTAGTTATTTCTTAGTGAATGAATCTTTAGTCCGGGATCCTCTTGTCTTGGCCAGACTGGAGAACGGCCACTGTCCCTGGATGACTCCCCATAGACAACCATAGGATTACACTGTGTAACGCTGGACTTTACCTGTGGTGGCGCTGCAGGAAAACGTCCAGGCTTCCCTACAGCTGATCCCGTGGAGGTCAAAAACAGCGCCCCTCTAATCTATTGGTTAAACATGGTACTGCAGCTCTACCTCAGTCAAGGGGGTTGAGCTGCAATACCAAACACTCTCCATGGTAGAGGGTGGCGCTGTTTATGGATCCATATTTGTCAGTGATTCCAATGTAATACTTGACTTCTGTCCTATAGGTTTAATTCAGTCCCCTGACATCGCGCTATAAATGTGGGCAGTCAACACACAATAAACCTGATAGATGCAGGTAACAGTGGATAAGGACGGCCATTTTTGTTGTTGTGTATACACAGTTACTTAATAGTACTTTAGAGACCTGTTACTCTACCGCATTGATCCAGAAGATGGCAAAATTACTTCTATTAAAAAATATCTCAAATCTTCCAGTACTTATCAGCTGCTGTATGTCCTGCAGGAAGTGGTGTATTCTCTCCAGTATGAAACGGTGCTCTCTGCTGCCACCTCTGTCCATGTCAGGAACTGTCCGGAGCAGCAGAAAATCCCCATAGAAAACCTCTCCTGCTCTGGACAGTTCCTGACATGGACAGAGGTGGCAGCAGAGAGCACTGTGTCAGACTGGAGAGAATACACCACTTCTGCAGGACATACAGCAGCTGATAAGTACTGGAAGACTGGAGATTTTTTTCAATAGAAATAAAATACAAATTTATATAGAGGTCAGACCACAACTTGGGGCCATAATACATAACATTCATGGGGTCCATCCTTGGTTGACATTGGTGCACTGGCAAAATATTGATGGCGATGTATACTGCAACGCACTGTAGTGACTGTGTTCCAGCCACTTCCTGCACATATCCATTTATTAGAGGGGTCCTGTATGATGTCCTGCTTGTGCCCCTTCCTGGCAATGCCCCTTGGGTTGGTCCATGGTTGGTTTATGGATGAGAGAGTCACCTACAGCTCGTATTACTAGTTGTACCAGTTCCATTAAAGGAAAAAAAAAGGTTTAAAACATTAAAGACAACATGTGAGGGGCTCCCCATGTAAAGCTATGACGCCATTTTGAAATTAAAAACTTTTTAATTTTTCATCATATTTTTTCACTTCCTGTCAGTGAATTATAATGTTTTTTCCTTGTAACATCTGGTAAGACTATTTTACAAACAGAATATCATGTAAACCCTTCCTATATTATACAATTGTCAAAAAAACAGGCTCTTTATATCAGAACATTTCAGAAATATTTTCATCCTGTGAGCACGCCGAAAAGAATCGGAGGAGATGACACATACAAAATAGAAAGTCCACCATGGAAGGAAAACGACGTCCCGAATCCGTCAGAAACGTGTGAAAACAGAAAAAAAAATTCTGAAGAATGAGTGTCTGAAATCCGACCTCGGAAACGAAGAAAAAGTCTCCATGAATATAAAAATGTATATTCACAAAACCTCACATATTCTTGATAAATAGCATTTAAATAACCAAACTACGCCAGAACCTCGCACCGTGAATTCATAGAAAACTGTAAAAAAAAAAAAGCTTTTCAAAATTAAAAAAAAAGTCAGCATAAAATGTAAAAAAAAAACAAAAACAAAAAACAACCTCTTTTAGTGAATGGAATATAATAAATAAATAAAGATTACAAATTACAGTTTAGAATTTTCTCTCCATCATTTTTACTTGATGCCTTTTTGCCATCACTGGACAAAAGTGTAAATATCAAATACAGTAATAGTACAGATAGCAAGTAACAGCAAAAGGGCCTGTAATGCAGGGGTGTCCGGGGCAACACAGCCGCCTGGGGGCGATTACTGGCCCACAATCAGCTCACGGGGCCCAACCTCAACAAGGCTACAAAATTATTAGCGAAGGCTTTTTTTTTGTTTTTTTGGAAATCGGTATCTGAAAGTTGAAATTTTTTTTTCTCCATTTTTTTCCCCATTCTGTACAAATAAGCTAATTTATATTATAATTTTGATATATATGTTTATAAAAATATATAAATTCAAAATACTTAATACATACATAATACTTTGTACATTAATGGTCGTAACGGGTTGTGTGTTGAGAGCAAGAAGAGGAGGAGGAGGAAGAGGAGGAGAAAAAAAAACTAGGAAAGCAAAGTGGGCTTCTTCAGGCTGCTTGCTTGGCTGGATCACCCCTGCCACATGTCGGATACTTTGGGATTGTCACATAACAATAGCCTTTATAAACAATACATTTAGGGAAGCTTTAAATACAGCAGATTGTGAACCATTGGTAAGCCATTAAAAACCAACCGTCATTTTTTTTTTTTGTGTTTTTCTTTTTTTTTTTTTTCTTTCAGTCATTCTTTAGATTTTTTTTTTCCATACAGCAGGCTCGGCGCTTAGAGAACAATGTCTTTTAGTCTCTTTACACCCATTGAGTCTTTTTCTCGACATTCTTGCAGTAATGGATTGATCTCATGCAATACATTTTCACTGTCTGCCCCCCGGGGCTCTGCTTCTGAAGGTCGAGAAGGACCATTGCTTACAAACTGCTCCATCTCACGGTTTCCAGTGCAATGCATGATATTGTACGTTGCTGTCGGTTTGGCTGGCAGAGGACTCTTTAAATGCAGAGGAGAAGTGATGGGGCTGACGGCCTCGCAGCCGTTTCCTGCTTCGCGGACGGCACCGTTCACCTTGGGGCTGCAGATAGGCAGATCCACTGTCCTTTTCCCTTTCAGGGTAGCCCTCCCGTCATCGGTCGTATGCTCGTTGCCGTCTTTGCCAAAAGTTGCAAAAGTTCTTTTGGTGTTGCAGTCCTCAAAGGCTTCAGTGTCCACATTGGTGGCTTCTATAGACAAAGCGATGACGTTTCTTCCGTGCTCCGGGGACTTGGCTCGGCTGGGGATGGGGACACGGGGCATCCAACATCTATCGGAGTGACCGAGGATCCGACATTCTTCTCTGCAGTGGAAACCTTCATTCTGATCTGAAGAGAAAGAAAAAAAAATGAATTAACGGGAAGAAATGTGGAATCAGTATTTGATTTGGCACGTTGTATAATAAGCTGCAATTATCATTAGACAAAAAGCTGCATTGTGCGCCTCATATTTACAGCCGTAATTATGTGCTATAATTTGTATCCTTATTATATTTGCTTAAATGTGTCTTATTAATATGTGCAAACGACAACAGTTGTGCGGAGGGAATGCAGAGATCTGATGTGCACGTCCCGTTCCGGCCTCTCCATCTCCGGCATGGCTGACAGAAGCAATGAGAACGGCCACCAATCAACCAAGTGCTTATTGAGTTAGAAGCTCAGGGATAGGATTTGGTTTATAAAGCGAGTGTGCTTTATGAATATGTGCAAAAGTAGAACAAATAACTTGACAATGCCTTTGTCTTATGGCTCAGAAATAGACGCCGCTGAATATTCAGATGACATTGACAAAGCTCACAGCAAAGCGGGCTGGTGCAACTCATATTACTAAAGGGAAAGTGGGTGGGCCTCACCGGCGTGGTGGGTGCAGGGATGAAATGATGTATCTTAAAGGGTCTTTCCCAAGACTTACACCTGCAGGATAGGGGATGAGTATCTGGTCAGGGGGCAAAAGCTTGGATCCCCACCAACCACAAGAACAGGGACCCCCCAGATTGAATGGAAACGTGTGTAACACTTTATCTGACGTGATGGACTGGATGAAAACAGTACAAGAGTACAACAGTCAGTATGGGAGGATAGCACTCGGTATGGGAGTACAGCACTCGGTATGGGAGTACAGCACTTGGGAAGGGAGTACAGCACTCGGTATGGGAGTACAGCACTCGGTATGGGAGTACAGCACTTGGGAAGGGGGTACAGCACTCGGTATTGGAGTACAGCACGTATTATGGGAGTACAGCACTCGGTATGGGAGGATAGCACCGGTATGGGAGTACAGCACTCGGTATGGGAGTACAGCACTCTGTATAAGAGTACAGCACTCGGTATAAGAGTACAGCATGTAATATGGGAGTACAGCACTAGGTATGAGAATACAGCACTCGGTATGGGAGGATAGCACTCGGTATGGGAGTACAGCACTAGGTATGAGAGTACAGCACTCGGCATGGGAGTGCAGCACTCAGTATAGGAGTACAGCACTCGGTATTGGAGTACAGCACGTATTATGGGAGTACAGCACTCGGTATGGGAGGATAGCACCGGTATGGGAGTACAGCACTCGGTATGGGAGTACAGCACTCTGTATAAGAGTACAGCACTCGGTATAAGAGTACAGCATGTAATATGGGAGTACAGCACTAGGTATGAGAATACAGCACTCGGTATGGGAGTACAGCACTCGGCATGGGAGTACAGCACTCGGTATGGGAGGATAGCACCCGGTATGGGAGGATAGCACTCGGCATGGGAGTACAGCACTCGGTATGGGAATACAGCACTCGGTATGGGAATACAGCACTTGGTATGGGAGGATAGCACTCGGTATGGGGGTACAGCACTCGGTATGGGAGGACAACACTCGGTATCGGAGGATAGAACTCGGTATGGGAGGACAGCAGTCATGGCTGGCTATCTTAACACTAATAATTTGCTTTTATTAAACTTTTAGTAAAATTTTGTAACAGATTTGCAAACCAGGTCCTTTCCCCTAAGCCCGGCTCACCATAGACTGAGGCACAAGATATTATAATAAGAATTGCGGCACATCTTATAATTGTTGCCCAGCACATACACTAGGCCGACATCACACCAACACAATTGTAGTCTTTGGATTTATATCTCTACACGATAGCACAAATGCCGTAGCGGCTCCATATGGCAGATAGATAGATGACATCATGTAATATACGGTATCTGAAGGTCTTATGGTAATTGCAGTCCTCCCACAGCGGAGACCGTATAGCAACGATCACGAATACAAAGAATCCCGAACTTATTATTTATCCATTCAATAAACCACAGGCTGAGTAATGTTAGGACCTTTGCCTCCTTTTCTCTCCAGTTCCTCCCACGCTGTTTCCCAGTAATCTAATGCTATCATCTGCTCCTGTATCCAGCGTCCGTGCAGTATGTAATATACCGGCCAGCTCTATAGACACGGACATTATCGTCATTGCTCTGCTCTATACATACGAAGGAGCTCTCGATTCTTTAGCTCGTATTCTTGGTTTTGTTGTAAAAATAAAAATACTTAATAAACAAATAAACATTGGCTATAATGAACTTATTACCCAGAATGCACAAGGCCTGATCAGCGCTGAAGGGACATTTGCATAAAAGGCGAAAGCGTCGATCGGCCGTTCCTTCTACCACTGTATAATCCAAGGTAAAGAGAAGAATAGTAGCTGGAATAAATCCTTCCATCACAGGCACGTCGACCTCCATTAACATTTTTGGGCTTTCAAAGAAGCAATGAAAGCGACATGTAGAGAAGTGCTGAGCGGGGACAACAGGGACCACACACGCGGCGGGCTACCAGCAATGGAGAGGGCTTAGTAATGGCAGCTCCAAGTCTATCGAGCCGCAGTACAGGACCTAGTAAATCCCACTCTCCTACGGGGTTCTCCCTAATTGTTTATGTCGTGTTTGCTTTTCTATTGGTTTTTCTTCTATATATACGTTACCGTAGCAATGATGGCCGGCCGGCCGCTCTCCACACATAATAACGGAGTATAGAATGGCGGCTATAGCAGAGGGCACCTGGTGAAGACTTTATGTCGGCTAACAAGACAGATTTATACGGAGCACTTCCAGCATTGATTCAGACAAGGAAGTTGAGCCATGACTTCAAAAAAAACAGACAGCTGCTTCAATCTTATTAAGCCTCCTGAATATGACGTATGGCTTCTCGCTGCTGTACGGAGAGACTATAAATACTGCCGGCCAGGTAGACGCACTTAAAGGAGACAGGAAAACATCCGGCGGCACAACGGTAACCCAGGATCCGCGCCATGGCGGAATCTACCAGATACAAGAGACATCACACAGACGCATTGTATAACACACAGCATCACATTATACTGCGAGGGAACGCTCCAACATTTCTCTAACATACACAAGCCTGAGGCCAGAGAGACAACCTGCGACTAGTCATGTATGTTTATGGGCCGGTGCATAATGGCGGCATTATACAGTGTGCTCCCCGGGGCTGTAGACGTTCCTCTATAGTGCGGATATATTCACCACTAGACGCAACGCAGCTGGGAGAGGAGACTGTCACACTACATGATGAGCCGCGGCACTACAGGGAATTTACTAATATTGTCTAACAGATTTACAGATTTACACAGGATCTAAAAACCCACCGGGCACTATCATAAATTTGGTGACTCTTTAGCCTATTAGTTGGATTAACTCAACAAATTCCTGCTCCAATGAGATGAACTTAAGCCAGACCCCATCCAGCTAAGCCCCACCCCTAATCCACTGAGCCACCCCTCTTCCCGCTAAGCCACACCCCTTATCCACTGAGCCACACCTCGTCCCATTGAGCCACACCCCTTATCCACTGAGCCACACCTTGTCCCATTGAGCCACACCTCTTATCCACTGAGCCCCACCTCGTCCCACCCCTTATCCACTGAGCGACCCCTCATCCCACTAAGCCACACCCCTTATGCACTGAGCCACACCTCGTCCCATTGAGCCACACCCCTTATCCACTGAGCCACCCCTCATCCCACTAAGCCACACCCCTTATCCACACCTCGTCCCATTGAGCCACACCCCTTATCCACTGAGCCACACCCCTCATACACAATGGCCAAATGTTTTTATGGTGAATGATGGAAGCACAACAGTAAATAAAAAAAAAGCACAAAAAGTAAAATTTGTAGAGCAGAAACCTCTCTGGAAAAATATCAATGGAATTTATCAGTCTCTGTTAGGAAATTTTAGACACCCTGGAGGTTTGACCAATTCCCAACCTCCTAGTATTGTCATATTTATTATTTTATATTTATTTATTATTATTGTTATTATTATTTACAATTATTGATGTAATATTATATTTTATTATATGATGGATGTTATTGTTATATTTTATTATTATTATATAATGGATATTATGGTTATATTTTATTATTATATTATGAATTTTGTGTATAGAAATATATATGTTTGCACAGTTGGCATCACTGTATTCTGTAATATAATAATGAACTGTATCATATATAATTATAAGATGTAATAATAATATAAACCACCCATCTGTGTAGATATTCTATGAGCGTGCACAATATACACCTGTGTGTGTTTCTTTTCCTTTTTTCTTTCTTTCTTTTGATTTGGTTTTTACTTTTATTTTTGATTTGTTTTTGTTTTTTTTGCTCCTTTTTCTCCGGCTTTCTTCCCGGCTCCGGCATGTTTGCACAGCTTGCTGATTATACAAGAGGAACTGCTTTAGAAAAGATTTCAGAATCAGCTTTGTGTTAGGTCTGAAAGGGGATTATAGAAAGAAAACAAGGCCGACATAATTAGTATGACCAAAATAAAAGGGAAGGAATAAACCTCCCTGCAACTTCTCCAGCAATTGCCTTGAAATTCTTATTACAGCTCTGCGTTTCTTCTCTGGTTCAAAGTCTCAATCACATTAAGAAGTGGTAAGTGAAGAGATCAGTCCTTATTACTTATTACTCTCCGGCTACTTCCGGCTTCTCACTGGGGAACAAGAATGTGACTCAATAATTAACAAAAAGAGAATTAACACTTTCCCTCCCTTTGGGTTGTAACTTCTTATATGATTATAATGTAGGTGCCGCCGCCCCTGGATATTACCCCTCCACAATGTTCCCCCCTTCCGGTTGTTTGTCCTCCGCTTGCACTAGTTTTTATATACATATAATGAAATGTAATTTGTACAACCTTGGCCTTAAAGAGGTACAGCAGCAACGTCCACTTACCTCCCCGGGTCTAGCGCCAGGTGCTGCCTCTGCTGTATCGCTGAGGGGGCTTGAAACATCACGTCTCAAACTGCGTCATAGACGAGAAAGTGGCCGAGGATCAGAGACCAAAGCAGCATGATGCGGGACCCAGCGATGGAACCGGGGAGGTAAATGGACGTTGCTGCTTTAATCCACCCCCACTAATGAGTGGTGAACATTATTATGTTATTATATTACCACTACTATGTTACTAGGTTACTGTTACTATCTAACTATTACTATATTACTATTACTATGTTATTATATTACCACTACTATGGTTACCAGGTTACCGTTACTATGTAACTATTACTATGTTATATTACCACTACTATGGTTACCAGGTTACCGTTACTATGTAACTATTACTATATTACTATGTTATTATATTACCACTACTATGTTACTAGGTTACCGACCGTTACTATGTAACTATTACTATATCACTATTACTATGTTATTATATTACCACTACTATGTTACTAGGTTACTGTTACTATCTAACTATTACTATATTACTATTACTATGTTATTATATTACCACTACTATGGTTACCAGGTTACCGTTACTATGTAACTATTACTATTACTATGTTATATTACCACTACTATGTTACCAGGTTACTATGTAACTATTACTATATTACTATGTTATTATATTACCACTACTATGTTACTAGTCTGCCCCTACTATGTTACTGTTATTATGTTACTGTGCTACTATTACTGTTACAATGTATCATTACTATGTTACTATTACTATATTAAAATGCTATCACTACTATGTTACCACTACTATGTTAATATTACTACTTTACTATTACTATATTAATATGTTATGACTACTAGGTTACCATTACTATGTTACTATTACTATATCTATATTAATATGTTATGACTACTAGGTTACCATTACTATGTTACTATTACTATAACTATATTAATATGTTACTGCTATGTTACCATTACTATGTTACTATTACTTTATTACTATTACTATAACTATATTAACATGTTATCACTACTAGGAATCGCACATTTCTATCACCCTCAGCGGGAAGAAAAGAAGGTTGTGTAAAAATGTAAAAGGCGACAACACTGACAGAAACAAAAGGGTCCGTGAAAAAAAAATGATCACAAAGCTGCCGAGACCCCCAGTGATCAGCTGTGATCTGCAGGGACACCTGACAATAAGTGTTCACTCTCCCTGCAGCGCCACCACAGGAGACATGAAGCATTACACCGTGTTACACCAGTGGTTTGTCCAGGACAGGTCGGGTCCTCCAGGGGGAGAGACGCTCTTTGTAGCCGCTCTCCTCACTAAACACCAGATGAGGATCAGTATTTTCTGGTGAGATACATGACTGTAGGTTTTTCTAAACTGAATAGCAGACAATGGAGACAATTCCTCCTTTAAAATAAAATCCCTATTGTAATTTTCTGCCTCTTTTTTAGCCTCCCCCCGCCGTGCGGATGCAGATCCCTGTGATGCCGCGCCAGCGTTATTTTTGTACGTTTAATCGGCGTCTTCTCAGTCTATTTTTTTCTCCATCTACCACACATGAGGCAACTCATAAAAATTCACAGCACACCGTTCACTGCACCAAAAGAAGGAAAAATGTGAGCGGCTTAAGCTTGCAGGGAATCGGTGATGTAGAAAAAAAAAACGAGAGGCACTTGTGGACTGAAGGCGCAGATCCTCATCAGCTTTATATGTCTGATCAGTTACTATGATAAAGGAGCCGGAACAGTGACAGATCCGGGAGGAACCACTATAATGTCTGTGCCTGCAGAGCTGCACTCTGGTCATACAGGGGTCTGCAAATCCCACCAATCACACAGGGTAGGATCAGCTGCCACTATACAGGGCAGGATCAGCTGCCACTATACAGGGTAAGATCTCTGCACTGGGGGTATAGAGAGATGATTACAGGTGGTGACCCATGTGCTCAGTGTTTCCAGGCACACAGCACACGTCATTGGAGATGGAGGATAGCGTTTCCTTACGTTGCCCTATATGTTGGACTGGCTCACCAGAGGACCAGAGAATTCTCCGGTGGGCCCCCAGCGATAGAACCTGCACAAACACTGACTGACATGCTGTTTCTCACTGGTTCTTTATAGGTGGGCCCCCAGAATCATTACCTCTGCTGGGCCCCACATACCCCAGTCCGATACTGTCTACATGACCTTCATTGTGGATGGATCGGACACAATGACGGTATGACCATGGTCAGGATTGTGGCCGTAACTTACAGATCGGAGATATCTCTGATTACAGACAACCCCAAAACCAAAAATAGTTCTAAAAATATGACTTGTCCTCCAGGTGATATGATGCCAGTATCTCCCCCCCCCCCCTTGCCGATCACTGTGCAGTAAAGACTCTTCCTGTATATCCTGTAACAGTAAAGCAGTGCCCACATTTGCCTCCATTATATATCCTTCTCATGGCCCTGCACTATATATTGGCCCTCGCCACCTCTGACCACGATGAAGTAACCAAATAATGGATTCCCTGATCCCCTTGGGCCCAGCTGTTTGCCAAAGTTCCGACACCAACCCAGACCAGAGTGTAGGGAGAGGAGTGATGGCGGACTCAGGGCTAGCACAGAGCGTACCTGGACAAGCGACGGGGCCCACAGCTCCTATCTATCTCATGTAATTTAACCTTGTATGGGCTGTGCACATCTTGCCCTTCCGGCTCGGTGAGGTCAGGGCACGTTGACCCCTCATCTTATACCCCACCGGGCTCCGGGAATACTGGGACGGTCTCTGCAGATATTGTTCCCTGGAGTCTGGCTGGATGAGTTTCTCCTCCTCCTCCTCCCCTGACTTGTCTGCATGGATATTAGTTTGCAGCTAATGGCGGCCGATGATTGCAGATTGATGCTTTATAGGTATCATTCAGCGGGAGAGGGAAGCGGCGCTCTCAGATTGTGGCTGTTGATTTCATGCGTCTCACACATCATCCCACAAATCTTTTCTTACAATTACCTCTTATTTTTTTCTTCTTTCTCTAGAACATTTTGCATTCCAGCAAAGTCTCCTCCGTACGCCGCGCGGCGTCTTACTCCGGGCTGGAAGGCGGAATATTTTTTGGTCGGCATTGAGGACTATAAAGGAGAGAGGCTCAGGTTTCCTGCCCATTGTGTTTCTCCAGTCTAATGTGGAGATGGCATTAGGATTCTCAAAACGCGTCGGCCTCTCTTTTAGCCAAATAGGTTCCTATACCCAGAATGGAGGTTGGCTCAGCTCCCGTGTAACCCCCCCCCCCTCTATGGAGACCGGCAAAGCTACAGGCACACCTAAAACTTCACAAGTAACCCGACAAGGGTGTAATTCACCGTGAATGGGCAAGAACGTCGCCTCTATAGACTCTTTGTTCACAAGGACAAAATTTGTTTAGGTCAAATGGAGATCAATACCCGCTTCTAGACGCCGCGTGCAGATTTTTCTACCCTGACACTTTTTTTTTTTTTGTCGTCATTTTTTTTTTCAATTTAAGGTCAGTAGAACGGTTAACGGCTAAAACAGGAACCTGGACGTCTATTTAAGCCAATGGTCATGGTCGATCTCCATGGACGTGATTTATGGCAGACGCTACAATAACCATTAACTACATCTGATCTCTGTACAAAAATATATATTTATTGGAGGCCATTGATTTCTATCCCTCTTTAATCAGGGACTATTTTTAGTGTTACGGCCGCAGGAAATCGTGGGGAATGGATTATATTATGGCTTAAAGTGAAATGTCATCGTGACTCTCCGCGGCCGAGGGAGATTTGCTTTATCATTCCAAACCCTGAGGACTCTGGTGGCACAAAGAGTTCAATCCATATAAAATGTTTCATTTCTGGTGAATAGAAGTAAGAACGCCGGGGGGGATGACCATGGGGCAAACAGGTAATGATGTAGGGCCCGTAAACAACTAGGACTTGGTCAAAGCATGAGCCAATGTCAACCTTGACTTAAAGGGATTGTGCCATGAAGCAAAGCAGTTAAAATTAGATGTGAGTGTGTGTTACACACATAAATATAAAAGAATGAAAGCAATGTTTTAGTAACTTACATCCCTTACAGCCCGGTACGGTTTTTCTCCTCCATGAATCTGATCACTTCCTGGTTTCCTCTATGAACTGGGACCCTGCTGTTGCCAAGCAACACTGCACTCACTTTCCCACAATCCCCCTTGTTTACATGCACAGTGGAGACCAACTTCCAGCACTTCCTGGAGATTGCAGATGTACCAAGCATGTCTGACCCCTTCAGGGAGTCGTAACCAAGAACAACAGGTTATCAAAACAAAGCATGCACATGGGGGACCAAGTTCTACTGGATCAGCAGCGGAAGAGGATCAGGAGGAATCGAGCTTCTCAATTCCTCTTTTCTAGCATGAACAATCCCTTTAAGCTTTTAAATAGAAGTAATCTGTATAATTTTCTGGCACCAACTGATTTAAAAGAAACATTTTTGGGGCTGGAGTTTCCCTTTAAGAAACTGTAGCAGATCGAGATTCATCATGCCCTGATCTTCCTTCTGACGACATTTGCCATCAGGTAAGAGACAGGAGACGCCAGACACAGCACATACAGCACATCCATCACATAACTGGGCCTCAATTGGCCATAAATAAAAAAAAATTCCCCCAAATTAAATAGCGTTTGACTTTAATAATAGAAAGACTCTGCCGATTCTGCGATTCTCCCATCCAGCACATAAAAGCGGAGAAGGGACGGAGTCATTAGCACTCCTCTTCCAGGATCCTCAATCGGCAATAAAAGTCTTCAAATAAATATCACAGAAAATCCAAAATGTTACAAAGTTTTATTTCCTTCCCTCATTATGACCCAAAAGAGAATCATTGCAGAGAAATTAAAAGGAAATGGATTGCCCTGGAGGAATTCTGCCGAAAGATGTCTGAGCGCAAGATCACTCCCAAAACACTAAGGAGGAGAGAGAGATGGGAGGATGAGGAAGGTGATGGGAGGATGAAGATGGGAGGATGAAGATGGGAGGATGAGGATGGGAAGAGGAGGATGGGAGGATGAGGAAGGTGATGGGAGGATGAAGATGGGAAGATGAGGATGGGAGGATGAGGAAGGTGATGGGAGGATGAAGATGGGAGGATGAGGATGGGAGGATGAGGAAGGTGATGGGAGGATGAAGATGGGAGGATGAAGATGGGAGGATGAGGATGGGAGGATGAGGATGGGAAGATGAGGATGGGAAGATGAGGATGGGAGGATGAGGAAGGTGATGGGAGGATGAAGATGGGAGGATGAGGAAGGTGATGGGAGGATGAAGATGGGAAGATGAGGATAGGAGGATGAGAAAGGTGATGGGAGGATGAAGATGGGAGGATGAGGATGGGAGGATGAGGAAGGTGATGGGAGGATGAAGATGGGAAGATGAGGATGTGAGGATGAAGATGGGAAGATGAGGATGGGAGGATGAGGAAGGTGATGGGAGGATGAAGATGGGAGGATGAGGAAGGTGATGGGAGGATGAAGATGGGAGGATGAGGATGGGAGGATGAGGAAGGTGATGGGAGGATGAAGATGGGAAGATGAGGATAGGAGGATGAGAAAGGTGATGGGAGGATGAAGATGGGAGGATGAGGATGGGAGGATGAGGAAGGTGATGGGAGGATGAAGATGGGAAGATGAGGATGGGAAGATGAGGATGTGAGGATGAAGATGGGAAGATGAGGATGGGAGGATGAGGAAGGTGATGGGAGGATGAGGAAGGTGATGGGAGGATGAGGATGGGAGGATGAGGATGGGAGGATGAGGAAGGTGATGGGAGGATGAGGATGGGAGGATGAGGATGGGAAGATGAGGATGGGAGGATGAGGAAGGTGATGGGAGGATGAGGAAGGTGATGGGAGGATGAGGATGGGAGGATGAGGAAGGTGATGGGAGGATGAGGATGGGAGGATGAGGAAGGTGATGGGAAGATGAGGATGGGAGGATAAGGAAGGTGATGGGAGGATGAGGATGGGAGGATGAGGAAGGTGATGGGAAGATGAGGATGGGAGGATAAGGAAGGTGATGGGAGGATGAGGAAGGTGATGGGAGGATGAGGATGGGAAGATGAGGATGGGAGGATGAGGAAGGTGATGGGAGGATGAGGATGGGAGATGCTGTCGCTGCTCCACATATCAGGATTTATAAAAATAATAAAATAAGAGAGAGAGAAGCCGCCATCCTGAGAAATAAAATGCAAATCTGTCACCAGGGTGCCGGCCCAACATTTGTAATGGAATTGATGAATAATAAGCAGCCGACTACAAGTATCAAACATTTACTCCCAATATCCAACTCCGCTGCCTCAAAGACTCATCAGGGGAAACGACTCAGTATGTGTGATGTGCTCGGCCAGCTCCACCATGTCATCAGTATTATTTCTGTTACCAGTTATTATATTAAATAATAATAATATTGATATTATTAGTAGACAGATTGTAGAAGAAATAAAAATAATACATTGTCCATATAATTGTGATACATTACCAAACTGCATCATGGAAAGGGGAAACTGATCTAATTTCATCTTATGTTTTTGATAGATAGATAGATAGATAGATAGATAGGAGATAGATAGATAGATAGATAGATAGATAGGAGATAGATAGATAGATAGATAGATAGATAGATAGATAGATAGATAGATAGATAGGAGATAGATAGATAGATAGGAGATAGATAGGAGATAGATAGGAGATAGATAGATAGATAGATAGATAGATAGATAGATAGATAGATAGATAGATAGATAGATAGATAGATAGATAGGAGATAGATAGGAGATAGATAGATAGGAGATGGATAGATAGATAGATAGATAGATAGATAGATAGATAGATAGATAGATAGATAGATAGGAGATAGATAGATAGATAGATAGATAGATAGATAGATAGATAGGAGATAGATAGATAGATAGATAGATAGATAGGAGATAGATAGATAGATAGATAGATAGGAGATAGATAGATAGATAGGAGATGGATAGATAGATAGATAGATAGATAGATAGATAGATAGATAGATAGGAGATAGATAGATAGATAGATAGATAGGAGATAGATAGATAGATAGATAGGAGATAGATAGATAGATAGATAGATAGATAGATAGATAGATAGATAGGAGATAGATAGATAGATAGATAGATAGATAGATAGATAGGAGATAGATAGATAGATAGGAGATAGATAGATAGATAGGAGATAGATAGATAGGAGATAGATAGATAGATAGATAGATAGATAGATAGATAGATAGATAGATAGATAGATAGATAGATAGGAGATAGATAGATAGGAGATAGATAGATAGATAGATAGGAGATAGATAGGAGATAGATAGATAGATAGGAGATAGATAGATAGATAGGAGATAGATAGATAGATAGATAGATAGATAGATAGATAGATAGATAGATAGGAGATAGATAGATAGATAGATAGATAGATAGGAGATAGATAGATAGATAGATAGATAGGAGATAGATAGATAGATAGATAGATAGATAGATAGATAGATAGATAGGAGATAGATAGATAGATAGATGGATAGATGATAGATAGATAGGAGATAGGAGATAGATAGATAGAAGATAGATCATAAAATCTGTTATACTATAATCTCAGCCGTCCACACATTTCTGTTACACTAGTGATGAATATTTGATCGGTCCGGCTGCAGTTTTGCTATTTCTTGCCGGTCAGTCGGCGGCCGGACAGCGCTGTCTCTGTATTATGGATAATATCTGCAGTAGTGTTTTTTTGGCAGGGGGGATTGCAGTAATCAGTTCTGGAGGCCGGAGCCAGGATAAGGACAGGACGGGCAGAAGCCGTGTGATTTATTCAGCAGGACGTCGCCAAAAATTGACATTTTAGTTCGGTCAATAATATTTTTGTGAGTTTTTTTTCCCTTTCTTTGTATATATTTCTAAACAGCAAAACATCAGCGGCGGCTTCAGCCCTTGTATCACCCAGGCCTGGGTGCAGCTACTACCCCTATAGATACTCCCCTCCACAGACTGTAATGTAATTTTTCTGTAATATTAAATTTTTTACTTTTTATTATTAAATAAATTACTAAAAAAAAAAGTGGCATTTGAAGGGGTAGCTCAATAAAAATGTTTTCTTTCGAATGAACTGTTTCCAGAAAGTTGCAGGGCTTTGTCATTTACTTCTATGTAAAAAATCTCCAGTCTTCCAGTACTTATCAGCTGCTGTATGTCCTGCAGGAAGTGGTGTATTCTCTCCAGTCTGACACAGTGCTCTCTGCTGCCACCTCTGTCCATGTCAGGAACTGTCCAGAGCAGGAGAGGTTTTCTATGGGGATTTGCCGCTGCTCTGGACAGTTCCTGACATGGACAGAGGTGGCAGCAGAGAGCACTGTGTCAGACTGGAGAGAATACACCACTTCCTGCAGGACATACAGCAGCTGATAAGTACTGGAAGACTGAAGATTTTTTTACCAGGAGTAAATTACAAATCTCTGGCACTTTCTGGCACCAGTTGATTTGAAATATATATTTTTTTAACCTAAATTACCCCTTAAGAAAAAACTTGTTGGCTTAGAGCATTGACCATTCCTGCTCCCACAGACACCAGAATAGGCGCAGGAGGAGACAGCGGTGTCTCCCGGGGAACATCCTGGCTCCATGGCTCCGGCCTTCCTTGTCGGGCGTGCGGCCAGAAGGTCAGGACGGGCTCTTCATCCTGGTGGGCAGTAATCTCTAATGTCATTTATAGCCGGTCTGACTAATGAGCTGGTCTCTGGCCGAGAGTCCTGTGCACGGCCGCTGTCTCTTCCAGTCACAAGGAGTTGCTTTCCGTTTGGTGGCATCGTCCCAGCAGTTTACTGATCCCAACAGCTTAAGTGCACAAAATGGAGTCTGACACCGAAGACAAATGGATCGCCATCTGCTCATTTTTCAAAATCATGGAAGAATTATGACAAAGGCGACACCTCCTTAAATTTACCTACTGACAAACCCGTCTCCCCCGAGGAGCTCCTGGCAGTGCGGCTGAAGGCGTTGGGAGAAGTCATGTGTAGCCCGGAGGCTTATTACCGCTTAGTATCACCGCATCATTCTCCTCGCCTCCATCCAAACACCAGCACTTCCTATTAACCCCTTGTGTCTGGGTGAGAGCCCATCCATCATGTATTGGCCATCGGGGGAGGGGTCCATCTTCGGGAGCGCTGACTGCTTAGCATTCCCTGTAATTTGGCAAAAAAGTGCACAAAATTTTTTCATTTAGTATAAAAAAAAAAAAAAAAAAAAAAAGTGGCCTGGCTTGTATTTAGATTTTGATGGCTTTTTGGCCTTTTTGGCTATAGACCTGTAGACATGAGAAACCTACAGTGACCCGTCCCGTCCTGCATCACAGACAACCCACTGATTGGATTGGAAATTGTGTAATACCTAACTTCTCCAGTAGTGGCGCTGTGGAGAAACTGAAAACTTACTGCCAGGTTCCACAATTTATCATTGGGGATATAAATCAGGATAAAGGAAAAAAATTTACACAAGCAAATGCATTTGGGGGGGGGGGGGGGGTTAATTTTAGCCGCCTGCATCCACTGGAATATTGTAGCCTAGTCTTAAGCTCCATATTTGTATATAGAATTTTTTTTTTTTTCATAATGACTTTTCACTTTTTTCTTTTATTTCTATGAACATTTTATAATTTTGTATGAAATTTACATTTTACAATTTTTATAGTATTTTTATATTTTTTATAAGGCGGCGCCCTGGATCCCATTCTTGTCACTATCCCAACTGATGGTGATGAGGCGGGGTCCGGGGAGGCAGTAAACAGCTGGCAGATAATGCGACCTCCGGCAGATCGGACGGGACGTGATGAATGGCCTTTATTCTGGAATAACTCTCTAGAATCTCAGTATTCTCCTGGATTGTTCCAGCCGAGACTTCCCCGGAATCTGAGGTTACACAATAACAAGAAGCGGCCCGCGTGTTGTGCCTTGAGGGGCGTAATATACAATCTGTGCCACAATCTAGCAAGGCAGGCGGGGTAGCAGAGGAGTATTCATCATCTCACTATTTATAGGATATTTATACATTATTATTATCACGAGTCAGAAAAAAAAAAAGCAATAAAATTGATCAAAAAAAGAGAGAGAGAGTCCCGGTCAGGAAATAGTTAAAGAATAAAACAACAGATTAAAGACAATTGTAGCGGCCGGAGAGATTGCATGAAACAATGAGGGCTTAAAAACACAATCAGCTGCGGAAGCTTCCGACAACCCACGGAAAGAATCAAGAGCGTTCTCCCCGTAATCCAGAGAAATCTCGACTATTTGCAGAAATCCAGTGTTTTAGTGTATTTAATTATCAGAAACATGACTCGCCGAGATCAGAGGGCAAAGACATTGGAAACATGAGATTTACTGCACAAATCAAGTTGGCTTCCAGCGCGCACTGCAACGGACCTTGTCCCGGCCATAACTCACTATCTCCGGCAACGCAAGCAAACCATGGAAAACCACGCTCCGAATTATTATCCTTGTTGTCATTTATACCATATAAACGATTATGATTTTACCAATTTACTTTATACTTAAAATACTGCCCCATCCCTGGAGATTAGGGGCATTTAGTTAGTATATAAGTATAAAACTGAAAACAGAACTATGCTAAACATTGGCACCCCCTATACTGTAAGGGTTTACTATAAAGACCCAAGTGCTGAAAATAGAACTGTCCTCAATGTGACTCCATCCCTGGGGATTAGGGGTACTTAGTAAATATGTGACTCCATCCCTGGAGATAAGGGGTATTTAAGTAACATGTGGGTGTTAAATAACATAATGATAACTGAAAACTATGCTGACCTCTGCCATCGCTATATAGCAAGTGTCAAACCCACAACCCTATCACCTGTTGCAAAACTACAATTCCCATCATGCCTGGCTTTGTATGCCCTTTGGCTTTGGGAATGTTGGGAATTGTAGTTGTGTACCAGCTGGAGGGTTGGTTGCAGGTTTCACATCACTGCTGTATAGGGAACCAAGCACAGAGCACTGTCTACAATCTGACACCATCCCTGGAGATTAGGGGAGATTAGTTAACATACAGATATTAGAAAAGCCAAAATAAACAGTGAACAAAACAAATCCTGATGCCATCCATATACAATTAGGAAAACTGACTCATATTCCAGTTTAGTAGCGTATTGAGCACTAAGATGTAACACCATCCCTGGAGATTAGGGGTAGTTAGTGACTAGGACCAGCTTCACTCTACAACCTGGCGCTGCACATAGTACTAGGACTAGCTTTACTCTACAACCTGGCGCTGCACATAGTACTAGGACCAGCTTCACTCTACAACCTGGTGCTGCACATAGTACTAGGACTAGCTTCACTCTACAACCTGGCGCTACACATAGTACTAGGACTAGCTTCACTCTACAACCTGGCGCTGTACATAGTACTAGGACTAGCTTCACTCTATAACCTGGCGCTACACATAGTACTAGGACCAGCTTCACTCTACAACCTGGCGCTGCACATAGTACTAGGACTAGCTTCACTCTACAACCTGGCGCTACACATAGTACTAGGACCAGCTTTACTCTACAACCTGGCGCTACACATAGTACTAGGACCAGCTTCACTCTACAACCTGGCGCTGCACATAGTACTGGGACCAGCTTCACTCTACAACCTGGCGCTGCACATAGTACTAGGACCAGCTTTACTATACAACCTGGCGCTGTACATAGTACTAGGACCAGCTTTACTCTACAACCTGGCGCTACACATAGTACTAGGACCAGCTTCACTCTACAACCTGGTGCTGCACATAGTACTAGGACTAGCTTCACTCTACAACCTGGCGCTACACATAGTACTAGGACCAGCTTCACTCTACAACCTGGCGCTGCACATAGTACTAGGACTAGCTTCACTCTACAACCTGGCGCTACACATAGTACTAGGACCAGCTTCACTCTACAACCTGGCGCTGCACATAGTACTGGGACCAGCTTCACTCTACAACCTGGCGCTGCACATAGTACTAGGACCAGCTTTACTCTACAACCTGGCGCTACACATAGTACTAGGACCAGCTTCACTCTACAACCTGGTGCTGCACATAGTACTAGGACTAGCTTCACTCTACAACCTGGCGCTACACATAGTACTAGGACCAGCTTCACTCTACAACCTGGCGCTGCACATAGTACTAGGACCAGCTTTACTATACAACCTGGCGCTGCACATAGTACTGGGACCAGCTTCACTCTACAACCTGGCGCTGTACATAGTACTAGGACCAGCTTCACTCTACAACCTGGCGCTGCACATAGTACTAGGACCAGCTTTACTCTACAACCTGGCGCTGCACATAGTACTAGGACCAGCTTCACTCTACAACCTGGCGCTGCACATAGTACTAGGACCAGCTTCACTCTACAACCTGGCGCTGCACATAGTTCTAGGACCAGCTTCACTCTACAACCTGGCGCTGCATATAAGGAACACTGACAGCTGGTGAACAGCCGAGTGTCATCCATGTCTCCAGATTTGGATAACAGAAGTAACAGTTTAGCAGCTAGCCCCTTCCCAGCAGATAGATGACATGGGATAGGATATAAGGTATAAGGTAACAAGCCTGGCGCCAGCCTTGTACATTCAGAGAACAGAGCTGAGCCTGACCTGAACACCTGCCCCAATTCTGGGAGATAAGGGAGCGTGAATATGGATTAGGTATTTACAGACAGCCGAATGCTGAGAACTGAGCTTGTTTGTGTCCCAACAAACCTCCTTCCCTTGTTTGCATTCTGCCGAGCCGACCGCGTCTAGATATCACGACGGCATCTTACAGGCAACTTGAGAAGCAGAATAGAGCAACATTTAATTGCTATTTAGGAAAATCAGCAGTAAAGGAGTAGAGCGAGCGATGGACGTGCCAAACCGGAGCCGGCGCTAAAATACCTGAAAAAAATCCTGTTTTCTCTATAGAAACCTAATTGCTTTATTTATCCGTCTGACTAGCGGTAATGGTAGTAATAGATATAATGTAGAGCCGGGCCAGCTGTGGCCAGCCACCAAGCATCTCCATCAGGGAGAGGGACCAGCCGCCATTTAGCCGCCACTCCCGGCCATTTGTCCCACTTTCCGGCTTTGTATTTATATACCTTAGACGGAATCTTTATGTCGACACAATTAAACCCGTAACCGTTCTTTCCTTACAAAAGCCGACAGTATTGTTATTATGGACGTTGGAGAGTGACGCGAGTGAGGAGAGACAGGCGAGAGATCCGGGGTTAGAGAGGGAAGAGCGCGGGGAGTCTGGCCGTGATCCCGGAGCCAGGGTGCAAATGAGGCATTTTGTGGAGACAGATTGCAAGTGACACTGGTAGCTCGGAGGACACATTTACATGCTGAAGAGCAGACAGCAATATGAAAACCAAATTACATACAGTCCACTGCTATATATGCTCTGACAGTCATACATTTACAACCAACTCCCTGCGACTTGGAGGGATTCTCTCTGGGCTATTTAGATACTTAAGCAATTTCCGGAGCTCGCGTCTTGGAACCTCTGATGCTTTTACCTCTACAAAGCACATGTCACCCTGCACCCCGAAGGCCTCACGAGTTCTCAGCTCTCTCTCTCTCTCTATTATATATATACTGCTTGTGTGATTCTTTACTAGCTCAGAGGTGGCAGCAGAGAGCACTGTGTCAGACTGGAGAGAATACACCACTTCCTGCAGGACATACAGCAGCTGATAAGTCCTGGAAGACTGGAGATTTTTTAATAGAAGTAAATTACAAATCTCTGGCACCAGTTGATTTGAAAGATTTTTTTTTGTGAACAGCTCCTTTAAGGATGTTGCATTAAAAAATCCATATAAAACATCAAAGAAGTTAAGAAGAAAATACATGAGACGGTACATGAGGTTCTTCTACTAATAATGCAAGAAGAATGTAAGTTTTAGTACTGATAATCCTGAGACTAGAAGAATTCTTAGGAAACTGCTAGAATCTCAATGAGGAGCCATTAGTTTACTGTAGATATAAAAACTTCTCCCATCCTCCTCTGAGGAGCTTCTTATCTCCATAAGGCGATGTTCACACAATGTAACTTTTCGTAAAAGTTGCAACCGGCAACAACGGCCATACTTTTTAAGTAAAGCTACGCTGCTTAGCCCTCTATAGGATCCCGTCCGGAGCGTATACACATAGTATACGCTCCGGCCGGGATCTCCCACAGCACCGCAAAAAACTGACATGTCAGTGAAAGCGTCTGCAGAAAGCTCTGTCAGTTCACACAATGAAGCGTGCGGCTCCGGCCGCTTGCTTCATAGTGTACTGTGGGGAATTCTAATGCAGGCGTGCACGGATGCGCCCGCATCAGAACTCTGCGGGCTGAAAGATCATCCGCCGCTACTGCAGTATCGGCCGGGATGATCTTTTCAGAGACTGGCCACTGCCGGTCTCTTACACCATCATGTAAACATGGCCTAATGGTGCCATTGCGTTTATTGTGTCTATGTCTCTGCTTTCCATAAAAGTTCCCGATTCCTTGACGTCATTCCATGACAATACCCCTCCAGGCTCCACCAGTGATGGCCGCGCCGTCAGGGGCTCAAGAATCTCCTGTGTAACCTCACAATGGAATCTCCACCATCTTCTTCCTGAAAAGGGGAATCCTAAAGAACGTCTTCATCTCTGCTCTTATATATGATTTATATATGAGGAACCTTTATATAATTCTGGAATACCAGACATTGCTTAATGTGGTTTTACTGCAGGTGGGAAAAAGGAGAATGAGGGAAAACTGGTAATGTAAAAAAAAAAAAATGGTGATGACAAAGAAACAAATCCTAAATTTACTTCACTATGAAACTTTAGTTTAAAATCATCCTATGGATTGTATATTGGTTGTATATGGGTTGTGTATGAGTTGTACAGTATATGGGTTGTATATGGGTTGTGTATGAGTTGTATATTGGTTGTATATGGGTTGTATATTGGTTGTACAGTATATGGGTTGTATATGGGTTGTGTATGAGTTGTATATGGGTTGTACAGTATATGGGTTGTATATTGGTTGTATATGGGTGGTATATGGGTTGTATATTGGCTGTACATGGGTTGTATATGGATTGTATATAGGTTGGCTGCAAAGTCGTGTTCAGCAAATTGCCGAACTGTTAGGATGTTAGGATCGTTCTCTGAACCAAACATGAATCCATCCATATATCCACCAAGACTCTATAGGGCTACAGCCAACGTCTCCAGGCAGCGGAAGTTAAATGGAGAGCATTCAGGTTTGGGCAAACCGAAGCGTTTAGCAGGTTCGCTCATCACAAGCTGTAGATTCACATCGACCAAGAAACCCCCAGGTCAGAGACCCCCAGTGTACATACCAGCGGTTACAAAACGTAATGGCCGGTCTCTGAGAAGATCATCTGGCCAGTACTGCAGTACTATGGGCGCAGAGTTCTGATGCAGGTGCATCCATGCGCGCCCGCATTAGAACTCCCCACTGCACACTATGGAGAGAGCAGCCAGAGCAGCTCGCTCAATAGTGTGCACTGACATGGTTTACTACGGCTGCTATTCACTGAATAGACGGCCACAGAAAACTGACATGTCAGTTGTTTGCTGCGCTGCTAGGGATCCCGGCCGGAGTGTATTCAAGTCTATACACTCCCATAGACAGAGAGGTAACGTATATTTTCATAATTATCACGGCCGTTGTACAACAGCCCTGATTTTACGAAAATATACGTTGTGTGAATATAGCCTAACAGTGATAGGGTGGATTAGACTGGAGGGATCTGCTCATCATCCCCATTCACAATACACGAGGATGGAGGTGACGTCCTGTACGGCCGCTCATCCTGCTTTTCTCAAGAAGCTCTAAGTTACAAGTTGTCCTTGAGTTTAAATTCTGGCTAAATAAGTTTGCTCTGCGCAGTGATATTCTGTAACCTTTGAGTTAATGACGGTAATAACAGGTTCCTTTGCTGGTTTATGACAGCTGTCAGTTGGATGAGGTGCAGGATATTGCCGGGCCGCACACCGCTCTTCACTCTCTTGCTGCAAAACATTATTAACTTTCAAGTGCCATTATAAAGATCCATCCAGCTGCCGCTGCTCCCCACTTCCGAGCGGATATATCGTTTAATGGATATGTTTTTATTTTCTACCAGAGAGGTAAATTACAAGATGGGAATAGATGTCACCAAGACTGAAATTAACTCAGTGCAAGAAGTCCCTTCCCCGTCCACCATTGCTTTTCAATTAAAAACAAATCCACCTTTAGCACTAGGGTTAGTCGGACATGTTTTTCTCTCTTTTTTCCACTGATGATTCTCACAATGGTCCATCAGTGGAGAACCTGCGACCCTGGACCACTATCATGCCTGGAAAACCATCATGCCTGGAAAAACAAAGATATTATGCCTGGACAACCAAAGATATGACGCCTTGACAACAATCATGCCTGGAAAACCATCATGCCTGGACAACCAAATAAATCACGCCTTGACAACAATCATGCCTGGACAACCATCATGCCTGGGCAACCAAAGATATGACGCCTTGACAACAATCATGCCTGGAAAACCATCATGCCTGGACAACCAAATAAATCACGCCTTGACAACAATCATGCCTGGACAACCATCATGCCTGGACAACCAAAGATATGACGCCTTGACAACTATCATGCCTGGAAAACCATCATGCCTGGACAACCAAAAATATGACGCCTTGACAACAATCATGCCTGGACAACCATCATGCCTGGGCAACCAAAGCAATAACTTTGGCTGCCCAGGTATGATGGGAGTTGCAATTTTGCAAAATCCCCGCCCGGCTGATGGACAGCCCGCTCAGCCAATCAGTGATGTCTGTAGCTCCAGAGATCCCAGAGCAGCGATCCAACACTGAAGAGGCACCAGGAGAGGCGAGTTAATACCCTATTTTTTTCTTCCAAAGGCAGAATAAAATAACATGGCCGGACTTCTTGTTTGAGCTCCACCCAGTGTAGAGAAAACAGATACAAGAACTGTAGGAAATAAAGTCTCTTGGAAGGTAAATGTGCATTGATACAATTCCATGGTAGAGTTTGCCAGCCGTTTATCATGGGTCACCTACAGCGGAATAAGAAGTGGAAACTTATGCAAAGACTGTCGGTTTTCTTGAAGTCCCCGATACTAGGACATCACTGGAGGGGAAGACATCCATGAGATATTTTTAACTCATATTGTTTCATTTTCCAGTGTAGGGCATTTGTGAGTACACAGCCGGAAACCATGAGAACAGTGGTCATCGTATTACTGTACAAACTGATAGATAAGATTGGAATGGCACAGCGGAGGACAAGACGGATGAATCATACCTTGGGGGTGTAGGCTGAGAAGGAACATTAATCAGATGTGGCCTCAATAGCCGAGACTTAACTGAGATTCTGTTAGGCAGAGAGAGGAGTCTTCAGAAAGCCGGCAATTGATTGATGCCAATTACCAGTAGAAAGTTGTAATTGAACAAAAGAAATCAAGAGGTCACGGACGAAAAGAAGAGAGGAACAGGAGCTATTCAGCGGGATCAGCTCTAAAATAACAATGTCTGGGCCGAAACAATAGTATTTAGGTCACTGGAGATTGTCATTAGACAACACAGAATGGAAATGGAACAACGGAGGTGTCTGGTGCGGCGAGAAATGCAAGAGGTGAAAAGATATCGTCCACCATCACAGCCCAGGAAGCTCACAGTGTTTGTCATTGTAAAGTTTTCTTTATATTCCCAGCATAGGGGTGAGATGTCCCGGCTGATATTGGGTTCAGTTTTCACCAGTCTGGTGCAAATTTGCATCATCTGTAAATAAGTGTCCATATACCAGCTTGGTTTCCTCACTGAGAACCAGAAGTCACCCCTCCTTTTCCCTGGCTGTGTCAATGGCGTGTCTCCGACTAACCAGGCCCCCCGCTCAGGAAGGGATTAATTAACCTTAAACTGGCGTCTTCACATCAGAAACTCTCCTTTTGGCAGATGACCCTTAGTCACGGTTAAAGACTCTTTTATGGGTCCGACATTGATATCCAGACTATCCGTTTCCCATAGACGGCACTAAAAAGAGCTTCTTCTTCCTTCTGGGGTGGCGCCAACCTGCATACCTCTGGAAACATTGTTTTACCTAAAAGACTCTGTACACCAGCTGATGGTCTTCATAAGAAGACACATTGCACCTTCAGACCCAATCAAAGGCCTTTAACCCTGCAAGACCCCCAAAACAGCTGTCTACAGATAAGGACTTTTCCTTTTGGAGGAGACTCGGGTTTTGCTCCCCCCCCCATAACCCCCATAAAAAACTGTCTAAAAATATGTCTACATCCTTAAATGGGTCAGTACCTCCACCGAGCGGCACCAATGGCTTCCCTCCAGCTTCCCAATACCCTGCTGTGCACTGATAGAGGGTAAGGTCCCCGACACAGCTGGCCACACATTGTTGTCTCTGGCTCGGATCATATGAGAACAGTTTTCTTCCTTCTGGAGCAGATACTTTGCAACACTGAAGACCCAACGGATATAGAGCTGCAGCCTAGCGGAGCTTATACAGTACAACAATTCTGTGCAATAATCTATGAACATTTATCTTTAACTCCGGCTGCCCTTTCCTGATGAGCCGGTATTATGAGTGCCCCTCGCTCTGGAGGACCCATCACATCAGTGTATTACATAGGCATCGGCAATGGTGTAATACCTCCTCTGTCCTGGGGTGGCGCTGGAGTATCATCGAGGACTGTCTGTAGATACATCCATAGATTTCAGGCCATCACTTGGGGACCTTGTGGTCAGTTTATTCTTATAAAACTAGGGAAGCCCTTTAAGAGAGCTGGCTGTATGGCCGCTGCTATAGTGCGGAGGTTTTATCACCTTTTTCTGAGGGATTGTGGCTGCCATCGTGATATAATTTCATCCCCCTTGTGTAATGCCTGGAATAATCCTGATTAATAAACCTTTGGCTCTTCTTCTGATGTGAAACACAAATCCCCCATCCTGTACGCCCGGCCTCATGCCTACACATGAAAAGCTGCTAATCCATATGTTGCCATTTCTTCCTGGCTGCTGGAAAGAATAGGCCGCTCTCACCCAATGTGACACGCCATCGCTTCATGCATTAAGTGCGGCTTTTATCCTATGTCCTGGGTGCCCGTGCCCACCCGTCCACGTCCCTAGCGCAGGATCTGTGGTATATTCAGCCCGAGCGCTGTGAAAATCTCACCACGTCCCTGAATCTGTTAATTCTGTCACCGGCTCCGGCTATAAATAGACAATGAGATAAGTAGTGAAATGGATAATGCTTCCTTATCAGGACACGCCGCACACTACAAAATATCAAGGCCTCGTGCTGCTTCTCGCTGAAGTGATGGCAACAGGTTCACCGGTGAGAATTCCACCACAATACAATGAAATCCCCATCTTCATATTTCCAAGAATGAAGAATAAACCACATTGTGAAAGTTGTGAGATTTTTCAGCTTTGATGATGAATCACTTCCTTGGCCCCTCCACCCATCTGTCTGTAAATAAGAATTCTGACGTGAAACGCGTGAATTCTCCGATTGTTTCGGGATTTGTTAATTGCTGGGACTTTCAAAGAATTCAGCCTTAAATTCCACATCCGCCCACCATTACTCACAGCTCGGGGTGGGAGGATTCCAACACTTCCAAAATGGAAACTTAAAGAGTATTAATATATTGTAGCAATGATAGAGTCAGTCATAAGACAGTATGAGCCCCCGTCCATCTTCACCAGTGGGGTAAGAGAGCACTGAATGAAGGAACTAAGGATGGATAGCTTCTTATGTTATTATACCCACAACTTAGGTGCCCAACCCCGGCCCATTGACCATGGAGCAGCTGAAGTCAATAGGCTCTCCTCCCATCCAACATAGGGGGGCTTGTCGTGGTCCCAATCCCAGCCCATTGCAGTTTCTAAAGGTCATCAGGATTTTCTTCTCCCAAATGTTTAGAATGGAGTCCAGAGGTGAACACAACCACAATATAGAGGGAGGGGGGGGGCCGTGGTGGGCCCAAATCCCACCCAACAGCAGTGGACCCAACCATAATAGATTCCCCTTCCACCCAATGCATATAATGGAGCCTAGAGGTAGATGCAAACAAATTCTAGAGCCATAGGGGATAATGGGGCAATTTGGAAGTATTTGAGGCTCCAGAAGCTGAAGGTTCTCCTTCCACCTATAAATGGGGGCAATGGTGGACCTAAGCACAACCCAAGGACTATGTGATCTGGAAATATGGCAATGGCACTCAAAAGATGCAGTAACTGAAGCCAACAGGTTCCCCTCCCCCACACCATGCAGAATCATCCTTCCAGGGTGCACTAATCCCCCTTTCCTTGGTCCGGGGCGGGGGTCCCTCACTGACACCCCTGTCCCCAATCCAGGGTGGGGGTCCCTCACTGACACCCCTGTCCCCAATCCAGGGTGGGGGTCCCTCATGGACACCACTGTCCTCAGTCCGGGGTGCGGGTCCCTCATTGACACCACTGTCCTCAGTCCGCGGTGGGAGTCCCTCATGGACACCACTGTCCTCAGTCCGGGCGGGGGTCTCTCACTGACACCACTGTCCTCAGTCCGGGGTGAGTGTCAATCACTGACACCCCTGTTCTCAGTCCGGGGTGGAGGTCCCTCACTGACACCACTGTCCTCAGTCCGGGGCGGGGGTCCCTCACTAACACCCCTGTCCTCGGCCTGTGGGTGGGGGTCCCTCACTGATACCACCGTCCTCAGTCTGGGGGTTGGGGTCCCTCAATGACACCACCATCTTCAGTCTGGGGGTGGGGGTGCCTTACTGACACGTCTGTCCTCTGTCTGGGGGTGGGGGTCCCTCACTAACACCCGTCTTCAGTCTGTGGGATGATCACAGTCCCTCTCTGATATCTGCATGGTAGTATTCCTTCACAGCTATCAGGACTGCAGACATCACACAAGACACAGCCGGAGCCGCCGGATGCATTTCTTACTCATTATTTTACTACGGCCGGTGGATAAAATTAGACATTTTTTCCTGCTTTTTGTTATTATGTCGTCTTCTCGTTCACACAAAAAGTGACTTACTGCTACAATTAGGAAAAATGATGGCTTGTCCTGAAAATTGGAGAGACTATAGATTTCATTAAGAGCTACAATAAAGGTCTTTGTAAATCTCACTTGTGCAATTGGTTCTGTGCCTCGGGGTCTTATTCTCCCTGTCATGGCAAAGTACAACCAAGACGACAGCCCTGACAACAAACATGAATCTAGCGCCGCTGGCAGTATGGGTGGCAGCCGCCGCATCCGAAACCATTTCAAAGGGTATTTTTGGTGCAAAAGTGATCTAATGCGCAGCTTTGAAGTACAATGTGTCCTGTGCTCAGTGAATCATCGCTATTTAGCACAAAATCATCCGAGAGGGGAAAAAATATTAATAGAGCTGGAAACCCACCAAGAAATTAACTGCTAACGATATTTGACTGGTTCCAGGATGGATGGTTAACCCTGCAGTGTGCACCAACACCATGGCCAGAACCCTGCAGTGTGCACCAACACCATGGCCAGAACCCTGCAGTGTGCACCAACACCATGGCCAGAACCCTGCAGTGTGCACCAACACCATGGCCAGAGCCCTGCAGTGTGCACCAACACCATGGCCAGAACCCTGCAGTGTGCACCAACACCATGGCCAGAACCCTGCAGTGTGCACCAACACCATGGCCAGAACCCTGCAGTGTGCACCAACACCATGGCCAGAACCCTGCAGTGTGCACCAACACCATGGCCAGAACCCTGCAGCATGAACAGTGCTGACACCATGGCCAGAACCCTGCAGTGTGCACCAACACCATGGCCAGAACCCGGCAGTGTGCACCAACACCATGGCCAGAACCCTGCAGTGTGCACCAACACCATGGCCAGAACCCGGCAGTGTGCACCAACACCATGGCCAGAACCCTGCAGTGTGCACCAACACCATGGCCAGAACCCTGCAGTGTGCACCAACACCATGGCCAGAACCCTGCAGTGTGCACCAACACCATGGCCAGAACCCTGCAGTGTGCACCAACACCATGGCCAGAACCCGGCAGTGTGCACCAACACCATGGCCAGAACCCTGCAGTGTGCACCAACACCATGGCCAGAACCCTGCAGTGTGCACCAACACCATGGCCAGAACCCTGCAGTGTGCACCAACACCATGGCCAGAACCCTGCAGTGTGCACCAACACCATGGCCAGAACCCTGCAGTGTGCACCAACACCATGGCCAGAACCCTGCAGCGTGTACAGTGCTGACACCATGGCCAGAACCCTGCAGTGTGCTCAGTACTGACACCATGGCCAGAACCCTGCAGTGTGCTCAGTACTGATACCATGGCCAGAACCCTGCAGTAAGCTCAGTACTGACACCATGGCCAGAACCCTGCAGTGTGCACAGCGCTGACACCATGGCCAGAACCCTGCAGTGTGCACCAACACCATGGCCAGAACCCTGCAGTGTGCACCAACACCATGGCCAGAACCCTGCAGTGTGCACCAACACCATGGCCAGAACCCTGCAGTGTGCACCAACACCATGGCCAGAACCCTGCAGTGTGCACCAACACCATGGCCAGAACCCTGCAGTGTGCACCAACACCATGGCCAGAACCCTGCAGCATGAACAGTGCTGACACCATGGCCAGAACCCTGCAGTGTGCACAGTGCTGACACCATGGCCAGAACCCTGCAGTGTGCACAGTGCTGACACCATGGCCAGAACCCTGCAGTGTGCTCAGTACTAACACCATGGCCAGAACCCTGCAGTGTGCACCAACACCATGGCCAGAACCCTGCAGTGTGCTCAGTACTAACACCTTACAGTTTGTTCACACAGGACTGAAATGTTGCAGATTTTCACAACATTCTTAAAGTTAGTTGTAAAAATCCACTAGAAATCAGCAGCTTCTCTGCCACATGTGAACTTGCCCTTAAGTAAAAAGATTTACACTGTAATTGCTAAAAGAGTTAAAAATAGACATGAGCGATTACAGTATTCACTGGGGTATCAGGGGCGCAAAAGTACTGGATACTCTAATGAATAGTGCATGGTCCTCATGTCAAATAGCAAATCTCCTCCCTTACCAGCCAATAAACAAGCGGGGAAGGGGCTGGAGATCAGGCTGTGCTGCTGCCATACTGTCTGCAGAAACTGTCTGTTATATAAAGCTAAGAGGACTATAACAATACATAGACTTATAGAGAGCAGGGAGGACTATAACAATACATAGACTTATATAGAACACTAAGGACTATAACAATACATAGACTCACATAGAGCAGGGAGGACTATAACAATACATAGACTTATAGAGAGCAGGGAGGACTATAACAATACATAGACTTATATAGAACAGGGAGGACTATAACAATACATAGACTCACATAGAACAGGGAGGACTATAACAATACATAGACTTATATAGAACAGGGAGGACTATAACAATACATAGACTTACATAGAACAGGGAGGACTAAAACAATACATAGACTCACATAGAACAGGGAGGACTATAACAATACATAGACTTATATGAAGCTGGGAGGACTATAACAATACATGGGATTATATAGATCTGGGTGGACTATAACAATACATAGACTTACATAGAACAGGGAGGACTAAAACAATACATAGACTCACATAGAACAGGGAGGACTATAACAATACATAGACTTATATGAAGCTGGGAGGACTATAACAATACATGGGATTATATAGATCTGGGTGGACTATAACAATACATGGGTTTATATATAGATACTGTGGATATATGTATATACTTGGTATAATTTTCATAACTATATATAATATAAGGAGAGGTTGCTTTGTTGGGCTGTCACAATGTTGTTTCCTTTCTATGCCATTATATCCTATTTGTGCTATATTCAGCTTGTGGGATGACGATGAGGATGATGATGAGACGTGGCTGCTGTTTTTAGCCTGTCACTTCTCTGCGTTCCTTTGTGGTCATGATTCCTCCTACACAGTGAGAGCTAAGGTTACCGGGTTCTTCACCCTCCAGTCTCCTCCATTGGCGTTCTGCCCCTGCCGCTCATATATTGGCTCATTTATACCGTTATGTTCCATGTGTCTATACATTTACCCCGGACTAATCACTCTCCACTGACTTATTAATCCTCGCCTTCTAACCGGATCTTCTTTTAGACTTTAATTTCTTTGACCTTTCTATAAATTGTAAATATGAGAGGAGAAAAGTTCCAGATCATTGAGGAGATAGTTTTCAGCCCATTACTCTAATGAAGAAACCCATAGCTGCATTTCTGCTAATGCTTTGTGCTATGTCAGGCCTTTGACTCCATGATTTATTCTCTTTTACATCCTAAGAGTTTTATCATGACGGATGGAGAACATGTTGTAACAAATCCCGCCCCCCTCCGGGTGTCGTAATTGCCTACGGTGACAATCTCACCCTCTTTAAAGCCTGTGTAATTTATAGACAATCCCCCGGGGCTAAAGATCTCGGCTCGGAACAATATATAATCCGGCCAGATATCTTATTAACTGTTTGCTAAAATAAATCCTTAAAAAAGAAAGTAAATAACAATGGAATAAATTTTTCTTCATTCTGAAGCGACAGCATCAGATAGATGACGGATTGTCACATATTATCAGTCAGCCATGAGGATGCATATAGAGGGTGTGGCTGCCATAGGGGCCCTAGAAGAAGGGGCCAAGCCAATAGTGGACTCCATAGTAGTGTTCCCCAACCGAGACTCTCCAGTGTTCCCCAACCAATGGATCCCCAGTGTTCCACAATGGCTCTTCAGTGTTCCTCAATGGCTATCAAATGTTCTCCAATCGGGAGCTCTCCAATATTCCCTAACCAATGGCTCTCAAGTGTTCCCCAACCAATGGCTCTCCAGTGTTCACCAACCAATGGCTCCCCAGTGTTCCCCAATCAATGGCTCTCCATTGTTCCCCAACCAATAGCTCCGAAGTGTTTCCCAACCAATGGTTCCCCAGTGTTCCCCAACCAATGGCTCTCCAGTTTTTTTTTCAACCTCTATAGTGTTCCTCAATCAATGGCTCCCCAGTTTTCCTCAATCAATGGCTCCCAGTGTTTCTCAATGGCTATCCAGTGTTCTCCACTTGGGGGCTCTCCAATATTCCCTAACCAATGGCTCTCCAATATTCCCCAACCAATGGCTCTCCAGTGTTCCTCAACCAATGGCTATCCAGTGTTCTCCACTTGGGGGCTCTCCAATATTCCCTAACCAATGGCTCTCCAATATTCCCCAACCAATGGCTCTCCAGTGTTCCCCAACCAATGGCTCTCCAGTGTTCCTCAACCAATGGCTCCCCAGTGTTCCCAAGCCAATGACTCTCCAGTGTTTCCTATAGGCCCTATTACACAGAACGATTATCGGCTGTTACGGACAATAATCGTTCTGTGTAATAGAAGGCAATGATCAGCTGAAATGACCCTCTATGGGCTGCCCGGACGATCTAGCGGGCAGCCCCCTCCCACCCCGCAACTTGGTATGAGCCCAAGCATCATGGAGAGGGGACAAAGGGGCCAAAGACACGTACTGTATTAGGGGCCTACGTTGATCTGTCTTCTGTGCACACCAGGGTTTTCAGACACGTTACAATTGACTTGTCGGAGTCGCAATGCAACAATTCTGTCTCCAACATAAAATCTTACTTCTGAATTCCAAATTTAGTCTGCAGGAAAGGTTAATAGAATAGGGCAACCTGCGCTGTGAGTATCCTGGTGCCAGGACTCGGCCTTCAGACTCATTAGTTCCCAGATTGATTAGTCCTGAGATGCGGAGATGCTCACCGCTGTGTAACCAGAGGTTTGGGGATCTTTTCCTATCACCTGATAACTGAGAGATGAATGACGACTTTTTTCCATTCTCCATGGAAGTGGCTCCACAATTCTGATTAAATATTTGATATTTTTGATCTTTCTTCGGCCTCTGCTCTCCCTATGCATATTGCGTCTCACACAATCCACACAATCTTTGCTCTGTAATTACCACTCCGGTAAGGATGCAGTGGGGCCCGGGAGTTGTAAGACAATCTGCACAAACACATGGGGTTATGAGGTCCATGAGTTTAGCTCAGGAAAGACGACACGGCAATGGCTAGATTGGATGCAGGGGACAAGAAAAACATGTCTGCTCTACTGCAAAAACATCATGCTTAGGCTTCATGCTTAGGCTTTGCTGCAATACCACATACAACCATGTGTGGCGCTGTTTTTTGGGACAATGCAGGTGGAACTCATGCAACTTCAAGAAAAATTTGCACACATTGTAAGAGGTAGATGCACCAGATTTACAGCCACCATATACACCATGCAATGTCTGAAAAACTGTACTATTGATTTTCTAGGGGGTAAGTTGGCTTGGTGTGGTGAAAATCTCTTATTTGAATGGATTCTACCATAGGAGACAAGACGATAAAGAACACCAGACTGGAAAAAAATTCCTCCATTGGGCTCAGTACGGCATGGGTACAACTCTATGCTGGAGGTGGAACTCTGATTCCCTCAGGGACCCACGTACACCCGGGGTCACCCCCACCAGCGACCTCTCCCAATTGCTTTTAGACCAAAGACTTGCTCCAGCCGCGATGATAGATGCATCTTGCCTGACAGTAACTCTGGTGCAACAAGTTGAGTAGACTTTGCCATACAGTTATATTCATAGAATCTTTGTGTAGGTTATTATATTAAAGAGAAAAAAAACGAATCCTGACTATAACAATGGAGCTGTCATGAATAAGACACCAACGCCAAGAATGAAGAAGGCAGCATTCACTATATGTGTCACATTTCCTTTCCAAAAGCGGCGGCTGCTGCTCACAGAATGGAGAGTGGGCGCCATCTTCCAGACCTCACCGTAGGACGTCGTAGATCTCAAACCTCTCATGGCGATTTCTTCTTTATTGGTTACAACACTTTAAAAATCAACAGTAAATCTATGGAGCTGTCCATATTTTCCATCTCCATAGCAACTGCAGCTGTCACCGCCATTAACAACTGACAAAAACATAATTCCTCGTCTCCCAAGGACGGACGACACCCACCAGGATGTGGAGGACCGCGCTCCGCTCCCGAAAACGGCTACTAACACCACCGCACTTTACACTGATTGGCCCAGCTATTATATCCCGCTGTATACAATGTGTATAATACGGGAAGCGGAATTATTCTTACATAAAACATTTCTCAATCTCACAAATGTTCATGTGTAGTAATATAATCTGATAGAAAAGGAATAAACAGACAAATCTAGTAATTATTAACCCCATATGCACACAAAGACACACTAATATACACTCATATAAACACATTATAATATACACACTTATATACACGCTCATATATAAACACACAGTAATATACACCTATATATACAAGCACACACATGTACAGTCCATCCGTGTGAGAAGATAATTCCTATATTATTTAAGAGCTTACTGCCTCCTATATACAGGAATATAACTACTATAATACTGCTCCCTATATACAAGAATATAACTACTATAATACTGCTCCTATATACAGGAATATACTACTATAATACTGCTCCTATATACAGGGATATAACTACTATAATACTGTTCCTATATACAGGAATATAACTACTATAATACTGCTCCCCTATATACAGGGATATAACTACTATAATACTGCTCCTATATACAGGAATATAACTACTATAATACTGCCCCCTATATACAGGAATATAACTACTATAATACTGCTCCTATATACAGGAATATAACTACTATAATACTGCTCCTATATACAGGAATATAACTACTATAATACTGCTCCTATATACAGGAATATAACTACTATAATACTGCTCCTATATACAGGGATATAACTACTATAATACTGCCCCCTATATACAGGAATATAACTACTATAATACTGCTCCTATATACAGGAATATAACTACTATAATACTGCTCCCTATATACAGGAATATAACTACTATAATACTGCTCCTATATACAGGAATATAACTACTATAATACTGCTCCTATATACAGGAATATAACTACTATAATACTGCTCCTATATACAGGAATATACTACTATAATACTGCTCCTATATACAGGAATATAACTACTATAATACTGCTCCTATATACAGGGATATAACTACTATAATACTGCCCCCTATATACAGGAATATAACTACTATAATACTGCTCCTATATACAGGAATATAACTACTATAATACTGCTCCCTATATACAGGAATATAACTACTATAATACTGCTCCTATATACAGGAATATAACTACTATAATACTGCTCCTATATACAGGAATATAACTACTATAATACTGCTCCTATATACAGGAATATACTACTATAATACTGCTCCTATATACAGGAATATAACTACTATAATACTGCTCCTATATACAGGGATATAACTACTATAATACTGCCCCCTATATACAGGAATATAACTACTATAATACTGCTCCTATATACAGGAATATAACTACTATAATACTGCTCCCTATATACAGGAATATAACTACTATAATACTGCTCCTATATACAGGAATATAACTACTATAATACTGCTCCTATATACAGGAATATAACTACTATAATACTGCTCCTATATACAGGAATATAACTACTATAATACTGCTCCTATTGATCTGAATGGAATAAGAAGAGTTAGCATCATAGTCTATGAGCCGAGGTTACAGTATGGCAGCTCTTGCAGAGTGATGAGGAAGCAGATGCAGCTATGATTTACCATTCGTGTCAATCTAATCAGATCAGAGAACAAAAATAATTCAATGTTATCAATCCGCGGTGTCTTTTTCTAGAGACTAAACGCAGAAATATTAGGAATAAGAGGAGACTGCAGACTGGTCTTGCACGGTGCGGACGCGCTCCCTATAGCGGCAGAATGTTTACCAATTACACCTAACGTGGGTCCGGAATGTATCTGCAGCGTGTGGATGGAGTCGGCATATAAATTATTGAGTTGCTTTGTACCGGTTTCCCTTTCATGCTCAGTAACATGGATGTTTGTCAGTGAGTGCGCCGCTCCGGCTGTCAGCGCGGGGATGATATGTTCTATGCCGAGGCCTCATATGACTTAAAGGAGGGGGAACACACAGAGTGCCAGACTTGCTTCTAAAGTTTATAAAACTTTTATATACTTTAAAATTGTTGTTTATACTTTTCTTTTGTTTATTATTATTTTTATTTATATTTTTTGACGACTTATGTAACAAGAACTAGCGATGGATTTCCATAAAAATGGTCTGGATCGTTATAATAGTATTAATACTGGGTAGGAAGTTGGTCTTTTACATGAGAAAGTCAATCCATCAATCAATCAATCAATCAATCAACAGGGCCGCCATTTTATTGTGCCAATCCCATTCCAGATCTTTACACAAGTGACCATATTCTAGAACATTCTACCGGAAAGGGCCTATTTTGTTTGGTCAACACACCAGCAGAGAGATATCTTGGCACTACACACCGGGGCATTATAGGTCAATACACCTGTTGGCAGGTGAGTACACCTGTTTAGTTACCACAATAAAGAGACTGCTAAGCCTCTTGCGGCTCGGCTAGTACATACCTCTACGTAGTGCTCTACATAAAACAGCCCCATCAATGCCTAGTGAGTAGAATAAAGATATGGCACTGTATTCCTTACAGGGATCATGGAGAAGAGACTCCTTGAGGGCCCTGAAGAAGTGCACACTGTTTGATGCATAAAACAGTCTGTTGCCCGTCTAGAATCTCTAGTAAGGAATAATAGTGGATTTCACATGGATTTTGGCCGAGTGCCACATCCTTATTCTATGAGCTTTGCCTATTTTTTTGGGGACCAATCACATACTAGAACGTTCTACCGGAAGAGGCGACAATCACCAGGTGCATTGACTTTTCTAGATTAATAGGAACCTTAAGGGGAATCCATCAACACTTGGATGAGATCCATGACCCGAAAAAACGCCTCTCCCGTCAGTCGTGAAATACAAATGACTTTCCTCCATTGGTAAATAATCGCCAAACAGACATTATTGCTCATTAAGGTGATGGACCTTTAAGAATCAATACTGCCAGTGAGTTTCTTACATACTCAAGTAAATTAAACATGTCGCGAAGAAAGCATCTGGAGAAGAAAACATCTTCCGGAATTATTCTTAGCATCGCCTTCGTAGTTTACCAGAAAATTATGCAAATTTGCAGCCAAGTCTGCGGCGTTCAGGTGGATCTCCATAAATAATGACGAACCTCCATGCTTTTACCGTCCGCAGAGCTGTTGTTATGGAAATAAGGAAGCCATAATCATCAGCAGATGCCCCCCCCCCATTCCTCCAGTATTGATTCTTATGTCCTCGACGCTGGAGGCAAAGAGATCTGGCGCAGTAAAGCCTATCGCCTCCATCTCACAGAGCCGGGTCCTGGACTCCACGGCAAACAGGCTTATCCCTATCATCCCGGCAGGTTTCTGCTGGAGAGATGGCAGATACGGCTGCTAAATATTATAATGCCGAGAAGAATGCCTCCCTGCCTTATCGGGAAGCTTGTGCGGCCTCTCAGCTGACAGAGCCCTAAAGCAGCGAGCAAGCGATGGGGGCCGAACGCTGCATACCAATGGCTGTCAGGGTCAGTCTGTGCACCACAACAAAGAGCTCTGACACCTCCGAGAATACCGCAACCGCAGTCTATGCCAAATGGATCTGCCCCCAATGATGGAGAAGACGAAGTTTTAAAACTATCTACAATGCAAAACTGACTCCGCTGAGCGAGTGCACAAAACTCTCCAACAGATTTTCCAAAAATTTACAAAAGTTCTAGAGAAAAAAAAATGATGAAATTGATAAATAGTGCTGCAAAGGGAGAAACAATAGGAATAATGTTATTGATAACAGGTCGGTGAAAATGGTCAAAATTTGTGGCTGGGAATAAGACAGGTCCAATAGCCACAGATCTGCCTTAAGGGGGAAGCTGTTTTGGGGGTTTGGCAGCTTTAAATTAATTCTAACCAAATGGAGCAAGAACGGCGGACTTACCAATGGACTTACCCATCTGTCATGTGAGGGAGAGGGCATTGCTGCTACAACTTCTACTATTAAAGGGGAGTGTGTTGTGAATCTCAGGAATTTATGACATTTTAAATGGTAAAAAATTGATCACATCTGCCCCCCCTCCCTTGTACCATATAATTTGTGACTTTTTTGTCACCACTTTTTTAAATGGAGGGGATTTAATGGAGGGCGTGAAGTCCAAAAGTCCAAAAATGTTGCAAAAAAAAAAAAAGTGCAATTTGGACAGTTTTTTGGAAACTATCATATGCACCAAATTCACAAAAAAACTATGCAAATGACACTCCAAATAAGCCGATGTATTACAGAGGTTGTTCACCAATTTTTGATGTGCCTATTAATAAACGTGGTGCGGAGCCCTATTTTCCCATTCTACGTCCAGAAAATATACGACATAACTTTCATTAAAAAAAAAACGACAAGAGAAAATTCAACCTCTTTTTCCCCACCCTTCTATTTCCTGTCTTTGGCGCTGGTGATAGCGGGGACGGCGAGGCTCAGGATTACCGTCTCCCATCACTGACCCAGAAGGAAACGCAACTTCTGCATCCAATCAGTTTACAAGAAAAAGAAAGCACAACTACAGCTCCGCAGCAAAACCTGGGGAGATGCGGCTCCATGAATTGCAAAGTAGACGCTCTGACCTCAAACATGCTAATTCACCTCCCGGGGGACTTAATCAACCTCTTTGTTGAAGTACAGATAAAACTTTTTGACAGCAAATGCTGTTCTAATAAAATGGAATTTTCAATTACTCAGTGAACATCTGCTCTGATCCGCCATTAGAGGCGCGTTTTACAGCCAGAAGAAGGCGACGCCGTCCTCCGTGGGATCACACCGCCACAACTTCCTCCAGCTCATCCTCCGCTATTCTTCTTATTGACCCACAAAAGTTTAGATTTTTTTTTTTTTATAACTGATTTATTATGTAGAAAAAGCAAAGAGAAGGATCGGAATAATAATAATAGAATTCATAAAAAATAATAACAATTAAATAATAATAATAATATAACATAATAATAATGATAATAATATAATTCATATATAAAATATAATAATTATATAATATAAAATAATAATTTTAATAATATAAAATAATAAAATTAATAATAATACTTATTAGTATAAGTATTATTAATATTGTCATTACTCTACATTATTATTTTTTAGTATTATTATTAATATTGTTGTTATTATTCTAATAATAATAACATCATCTAATACTCTAAAATTATGTAAAAATATAATATATTATATAAAATAGTTTTCCAGCTATAACTCCCATCTTCCAGTCTCCACTAGGTTTTAATTATTTTACTTGCCAAACTTAAAGGAACTTAAAGGGTGTCTGAACTTTTCCAGTCCTTCTTTTTATTGTCCCTTTGCATCAAAGAAAAAAATAAAAATTAAGTAGCTTTGTAAAAAGTCTTCATTAAAAATTTCCTACTGTTTTATGTCATGGGCTCGTGTTGTCTCCATGGTTACTCGTGTAGTCTCCCTTTTTTTGCAGTCATGTTTGCTTGTGTCTGTACCCAACCTCTTGGTGACCTTCCCATTATATGTAAAGGGGGGGGGGAGGTAAAGGGGAACACATGGACACACATGAGTCTGCACGGGAGCTGGAAACATTAAGCCGTAGAAGAAGTTTGAACAAGACTGGGCAAATTATGTACATGTTAGATGCATTAGAGCGAAAAATAAATAAAAACAGATGAGTACTGGCGGAAAAAAAATCTTTTAAATCAGCTGGTTTCAGAAAATTATATAGATTTGTAACTTACTTCTATAAAAAAAATCTCCAGTCTTCCAGTACTTCAGCTGCTGTATGTCCTGCAGGAAGTGGTGTATTCCGGCCGGAGCACCGCTTTACAGCAGCTGCAAGAAATCTCACTTCCTGTTGGCCGTTTTCCATCTATATAGTTTTGCCTATAAGTAAAACGGCTTATAATGTGATAACACAACGGTTCATGGAAGACTCCAAGACCAGCGCCGGACTCCAGCGCCCCCCATCTCTTCTATCTGCAGCAATGATGCAGCCCATTCTCCCTCCCTGGAACATTAAGGATGCGGAGTGCATAGGAACAGATAAGAGCGGCGGCTGCTAAAACCGCTCTTTCCATTTGACTCATTTACGAAAATCAAAACAAAAAGATTTAATGATGTTTACCGTGAATTGCATTAAACAGCCCCGGACCCCGAGACATAATCACAGAATTTTCTTTTTCACATCTTTAAGTCTTGAAGCAGTGAGGCTTCCAGCTGAGATTCAGCTCCAGCTTATCTGGAGACAGATCCCTGCACCCCGAGGCTTCAATGAGCTCCGGCACCAAGCTGAATCCAGGCTTCTTAATTGAAAAAGACAAGATGTTTGCATAGGATGTTTGCATCGGTTAGACATGAAAAAACAACATTCACGGCCAAACCCAAGTGAAGGGCCGGATGTGAGCGGGCAGGGGGGGGGTTGTTACTGCTGCACCGCAACCCCCCTCTGCATACTGCACCCCCTCCCCTCTGCATCCTCCCTCTGCACACTGCACACCCCCTGCATACTGCACCCCCTCCCCTCTGCATCCTCCCTCTGCACACTGCACACCCCCTGCATGCTGCACCCCCTCCCCTCTGCATCCTCCCTCTGCACACTGCACCCCCCCTTTGCATACTGCACACCCCCTGCATACTGCACACCCCCTGCATACTGCACCCCCTCCCCCTGCGCATCCTCCCTCTGCACACTGTACCCCTCCCCTCTGCACACTGCCCCCTCCCTCTGCACACTGCACCCCTCCCCTCTGCACACTGCCCCCTCCCTCTGCACCCCTCCCCTCTGCACACTGCACCCTCCCTCTGCACACTGCCCCCTCCCTCTGCACCCCTCCCCTCTGCACACTGCACCCTCCCTCTGCACACTGCCCCCTCCCTCTGCACACTGCACCCCTCCCCTCTGCACACTGCCCCCCTCCCTCTGCACCCCTCCCCTCTGCACACTGCACCCTCCCTCTGCACACTGCCCCCTCCCTCTGCACACTGCACCCCTCCCCTCTGCACACTGCCCCCTCCCTCTGCACACTGCCCCCTCCCTCTGCACACTGCACCCCTCCCCTCTGCACACTGCACCCCTCCCCTCTGCACACTGCACCCCTCCCCTCTGCACACTGCCCCCTCCCTCTGCACCCCTCCCCTCTGCACACTGCACCCTCCCTATGCACACACTGCCCCTTCCTCTGCACACACTGCCCCTTCCTCTGCACACACTGCCCCCTTCCTCTGCACACACTGCCCCCTTCCTCTGTACACACTGCCCCCTCCCCTCTACACACACTGCCACCTCTGCACACTCCACCACCTTCCCTCTTCACACTGCACCCCTCCCCTCTACACACTGCCCCCCCCCCTGCACACACTGCACCCCCCCTCTGTACACACTGCCCCCCCTCTGCACCCCCCCTCTGCACACACTGCCCCCCTCTGTACACACTGCCCCCCCTCTGCACACACTGCCCCCCCTCTGCACACACTGCCCCCCCCCTCTGCACACACTGCACCCCCCCTCTGTACACACTGCCCCCCCCTCTGCACACACTGCCCCCCCCTCTGTACACACTGCCCCCCCCCCTGTACACACTGCCCCCCCTCTGCACACACTGCACCCCCCCCCTCTGTACACACTGCACCCCCCCCTCTGTACACACTGCACCCCCCCTCTGTACACACTGCACCCCCCCTCTGTACACACTGCACCCCCCCTCAGTACACACTGCCCCCCCCCCCTCTGCACACACTGCACCCCCCCCTCTGTACACACTGCACCCCCCCCCTCTGTACACACTGCACCCCCCCCCTCTGCACACACTGCACCCCCCCCTCTGTACACACTGCACCCCCCCCTCTGCACACACTGCACCCCCCCCTCTGCACACACTGCACCCCCCCCTCTGCACACACTGCACCCCCCCCTCTGTACACACTGCACCCCCCCTCTGTACACACTGCACCCCCCCTCAGTACACACTGCACCCCCCCCTCTGCACACACTGCACCCCCCCCCTCTGTACACACTGCACCCCCCCCCTCTGTACACACTGCCCCCCCTCTGCACACACTGCACCCCCCCCCCCTCTGTACACACTGCCCCCTCCCTCTGCACACACTGCACCCCCCCCTCTGTACACACTGCACCCCCCCCCTCTGCACACACTGCACCCCCCCCTCTGCACACACTGCACCCCCCCCCCTCTGCACACACTGCACCCCCCCCTCTGTACACACTGCACCCCCCCTCTGTACACACTGCACCCCCCCTCAGTACACACTGCACCCCCCCCCTCTGCACACACTGCCCCCCCCCCTCTGCACACACTGCACCCCCCCCCCTCTGTACACACTGCACCCCCCCCCCTCTGCACACACTGCACCCCCCCCCCCCCTCTGCACACACTGCCCCCCCCCCTGTGGAATTAGAGATGTGAAATCACCATTAGGAATCTCAGCCATGATACATTCGCGCCTCCTCAGCTTTAATATATTTCCTTTAATAAATTGACAAGTGTTTCCGACGATTCTTTTTAAAGGTTTATTTATTTATTTATATGTGTGTATGTGCGTGTGTGTGTGTGTTTGGGGGGGGGGGGGGGGGGGCGACTATTCTACTTTATACATCTCCTTTCCTGAAATACTCTGTACTGCTGTGTTCATGATCATACATGGGGAGAATTATCATGGTAGCACTGAATAGCACTGACATGAGCTGTAGCTGCACCTTCCTCACCTATAGCGCATACAGAACATTAGAACTATGGAATAAGATCAATGAGATTTGTCTGAAGTATGGCGGCTCATACGCCTCAGAGATAGAAGCCGCCATCCATCATTGGGCGCATATCCCTGACCTCGATAAGATGCAGAAAGTCCAAAATACAAAGTCTTCTAAACTCTAAACTGAAGGCGAGCGGAGCGATGTGTGCGCGGTATAATAGGTGCGCGGCCGGATCAATAGGCAGCGCATTACCTGGCTCCCCGCTCCCGGCAGCTCCCCATTGATCCTGCACCAGCACATTTCTATCTTACAGACAAGAGAGCGGCTTCATACATTGTACAATTGTGCAGAACGTTCCGTCAAGTCACCAGGCGGGTCCCGGCCACAAGGCCAATTATTTCCCTGTAATAACATTGCAGCCAACATGGCGTCTATGGAGCCGCAAATCGCTACCGGTATTGGGGATTTATTGTCCCTGTAGGATCTGACTGATCTGCCCCAAGGGGACCCCATAGCAGAGAGTACACTGTGCCCCTCTAAGGGTGCTGGAGACCCCCATCCTGCCCTGGGGGTATAGGGATGGGTCCTATAGGAGATCTCAGGTATCTAATATAACTGTATATAGGGATGGGTCCTATAGGGGATCTCAGGTATCTAATATAACTGTATATAGTGATGGCTCCTATAGGGATCTCAGGTATCTAATATAACTGTATATAGTGATGGCTCCTATAGAGATCTCAGGTATCTAATATAACTGTATATAGTGATGGGTCCTATAGGGATCTCAGGTATCTAATATAACTGTATATAGTGATGGGTCCTATAGAGGATCTCAGGTATCTAATATAACTGTATATAGTGATGGGTCCTATAGAGGATCTCAGGTATCTAATATAACTGTATATAGTGATGGCTCCTATAGGGATCTCAGGTATCTAATATAACTGTATATAGTGATGGCTCCTATAGGGATCTCAGGTATCTAATATAACTGTATATAGTGATGGCTCCTATAGGGATCTCAGATATCTAATATAACTGTATATAGTGATGGCTCCTATAGGGGATCTCAGGTGTCTAATATAACTGTATATAGTGATGGCTCCTATAGGGATCTCAGGTATCTAATATAACAGCAGGGTATAGTGATGGGTCCTATAGGGATCTCAGGTATCTAATATAACTGTATATAGTGATGGCTCCTATAGGGATCTCAGATATCTAATATAACTGTATATAGTGATGGCTCCTATAGGGATCTCAGGTATCTAATATAACTGTATATAGTGATGGGTCCTATAGGGGATCTCAGGTATCTAATATAACTGTATATAGTGATGGCTCCTATAGGGGATCTCAGGTATCTAATATAACTGTATATAGTGATGGGTCCTATAGGGATCTCAGGTATCTAATATAACTGTATATAGTGATGGCTCCTATAGGGGATCTCAGGTATCTAATATAACTGTATATAGTGATGGGTCCTATAGGGATCTCAGGTATCTAATATAACTGTATATAGTGATGGGTCCTATAGGGGATCTCAGGTATCTAATATAACTGTATATAGTGATGGCTCCTATAGGGATCTCAGGTATCTAATATAACAGCAGGATATAGTGATGGCTCCTATAGGGGATCTTCTAATATAATAACTGGATATACTGATGGCTCCTATAGGGGATCTCTGGGGTCCTGGGTGTTACGCCTGGAGGCAGATATGTCTCCACTCAATAAGGAAGGTCTAAGATCTAAACTTTTCCCAGAATCCTTGCGTCTTCCAGGAACCCAGGGAGTACAGGTCACAGATGACGGATGCTCCGTACTGAGACCCCAGGGCCCCGATGGCTTCATCTCAACGTAGTGTTCAATATATATGAAACTTTACCCTGTGTGAAGGACGTGGATGTCCGTGGTCCTTATGGTAAATGGTCATGTAGACGACCATCAGATGGGAAGAGCGTAAGCCGATCAATGGTCAGTGCAGAGTATGGTTACCAGTGTCCATCTGTCCTGAGGCCGGACATCACATACATTGTAACAGACGGGAAACCTTGTCAAATACACTGAGCCTTTCCCAGTACAATCAATAGCTGACCCTTGAATCCGGAGTTGCAGCGATATGTTGGTCTCCTTGACATGTTGTTGGATGGAAAAGACTAATAAAAGAAAAATAGCGCTAAGCGAGGTCGCCAAGGTATTTGGTTTTGGCAACTTTCTCCAAACGTAGTTAGATGTGCCCTAAGGCTGCTGGGAAAACACGGACATAGCCATAGGCTCAGCCCTAGGGCTGCCAGGAAAGCACGGACATAGCCATAGACTGAACACTAGGGCTGCCGGGAAAACACGGACATAGCTATAGACTAAACACTAGGGCTGCCGGGAAAACACGGACATAGCCATAGGCTCAGCCCTAGGGCTGCCAGGAAAGCACGGACATAGCCATAGACTGAACACTAGGGCTGCCAGGAAAACACGGACATAGCCATAGGCTCAGCCCTAGGGCTGCCGGGAAAACACGGACATAGCCATAGACTGAACACTAGGGCTGCACTCAACTTCTCCAGATGGCCGAGAGTCAAATGCGAACGTTCCCGTTCGGAGAATGGTGCTAAACCCAAACAGTTCAGCAACTGTGCTTGACACTAGAGAAGACCCCAATGCAAACAAACAGCCCACCCCAGACTAAGGGCCCTATTACACGGGACGAATATCGTGCTAAAAATCATTAAATCGAATTTAAACGATAATCGTTCTGTGTAATTGCAGGCAACGATCCAAAAATTGTTCGTATGTCGTTGATATAGATCTGAACCTAAAATTATCGTTAATAGTTCGCTAATTGTTTGCTGTAATTCCACGTTTGTTCACTCATGTTCCGCATTTTTTCACTAATCGTTCAGTGTAATTGCACATTGTTCATTGTTTTTCTAGGATCAGAAGGAATAAACGATCATAGTAACGATGGTAACGAACGATTATTGTTCTGTGTAATATGGTGAACGATTTCAGGTTGGTGATAAACAATCTCGTTTGTGATCGTTTATCGTTAGTCGTTAATCGTTAAAAATCGCTCCGTTTAATAGGACCCTTAGGGTCCTTTTAGACAAAGTAATTTGTAACGATTTCCGATAAACTAATGCAAACGAGATCATTTATCGTTAACCTGAAATCACTCACCATATTACACAGAACAATAGTCGTTACTCCATCTGATCCCAGGAAATGAAGGAACAATGCGGAATAACACTGAGCGATTAGTGACCGAATGCGGAATTACAGCGAACGATTGACAATAATTTTTGGTGTCAGCGCAAAACTAATGGTGCGTTTACACAGAGATTTATCTGACTGATTTTTTCAGTCTTTCCATTATGACCTGTTCCCTGTTTAGAGTCTGTTCCTGGCTTTGGCTTTAAAAGCCATCAGTATGGGGAAGAAAGGTGATGTGAGGCCTTTGAATGTGGCATGGTTGTTGGTGCCAGAAGGGCTGGTCTGAGTATTTCAGAAACTGCTGCTCTACTGGGATTTTCACGCACAACCATCTCTAGGGTTTACAGAGAATGGTCCGAAAAAGAAAAACCATCCAGTGAGCGGCAGTTCTGTGGGCGGAAATGCCTTGTTGATGCCAGAGGTCAGAGGAGAATGGGCAGACTGGTTCCAGCTGATAGAAAGGCAACAGTGACTCAAATAGCCAACCGTTACAACCAAGGTAGGCAGAAGAGCATCTCTGAACGCACAGTACGGCCAACTCTGAGGCAGATGGGCTACAGCAGCAGAAGACCACACCGGGGGCCACTCCGCTCAGCTAAGAACAGGAAACTGAGGCTACAATTTGCACAAGCTCATCGAAATTGGACAGTAGAAGATTGGAAAAACGTTGCCTGGTCTGATGAGTCTCGATTTCTGCTTGAACATGACAATGAGTTCACTGTACTCCAATGGCCTCCACAGTCACCAGATCTCAATCCAATAGAGCATCTTTGGGATGTGGTGGAACGGGAGATTGGCATCATGGATGTGCAGCCGACAAATCTGCGGCAACTGTGTGATGTCATCATGTCACTATGGACCAAAATCTCTGAGGAAGCTTCCAGCACCTTGTTGTATCTATGCCACCAAGAATTGAGGCAGTTCTGAAGGCAAAAGGGGGTCCAACCCGTTACTAGCATGGTGTACCTAATAAAGTGGCCGGTGAGTGTATGTACATTGGCCCCTATGGCACACACATCGGCTGACCTCATGGTGCATGTACATTGGCCCCTATCGCACACACATTGGCCGACCTCATAGTGTACACTCATTTACTGTAATGGCGGCCATCAGCCATTGTCTCCACATAAATCCAACATCAGACCAAGTCAATAAATATTACAAGACTTTAGAATTCCTGGAAGACTCTGGGCGGTCCGTCCTCTCTAATGGCGTCTTTCCGCTGTGATATATTTCGGATCCCTGTTCCTTTACATATAATTGCCCCCTTTTTCCTCGCACGGTTTTCGCTCCACTTCTAGCTGTAATATTATGTAAGTAACCATTAAAATGTTGTATAACAAGCAGGTAGGACCACGCAGGTTCTTAGTAAAGGGACTTAATTTATGGGGCCTCTCCTGCCATCCTCTAGGCAAAGTGTTAGCGATTCAGTAAGGAGCGAGATGCTTATACAGCGAAATGTCAACAATAAATCCTCATCATTTACAATGAGCAAAAAAAACTGAGAAAACTGCCGGGATGTGAGTTGTTATTACTGAAACCTCCAGAGCGTCCGCGTGTACCGCGCACAATTAGCAGATCCCTGAGTGTTCACTACACATCACAGCCAAAGGAGGGGAGGAAGACTATGATACCGCAGACAACGGGTAACAGAGGATCAATGCACCAACAAAGTGTTACCAAAAACCGCCGGGTAACCAGGTGACAGCAGAGACAGATTTACAATCATAACATCAGCGACACTATAATATACCGTAATACAAGTCACCGAGACTAAAGCGCAAATACAGTCACATGTGGATATAATATCTGCATATATTCCCGTCCATGGGAGCAGTATTATAGTAGTATATCCCTGTATATAGGAGCAGTATTATAGTAGTTATATCCCTGTATATAGGGAGCAGTATTATAGTAGTTATATTCCTGTATATAGGGAGCAGTATTATAGTAGTATATTCCTGTATATAGGGAGCAGTATTATAGTAGTTATATTCCTGTATATAGGAGCAGTATTATAGTAGTTATATTCCTGTATATAGGGGGCAGTATTATAGTAGTTATATTCTTGTATATAGGAGCAGTATTATATTAGTTATATTCCTGTATATAGGGGGCAGTATTATAGTAGTTATATTCCTGTATATAGGAGCAGTATTATAGTAGTTATATCCCTGTATATAGGAGCAGTATTATATTAGTTATATTCCTGTATATAGGGGGCAGTATTATAGTAGTTATATTCCTGTATATAGGAGCAGTATTATAGTAGTTATATTCCTGTATATAGGAGCAGTATTATAGTAGTTATATTCCTGTATATAGGAGCAGTATTATAGTAGTTATATTCCTGTATATAGGAGCAGTATTATAGTAGTTATATTCCTGTATATAGGAGCAGTATTATAGCAGTTATATTCCTGTGTATAGGAGCAGTATTATAGTAGTTATATTCCTGTATATAGGAGCAGTATTATAGTAGTTATATTCCTGTATATAGGAGCAGTATTATAGTAGTTATATTCCTGTATATAGGAGCAGTATTATAGTAGTATATTCCTGTATATAGGAGCAGTATTATAGTAGTTATATCCCTGTATATAGGGGGCAGTATTATAGTAGTATATTCCTGTATATAGTAGCAGTATTATAGTAGTTATATCCCTGTATATAGTAGCAGTATTATAGTAGTATATTCCTGTATATAGTAGCAGTATTATAGTAGTTATATCCCTGTATATAGGAGCAGTATTATAGTAGTTATATTCCCGTCCATAGGAGCAGTATTATAGTAGTTATATTCCTGTATATAGGAGCAGTATTATAGTAGTTATATCCCTGTATATAGGAGCAGTATTATAGTAATATATCCCTGTATATAGAAGCAGTATTATAGTAGTATATCCCTGTATATAGGAGCAGTATTATAGTAGTATATTCCTGTATATAGGAGCAGTATTATAGTAGTATATCCCTGTATATAGGGAGCAGTATTATAGTAGTATATTCCTGTATATAGGAGCAGTATTATAGTAGTATATTCCTGTATATAGGGGGCAGTATTATAGTAGTTATATTCCTGTATATAGGGGGCAGTATTATAGTAGTTATATTCCTGTATATAAGAGCAGTATTATAGTAGTTATATTCCTGTATATAGGAGCAGTATTATAGTAGTATATTCCTGTATATAGGAGCAGTATTATAGTAGTATATTCCTGTATATAGGAGCAGTATTATAGTAGTATATTCCTGTATATAGGAGCAGTATTATAGTAGTTATATTCCTGTATATAGGAGCAGTGTTATATTAGTTATATCCCTGTATATAGGAGCAGTATTATAGTAGTTATATCCCTGTATATAGGGGCAGTATTATAGTAGTTATATTCCTGTATATAGGAGCAGTATTATAGTAGTTATATTCCTGTATATAGGGGGCAGTATTATAGTAGTTATATTCCTGTATATAGGAGCAGTATTATAGTAGTTATATTCCTGTATATAGGGAGCAGTATTATAGTAGTTATATTCCTGTATATAGGAGCAGTATTATAGTAGTTATATGCCTGTATATAGGGGGCAGTATTATTATAGTTATTTGTGCACATATATTTCTTGCTATTGTAAAAAAGCTAGAATTTTGCAGTACTGATCTCCTTTTCCAGGTATTCTATATTTTCATTAGGGGACACAAAGGGTAAGTTTATAGAATGAAGAGTAAAATATTTCCCTATATTTCTCAGTATTGCCTGTTGCGGCTTTCTTGTTGCTATCACATGTGACTGTTGTTGTTCTTTATATCTGGGCTACGTCCTTGCAGACTGTTGATTTTATGGCGCACGAATCCTTCCAGAGTCCCTGCCATGTTGTGCACGGTACCTTGGTCTGTCTGCTGGGTCCCCACTGAATTGGCGCTGGTGTTAAGGACATCGTTGACAGCAGTGTCACAGTACAGGCCCCGCTGGACGTCATGTTCGCTGTCAGTCTGGTCACTCTCTTCGTGCCCGCTGTCCTTGAGGCTATTTCCCTCTAAGTCCTTGAAGGTTGAACTGCTGGGATGAAGAAACAACAATAATTTAGTGTCATGTCAATTCCTATCATACAGAATTATTCCAGACTGATGCAAGTAATAGTTCATCCCCGCAGTCAGGGGGCACACAGAGGTGACATCACCTTGTACGGGACACGTCTGAAGATCCAGCCCAAGGCTCCCGGCCTCTTCTGGAGACACCACAACACGCTGCATACATTTCCCTAAATCACTTGTCAAAATTCAGTTTTTCTTCTTGCGTGTTAAATTTGACTTTCAGAAAGCCGAGAAATAAGACGCCAACATGGCGGCTATGGAGAACGGGCAATGTGTATTCTGGGTCACTATGATAGATCGTTCAGGGGGTCGGGGGGCTGGGGGGTCCCTCATATGACGGCACTTTCCCTTTCGGCAATCACTCAGATCTCAAGGCTCCTGACTGGCAGATTATTTGCAATGTTGTAATTATTATAATGTTACCTGAAGGAGAACAACTCATAGACCCCAACTTTAGGGGATGGAAAACCACAGTGCACAGAATTGAGGAACCAAGGACAAGTATTGGGTGGCCTAATCTCTGAGCCCTATAGACGGGATAGAGATACTGGTAGGACATGCTGACCAGACCCTCCAGCCTCTGAGCCCTATAGACGGGATAGAGATAGCGGTAGGACATGCTGACCAGACCCTCCAGCCTCTGAGCCCTATAGACAGGATAGAGATATGGGAAGGACATGCTGACCAGACCCTCCAGCCTCTGAGCCCTATAGACGGGATAGAGATAGCGGTAGGACATGCTGACCAGACCCTCCAGCCTTTGAGCCCTATAGACGGGATAGAGATAGCGGTAGGACATGCTGACCAGACCCTCCAGCCTTTGAGCCCTATAGACGGGATAGAGATAGCGGTAGGACATGCTGACCAGACCCTCCAGCCTCTGAGCCCTATAGACGGGATAGAGATAGCGGTAGGACATGCTGACCAGACCCTCCAGCCTCTGAGCCCTATAGACGGGATAGAGATAGCGGTAGGACATGCTGACCAGACCCTCCAGCCTCTGAGCCCTATAGACGGGATAGAGATAGCGGTAGGACATGCTGACCAGACCCTTCAGCCTCTGAGCCCTATAGACGGGATAGAGATAGCGGTAGGACATGCTGACCAGACCCTTCAGCCTCTGAGCCCTATAGACGGGATAGAGATAGCGGTAGGACATGCTGACCAGACCCTCCAGCCTCTGAGCCCTATAGACGGGATAGAGATAGCGGTAGGACATGCTGACCAGACCCTCCAGCCTCTCAGATCACCGTATAGTTTATCTATTAGCCCCTATTACAGAGAGAAGACGCTAGGACTTGTGGATAAGTTAGGCTCTGTTCATATGGGGTAAAACTGGCAGAATTCTGCAGTGGAATCACGCCAGCCTCTGTTCATACTGGCAGTCTATGTGACAAGCCTCCCATAGACTGCCAGTATGAACGGAGGCTGGCGGCATTCTGCCGCGGGATTCCGTCAGTTTTACTCCGTGTGAACAAACCTTACAGGTACCATCACGGTCTCCACTAGAGATGAGCGAATCGTTTTGTTTGATCGGTGATCGGTCTCGCAGGACTGGACTCAGCTTTTCCCGGCACCCAGGGAGGAGCGGCACGGAGTGAGAGTTATAAGGCTGATGAGCCGATTGTCGATCACACAAAGCGATTCGCTCATCTCTAGTCACCACCACAACCTGCTCAGCTCTCTGTCATGGAGACTCTGTGCCAACCTGACAGAACTGAGACAGGACCATGGAACCACTGCTCCCAGCCAGCCCTGCACATCGACAGTATCACACAATAATAGCTTAGATACTTTATCTGAGTGGACAGTATCACAAAGTATAGGCTCAGATACACTAGCTTTGAAGGCAGTATAACTCAGCAGAGGCTTAGATACACTAGCTCAGAAGGTAATATGACACATCATAGGCTTAGATACACTAGTGCAGTATGGCACAACATAGACTTACAGTAGTTACCCTAACAGTATCACACAATATAGGCTTAGATACACAACCTCAGTGTACAGTATCACAAAGCATTGGCTTTGATACAGTGATCTATAGGCAGTATCACAAAGCATTGGCTTGGATACAGTGATCTATAGGCAGTATCACAAAGCATTGGCTTGGATACACTGGTCTATAGGCAGCCAGTATCACAAAGCATTGGCTTGGATATACTGATCTGCAGGCAGTATCACAAAGCATTGGCTTGGATACAGTGATCTATAGGCGGTATCACAAAGCATTGGCTTGGATACACTGATCTATAGGTGGTATAACAAAGCATTGGCTTGGATACAGTGATCTATAGTCAGTATCACAAAGCATTGGCTTGGATACACTGATCTATAGGCAGTATCACAAAGCATTGGCTTGGATACAGTGATCTATAGTCAGTATCACAAAGCATTGGCTTGGATACACTGATCTAAAGGCGGTATCACAAAGCATTGGCTTGGATACACTGATCTATAGGCGGTATCACAAAGCATTGGCTTGGATACACTGATCTATAGGCGGTATCACAAAGCATTGGCTTGGATACACTGATCTATAGGCGGTATCACAAAGCATTGGCTTGGATACACTGATCTATAGGCAGTATCATAAAGCATTGGCTTGGATACACTGATCTATAGGCGGTATCACAAAGCATTGGCTTGGATACACTGATCTATAGGCGGTATCACAAAGCATTGGCTTGGATACACTGATCTATAGGCGGTATCACAAAGCATTGGCTTGGATATACTGATATATAGGCAGTATCACAAAGCATTGGCTTGGATACACTGATCTATAGGCAGTATCACAAAGCATTGGCTTGGATACACTGATCTATAGGCGGTATCACAAAGCATTGGCTTGGATACACTGATCTATAGGCGGTATCACAAAGCATTGGCTTGGATACACTGATCTATAGGCGGTATCACAAAGCATTGGCTTGGATACTGTAGTTCTGTAGAAAGAATCACACATCACTAGTTGGGTACACGGTATCACACAAGATTGGCTCACGGACACTAACTCTACAGCACAGAGTATCACACATGACATTTAGATACAGTAGCTCAGCAGACAGTACTGCACAATTATCTTAGATACACATAAAAGGTTTATCACACATTATAGGCTTAGATACACTGGATTCTCAGCATATTACAATATACAACAGTCTTAGATACACCAGCACAATAGACAATCCCCCACATGATCATATGGGCAGGGCAGTATCACACATTGCGGGCTGTGATACACCAGCTCTACAGCACAGCATAACATAGGATGGGCTTAGATACATCAGCTTAGCAGACAGTATCACACATGAAAAGTGTAGCTATATCAGCTGGACACAGGATCACATGACTGGCTTAGATACACCAGCTGGACACAGGATCACATGACTGGCTTAGATACACCAGCTGGACACAGGATCACATGACTGGCTTAGATACACCAGCTGGACACAGGATCACATGACTGGCTTAGATACACCAGCTGGACACAGGATACCATGACTGGCTTAGATACACCAGCTGCACACAGGATGAGGTGATACAGCTTAGATACAGCTATGACAATGGTTCTCCACATAGCAGAGACGTCTCTCTGTAACCATAGTAACCGCACAGTAACCCGCCATTCCCGGCTCCGCACAGGCCTCACTGACACAGAAGTAAAGAAGGCGACATAAAGGTTTGTCCATTTTCAAAGATAAAGTGAAAGAAATACCGTCCCTTCCCCGTCCTGTGTTACTGCGTGTGGTAGATGTGATAGCAGATGTGGTGGTAGATGTGGTAGATGTGGTGGTAGATGTGGTGGTAGATGTGGTAGTAGATGTGGTAGATGTGGTAGTAGATGTGGTAGTAGATGTGGTAGTAGATGTAGTAGATGTGGTGGTAGATGTGGTGGTAGATGTGGTAGCAGATGTGGTGGTAGATGTGGTGGTAGATGTGGTAGTAGATGTGGTAGTAGATGTGGTGGTAGATGTGGTAGTAGATGTGGTGGTAGATGTGGTAGTAGATGTGGTAGATGTGGTAGTAGATGTGGTGGTAGATGTGGTAGTAGATGTGGTAGTAGATGTGGTGGTAGATGTGGTAGTAGATGTGGTGGTAGATGTGGTAGTAGATGTGGTAGTAGATGTGGTAGATGTGGTGGTAGATGTGGTAGTAGATGTGGTGGTAGATGTGGTAGTAGATGTGGTGGTAGATGTGGTAGTAGATGTGGTGGTAGATGTAGGTAGATGTGGTAGCAGATGTGGTGGTAGATGTGGTAGCAGATGTGGTGGTAGATGTGGTAGTAGATGTGGTAGTAGATGTGGTGGTAGATGTGGTAGTAGATGTGGTAGTAGATGTGGTAGATGTGGTAGTAGATGTGGTGGTAGATGTGGTAGTAGATGTGGTAGTAGATGTGGTAGTAGATGTGGTGGTAGATGTGGTAGTAGATGTGGTGGTAGATGTGGTAGTAGATGTGGTGGTAGATGTGGTAGTAGATGTGGTGGTAGATGTGGTGGTAGATGTGGTAGTAGATGTGGTAGATGTGGTAGTAGATGTGGTGGTAGATGTAGGTAGATGTGGTAGATGTGGTAGTAGATGTGGTAGATGAAGGTAGATGTGGTAGTAGATGTGGTAGCTGTGGTAGATGTAGGTAGATGTGGTATATCACCCTCGTCCTGTGTTACAGCGTGTGGTAGATGTAGTAGATGTAGTAGTAGATGTGGTAGATGTGGTAGTAGATGTGGTAGATGTGGTAGTAGATGTGGTAGATGTGGTGGTAGATGTGGTAGATGTGGTGGTAGATGTAGTAGATGTGGTGGTAGATGTAGTAGTAGATGTGGTAGATGTGGTAGTAGATGTGGTAGATGTGGTAGTAGATGTGGTAGATGTGGTGGTAGATGTGGTAGCTGTGGTAGATGTAGGTAGATGTGGTAGTAGATGTGGTAGATGTAGGTAGATGTGGTAGATGTGGTAGTAGATGTAGTAGATGTGGTGGTAGATGTGGTAGATGTGGTAGTAGATGTGGTAGATGTGGTGGTAGATGTAGGTAGATGTGGTAGTAGATGTAGTAGATGTGGTAGATGTAGGTAGATGTGGTAGTAGATGTGGTAGTTGTGGTAGATGTTGGTAGATGTGGTAGTAGATGTAGTAGATGTGGTGGTAGATGTAGGTAGATGTGGTAGTAGATGTGGTAGTAGATGTGGTAGATGTGGTGGTAGATGTAGGTAGCTGTGGTAGATGTAGATAGATGGGTGGTAGATGTGGTAGCAGATGTGGTAGCTGTGGTAGATGGTGGTAGATGTGGTGGTAGATGTGGTAGTTGTGGTAGATGTTGGTAGATGTGGAAGATGTGGTAGTAGATGTAGTAGATGTGGTAGTAGATGTGGTAGATGTGGTAGTAGATGTGGTAGATGTGGTAGTAGATGTGGTAGATGTGGTGGTAGATGTGGTGGTAGATGTAGGTAGCTGTGGTAGATGTAGATAGATGGGTGGTAGATGTGGTAGCAGATGTGGTAGCTGTGGTAGATGGTGGTAGATGTGGTGGTAGATGTAGATGTGGTAGTAGATGTGGTAGCTGTGGTAGATGTAGGTAGATGTGGTATATCACCCTCGTCCTGTGTTACAGCGTGTGGTAGATGTAGTAGATGTGGTAGTAGATGTAGTAGTAGATGTAGTAGTAGATGTGGTAGTAGATGTGGTAGATGTGGTAGTAGATGTGGTAGATGTAGGTAGATGTGGTAGTAGATGTGGTAGCTGTGGTAGATGTAGGTAGATGTGGTAGTAGATGTGGTAGCTGTGGTAGATGTAGGTAGATGTGGTAGTAGATGTGGTAGCTGTGGTAGATGTAGGTAGCTGTGGTAGATGTAGGTAGATGTGGTAGTAGATGTAGTAGATGTGGTGGTAGATGTAGGTAGATGTGGTAGTAGATGTGGTAGATGTGGTGGTAGATGTGGTAGATGTGGTAGTAGATGTGGTAGATGTGGTGGTAGATGTAGGTAGATGTGGTAGTAGATGTGGTAGATGTAGGTAGATGTGGTAGATGTGGTAGTAGATGTGGTAGATGTGGTGGTAGATGTGGTAGTAGATGTAGGTAGATGTGGTAGTAGATGTAGTAGATGTGGTAACACTGAGGGAACTTGGCCACCTTGAGAGGGAACTTCGGCTCACTGAGCAGGAAGTTAGTGGGTTAGAGATGGAGGGTGGGGATATAGATCAGGAGGCCCAAGTAAGTAGCTGGGTTAATGTAGTTAGAGGGACCAGTAAGGGATCCAAGAAAAGGAAGGCCACTTCTCCTACTATATGCCCAAGCAAAATTGCCAAGTTAGGTGATGATGCAAGGGCATCCGTGTCAGAAATGGCAGCTCTAGTGGAACCTGTTCTCCCTAACAGCCGGGGGAACAGTCCAACTAGTAGTGGGCGGGATGGTATTGTAGGTAGGCCTAGACAGCTAGTGGTTGTAGGGGATTCTATAATCAGGAAGACGGATAGAATAATTTGTCGCCAAGACCGCCTCAACCGAATGGTTTGCTGTCTCCCTGGTGCCAGGGTTCGGCATGTGGTGGAAAGGGTGGATAAATTACTTGGGGGGGCTGGGGATGACCCAGCTGTCGTGGTCCATGTGGGAACCAATGACAGGATACAAGGTAGGTGGAGGTCTATTAAAAATAATTTTAGAGAACTAGGTGCTAAGTTGAAGGGGAGGACCTCCAAGGTGGTATTCTCTGGAATACTGCCTGTGCCATGCGCATCGCAGGAAAGACAGCGGGAGCTGCGGGAGGTAAATGCATGGCTCAAGTCATGGTGTAGAGGAGAAGGGTTTGGGTTTTTAGAGCACTGGGCTGACTTTTCATTGGGGTACAATCTGTTTTCCGCAGATAATTTGCACCTTAATGGAAGGGGGTCCGCTGTGCTGGGGGAGAGAATCCTAGAAGGGGTGGAGGGTTTTTTAAACTAGGGATGTGGAGGGAGGACAATGTAGTATGTAATGTAGTGGCAGATAGGTTAGAGAGGGGACAGAACATTGAGGAGGGAGGAGAAGGGTCCTGTGGGGGGAGGACAAGACCAGTGCATAGGGAGATCCATATGTTGCGGATGAACAGTGAGGATGATTGTAGCCACAGCACAGTAATAAATCCCATTTCTTATAATGAATCGGTTAGACTCAATGGTAATATAAAGTGTATGCTTACTAATGCCAGAAGCCTAGCCAGCAAGATGGGGGAGCTAGAGGCCTTGGTTCTGGAGGAGTCTATTGATGTGGTTGGTGTGACTGAGACATGGCTGGACTCCTCACATGACTGGGCTGTCAATATTCAGGGATTTACGTTGTTCAGAAGGGACCGGGTGGGCAGAAGGGGAGGAGGAGTATGTCTGTATGTCAGAAATGATATTAAAGTGAGTGTAAAAGATGTAATAGTGGGAGATGACTGTGATGATGTGGAAGCATTATGGGTAGAACTACAGAAGGAGGTAAAGAGTGAAAAAATTATTCTTGGTGTAATCTATAGACCCCCCAACATTACTGAGGAGGTAGATGGCCAGTTGAATAGACAAATAGAGCGGGCTGCCCGGGAGGGGACAGTAGTGGTAATGGGGGACCTCAACTACCCAGATATAGATTGGGGTCACGGTTCAGCTAAAACTACAAAGGGGAGGGAATTTCTTAACCTCCTGCAGGATAATTTTCTGGGCCAGTTTGTGGAGGAGCCAACTAGAAGTGATGCCTTGTTGGATCTGGTTATTTCTAACAACGCTGAGCTGGTTGGGGATGTCACTGTCCATGAACACCTGGGGAATAGTGACCACAATATAGTGACTTTTAGCTTAAAGTGTAGAAAAGAAAAACATGTTGGGAGGGCAAAAACTCTTAATTTTAAAAGGGCCAATTTTCCTGGGTTAAGGGCAGAACTTCAGGGCATAGACTGGGAGCGGATGCTGTCACATACGGATACAGCTAATAAATGGGAAATCTTCAAATCCACATTAAATAACTGTACTGCCAAATATATTCCTATGGGTAACAAATATAAACGGTTAAAATCCAATCCCACATGGCTTACAACCGAGGTTAGAAGGGCTATAAATGAGAAAAAAGGGGCATTCAAAAAATATAAATCAGAGGGGTCAGCTGTAGCATTTAAACATTACAAAGAAGTCAACAAAACCTGTAAAAATTTAATAAAAGCAGCAAAAATTCACAATGAAAGGCAGGTAGCTATAGAAAGCAAAAGAAACCCCAAAAAAATTCTTCAAATATATTAATGCAAAAAAACCAAGGTCAGAGCATGTAGGACCCCTAAATAATGGTGAAGGGGAATTAATAACTGGGGATCAGGAGAAAGCTGAGTTACTTAATAAGTTCTTCAGTTCTGTATATACAAAAGAGGATGGAGCTGTGGTGGGTGGGGCCAGTACTGAGGTGGGTGGGGCCAGTGCTGCTAACACATGTAATGTACTGAACTGGTTTACTATAGATATGGTCCAAGATAAATTAAACAAACTCAATGTAACAAAAGCTCCTGGGCCTGATGGATTGCACCCCAGAGTTCTTAGGGAACTCAGTTCTGTAATTTCACTACCCTTGTATGAAATATTCCGTGATTCTTTGCTTACTGGTATTGTGCCGAGGGACTGGCATAAGGCAAATGTAATGCCGATCTTCAAAAAGGGCTCTCGAACTTCCCCAGGTAACTATAGACCCGTAAGCTTAACGTCCATTGTGGGGAAACTATTTGAGGGGCTTATAAGGGACTACATCCAGGAATATGTAGTGGCTAATAGTATTATAAGTGATAACCAGCATGGCTTTACTAAGGACAGAAGCTGTCAAACCAACCTGATATGTTTCTATGAAGAGGTAAGTAGAAGCCTGGATGGCGGCGCGGCTGTGGATATCGTGTACCTGGATTTTGCAAAAGCGTTTGACACAGTTCCTCATGGACGTCTGATGGGTAAGTTAAAGTCTATCGGTTTGGAAAATTTAATGTGTAACTGGATTGAAAACTGGCTTAATAATCGTACCCAGAGAGTGGTGGTCAATGATTCCTACTCCGAATGGTCCCCGGTAATAAGTGGTGTACCCCAAGGGTCAGTACTGGGCCCCCTTCTGTTTAACTTGTTTATTAATGATATTGAGAATGGAATTAACAGCAATGTTTCTATCTTTGCAGATGACACCAAGCTTTGTAGTACAGTACAGTCTATGGAGGATGTGCAGATGTTACAGGATGACTTAGACACACTGAGTGTTTGGGCGTCCACTTGGCAAATGAGGTTCAATGTGGATAAATGTAAAGTTATGCACCTGGGTACTAATAACCCACATGCATCATATGTCCTGGGGGGAGTTACTCTGGGAGAGTCGCTGATGGAGAAGGATCTGGGTATACTTGTAGATAATAGACTACAGAACAGCACACAATGTCAGTCAGTGGCTTCTAAGGCCAGCAGGATATTGTCATGCATTAAAACAGCCATGGACTCACGGGACAGGGATATAATATTACCGCTTTATAAAGCTTTGGTGCGTCCTCATCTGGAGTATGCCGTCCAGTTTTGGAATCCGATTCATAAAAAAGATGTTCTAGAGCTGGAGAGGGTACAAAGACGGGCAACTAAACTAATAAGGGGAATGGAGCATCTTAGTTATGAGGAGAGATTAAAAGAATTACATTTGTTTAGTCTGGAGAAGAGACGTTTAAGGGGAGATATGATTAATTTATTTAAATATATAAATGGCCCCTACAAGACATATGGGGAAAAGATCTTCCAGGTAAAACCCCCTCAAAGGACAAGAGGGCACTGCCTCCGCCTGGAGAAAAAAAGGTTCAACCTCCGGAGGCGACAAGTCTTCTTTACCATGAGAACTGTGAATCTGTGGAACAGTCTACCACAGGATCTGGTCACAGCAAAAACAGTAGAGGGCTTCAAAACAGGGCTAGACAAGTTCTTAGACCAAAATAATATAAATGCATATGTATAGAACCTATCACCCCTCCCCCTTCCCTGTATCCATCCCCTCCTTGGTTGAACTTGATGGACATGTGTCTTTTTTCAACCGTATTAACTATGTAACTATGGTAGATGTGGTAGTAGATGTAGTAGATGTGGTAGTAGATGTAGTAGATGTGGTAGTAGATGTAGTAGATGTGGTAGTAGATGTAGTAGATGTGGTGGTAGATGTAGTAGATGTGGTAGTAGATGTAGTAGATGTGGTAGTAGATGTAGTAGATGTGGTAGTAGATGTAGTAGATGTGGTGGTAGATGTGGTAGTAGATGTGGTAGATGTAGGTAGATGTGGTAGTAGATGTGGTGGTAGATGTGGTAGATGTGGTGGTAGATGTAGGTAGATGTGGTAGTAGATGTAGTAGATGTAGTAGATGTGGTAGTAGATGTAGTAGATGTGGTGGTAGATGTGGTAGTAGATGTGGTAGATGTAGGTAGATGCAGGGCCGTATTTGTCACTAGGCACCCGTGGTCCGGTGCCTAGGGCGGCGCCCTGGGGGGGCGGCACCCGCAGGGAACACTTTTTTTATTATTAAAAAAAAAAAAAAAAAAAAACACGTCCGTAGGCACCGGCCCACGGGTGCCTAGTCCGCGCCGGGGGGTGGGGGTGGGGGGGAGGTGTGACGGAGCGGCCGGGAGCAGGCTGGTGGGCAGGCTGGTTCCCTCCCCTCATGCAGCGCCGAGGTCCGGGGTCCGGGGTGCGATGCAGGGGGTGAGCTTCCGGTGCACACAGTGTGACAGAGGCCGGAAGCTCCCAGCTGCAGCCCCGCGTTCCTGGATCTTCTCTCCTGCTCGGCGCCGCTCACGTGATGTGACGTCATCGCCTAGCAGGAGAGAAGATCCAGGAACGCGGGGCTGCAGCTGTGAGCTTCCGGCCTCTGTCAGACTGTGTGCACCGGAAGCTCACCCCCTGCATCGCACCCCGGACCTCGGCGCTGCATGGGGGGAGGGAACCAGCCTGCCTGCCCATCCTGCTCCTGGCCGCCCCGTCTCCCCCCAGCCCCACAGCGTCTGCCCGCCCCCCCGGCCCCCCTGCATCCTCAGCTGCCCCCCTGCCCCCCCAGCCTCTCACCTGCCCCCCCAGCCTCTCACCTGCCCCCCAGCCTCTCACCTGCCCCCCAGCCTCTCCCCTGCCCCCCAGCCTCTCACCTGCCCCCCAGCCTCTCACCTGCCCCCCAGCCTCTCCCCCTGCCCCCCAGCCTCTCACCTGCCCCCCAGCCTCTCCCCTGCCCCCCAGCCTCTCACCTGCCCCCCAGCCTCTCACCTGCCCCCCAGCCTCTCCCCTGCCCCCCAGCCTCTCACCTGCCCCCCCAGCCTCTCACCTGCCCCCCAGCCTCTCACCTGCCCCCCAGCCTCTCCCCTGCCCCCCAGCCTCTCACCTGCCCCTCAGCCTCTCACCTGCCCCCCAGCCTCTCCCCTGCCCCTCAGCCTCTCACCTGCCCCCCCAGCCTCTCACCTGCCCCCCAGCCTCTCACCTGCCCCCCAGCCTCTCCCTGCCCCCCCAGCCTCTCACCTGCCCCCCCAGCCTCTCACCTGCCCCCCAGCCTCTCACCTGCCCCCCAGCCTCTCACCTGCCCCTCAGCCTCTCCCCTGCTCCCCCCAGCCTCTCCCCTGCTCCCCCCAGCCTCTCACCTGCCCCCTCAGCCTCTCACCTGCCCCTCAGCCTCTCACCTGCCCCCCAGCCTCTCCCCTGCTCCCCCCAGCCTCTCCCCTGCTCCCCCCAGCCTCTCCACCTAACCATCAGCCTCTCCCCCCAAATCTCAGCCTCTCCCACTGCCCCCCAGCCTCTTCCCCCTAACCCTCAGCCTCTCCCACTGCCCCCCAGCCTCTTCCCCCTAACCCTCAGCCTCTCCCCCTACCCCCCAGCCTCTCCCCCCTGCATTCTCAGCCTCTCCCCTGCCCCCCCACCCTCTCACCTGCCCCTCAGCCTCTCACCTGCCCCCCAGCCTCTCACCTGCCCCTCAGCCTCTCACCTGCCCCCCAGCCTCTCACCTGCCCCTCAGCCTCTCACCTGCCCCCCAGCCTCTCACCTGCCCCCCAGCCTCTCCCCTGCCCCCAGCCTCTCCCCTGCCCCCCAGCCTCTCCCCTGCCCCCCAGCCTCTCCCCTGCCCCCCCAGCCTCTCACCTGCCCCTCAGCCTCTCCCCTGCCCCCCCAGCCTCTCACCTGCCCCTCAGCCTCTCACCTGCCCCCCCAGCCTCTCACCTGCCCCTCAGCCTCTCCCCTGCTCCCCCCAGCCTCTCCACCTAACCATCAGCCTCTCCCCCCAAACCTCAGCCTCTCCCACTGCCCCCCAGCCTCTTCCCCCTAACCCTCAGCCTCTCCCCTGGTCCCCAGCCTCTCCCCCCTGCATTCTCAGCCTCTCCCCTGCCCCCCCAGCCTCTCACCTGCCCCTCAGCCTCTCACCTGCCCCCCAGCCTCTCACCTGCCCCTCAGCCTCTCACCTGCCCCTCAGCCTCTCACCTGCCCCCCAGCCTCTCACCTGCCCCCCAGCCTCTCACCTGCCCCCCAGCCTCTCACCTGCCCCTCAGCCTCTCACCTGCCCCCCAGCCTCTCACCTGCCCCTCACCTGCCCCTCAGCCTCTCACCTGCCCCCCAGCCTCTCACCTGCCCCTCAGCCTCTCCCCTGCCCCCCAGCCTCTCCCCTGCTCCCCCCAGCCTCTCCACCTAACCATCAGCCTCTCCCCCCAAACCTCAGCCTCTCCCACTGCCCCCCAGCCTCTCCCCCTAACCCTCAGCCTCTCCCCTGCCCCCCCCCCCAGCCTCTCCACCTAACCCTCAGCCTCTCCTTGCCCCCCAGCCTCTCCCCTGCCCCCCCCCCCCAGCCTTTCCCCTGCCCCCCCCAGACTCTCCCCCTAACCCTCAGCCTCTCCCCTGGTCCCCAGCCTCTCCCCTGGTCCCCAGCCTCTCCCCCTGCATTCTCAGCCTCTTCCCTGACCCCAGCCTCTCTCCCCTGGTCCCCAACCTCTCCCCCCTGCATTCTCAGCCTCTCCTCTGCCCCCAGCCTCTCTCCCCTGCATTCTCAGCTGCTCCCCAGCCTCCCAGCCCCTCCCCCTGACCCACAGCTTCTCCCTCTGACCCCCAGCCTCTCCCCCTGAATCCCAGCTTCTTCCCTGCCCCCCTACCGCTCCCCCTGACCCCCAGCCTCTCCCCCTGAGCCCCAGCCTCCCCTGCCACCCTAGCTGCCCCTCCCTGCTGGTCCCCTGCCCCCCAGCTGCTCTTCCTTTCCCCCAGCTGCTCTCCCTTTCCCCCAGCTGCCTCCCTTCCCCAGTCACCTCCAGTTGCCTCCCTTCCTCAGTCCCCCCCCAGCTGCCTCCCTTCCCCTGTCACCCCCAGCTGCCCCCCTTCCCCAGTCCCTCTGTCGCCCCAGCTGCCTCCCTTTCCCAGTCACCCCCAGCTGCCTCCCTTTCCCAGTCACCCCCAGCTGCCCCTGCAGACAAGTTGTGGTCGGAGAAGTCTTCATGATGCTGCGCCAGATGGAGAAGAAAGCAAAAAGTTAGCGACGGCAATCGGAGAAGACATCTCCTGTGAGTCATTAGTAACTGCACTGTAATCACTTCTATAGTGTGCAGAGCCTGTGTACCATTGGGGTCTATAAGGGTCAGTTTATTGTTTGCGGTAGTGTACTGACACAGCCCTGCGGTCACTACAGTACACTAGTGCAAACTTTTTAACTAGGACCCAACTACAAGAGCTGCAGGCACTACAACTCCCAGCATATCCTGAGGGCTGCAGACTGTCAGTACTTGCTGGGAGTTGTAGTGCCTGCAGCTGTTGTAGTTGGGTCCTAGGTGCATTATACACTGGAGGCTTTGTGGTATATAAGAATACAGAGATCTGTGGGGGCTCAGTGCAGGGACGTGACCCCAGAACATCACTAATAGGGGATAGAACAAAAACATCTCCCCCTATCCCTATTAGTGCTGTTCTGGGGTCACGTCCCTGCACTGAGCCCCCACAGATCTATGTATTCTGATCTCCCACAACGCCTCCAGGACCCAACTACAACAGCTGCAGGCACTACAACTCCCAGAACAGTCTGCAGCCCTCAGGATATGCTGGGAGTTGTAGTGCCTGCAGCTGCTGTAGTTGGGTCCTAGGTGCATTATACACTGGATGCTTTGTAGCATATAAGAATACATAGATCTGTGGGGGCTCAGTGCAGGGAAGTGACCCCAGAACATCACTAATAGGGATAGGGGAGATGTTTTTGTTCTTTCCCCTATTAGTGATGTTCTGGGGTCACTTCCCTGCACTGAGCCCCCACAGATCTATGTATTCTTATATGCCACAAAGCATTCAGTGTATAGGACCCAACTACAACAGCTGCAGGCACTACAACTCCCAGCATGTACTGACAGTCTGCAGCCCTCAGGATATGCTGGGAGTTGTAGTACAGTAGTACAATCCTCTGATAACTGCCTCTGTAGACAGATGTATTGCTGGACCCTCAGGGCTGATGGTTGTCACCCACAGATTGCAGCCACCAGGAGCCTCTGCACACAGTGATTTATTACAGGGTTGTCCTCTCAGAGACTACAACTCCCAGCATACCCTGAGAGCTGTATAAATGGAGGGTGTTCTGAGATTTGTCACAGATACAGATGAATTCAGGAAAGGAGCGGGGTCAGCATGTCGTGTCTCACTGGTTGTATATTGGTGGGCTCCAGGTGCCCCAGTCCTACACTGGACAGAACCAGTCCCCCGGCCTCCTTCCTTCCTCCATCACGTCTGTTTGATGAGAACAGCGGGCATCAAGCAGAGCGGCACCCAAGTGCCAGGTTATATACCATGCATGTACAGTAACGGCGCGGCGGGGGGGGGGGGGGGGGTGAGGGGGGGCGCCTCTGCGTGCAAAGTGCCTAGGGCAGCATGAACTCTAAATACAGGCCTGGGTAGATGTGGTAGTAGATGTGGTGGTAGATGTAGGTAGATGTGGTAGTAGATGTAGTAGATGTAGTAGATGTGTTAGTAGATGTGGTAGATGTGGTATATCACCCCCGTCCTGTGTTACAGCGTGTGGTAGATGTAGTAGATGTGGTGGTAGATGTGGTAGTAGATGTGGTAGATGTGGTGGTAGATGTGGTAGATGTGGTAGATGTGGTGGTAGATGTGGTAGATGTGGTGGTAGATGTGGTAGATGTAGTAGATGTGGTGGTAGATGTGGTAGTAGATGTGGTAGATGTGGTGGTAGATGTGGCAGTAGATGTGGTAGTAGATGTAGTAGATGTGGTAGTAGATGTAGTAGATGTGGTGGTAGATGTGGTAGTAGATGTAGTAGATGTGGTGGTAGATGTAGGTAGATGTGGTAGTAGATGTAGTAGATGTGGTAGTAGATGTAGTAGATGTGGTGGTAGATGTGGTAGTAGATGTAGGTAGATGTGGTAGTAGATGTAGTAGATGTAGTAGATGTGGTAGTAGATGTAGTAGTAGATGTGGTAGCTGTGGTATATCTACCCCGTCCTGTGTTACAGCGTGTGGTAGATGTAGTAGATGTGGTGGTAGATGTGGTGACGCCAGGTCTCACCCTGCACTGTCCTGCATAGATTGTGCTCCGGTCAGTGTACACTGCGGCCCTGTGCTTCACTGACAGCAGCTGCATTGTTGTATGTAATACATGTTCCTCTCCTCTGGTTATACTGTATACATGTTCCTCTCCTCTGGTTATACTGTATACATGTTCCTCTCCTCTGGTTATACTTTATACATGTTCCTCTCCTCTGGTTATACTGTATACATGGTCCTCTCCTCTGGTTATACTGTATACATGTTCCTCTCCTCTGGTTATACTGTATACATGTTCCTCTCCTCTGGTTATACTGTATACATGGTCCTCTCCTCTGGGTATACTGTATACATGTTCCTTTCCTGTTATATACATGTTCCTCTCCCCTGGTTATACTGAATACATGTTCCTCTGGGTATACTGTATACATGTTCCTTTCTTGTTGTTATATACATGTTCCTCTCTTCTGGTTATACTGTATACATGTTCCTCAGGTTACATACATGTTCCTTTCCTGTAGTAACATACATGTTGTGACAGCACACTCAGCTCTGCTACATCTTTAGAACACTTACAGTAATGGATAGCCGCCCTCCCTGGTTACAGCACAGGTTTGCGTGTAAGAAGCCATAAAGCTGCAGCACATTGTTCCCAGACCTGGAATTAGGAGCCGGGTAAAAGCTTCTTTGAAGATCATTTAGTTTTTGCTTTGAAGGAGAATCTTTTCTTGCGGAGTAAATCCCGGTGACATGGTGCGGCTTCCTGTGGTGCGGCCCCTGCAGCCACAATGGGCCCGGCCTGCCTCACATTCCTGCCTCCTGCCCGCCAGGGCCCTGTTTACTTAGCTTGTCCCTGACAATAGCAGAAGAGGAGCAGTGCAGGTGTGTTTGTCTATGTGCGCACATCCTCTGCTATACTACACCTCCTCTATACAGGACTATTACACCGTCTCCTCCACCATTCACAGTCACCAAGCGAGGAGACAACAACAAGACCATTCACACAGGAAGGACGGCGGCCCCCCTGCCCTGTCTACCATGCACTTTCTATACCTTCATTGTTATATTTAACCCGAGCATTCTGAGAGTTGTAGTCCAACAATAATAATCTAATAATAAGCTATTGGAAGCTGTAGAAAGGTGGCGTGCCCTCCCAAAAGGTCAAGGGTTAAGAGGAAACAATGTATCTTGTGCTCAGCGATGAAGAGTCACAAAGTCACCAAAAAATAGTGCAGACGTATAGAGGGGTCACATAGGTAGGGTTATCTGGAGAGGTCACATAGGTAGGGTTATCCAGAGGGGTCACATAGGTAGGGTTATCCGGAGGGGTCACATAGGTAGGGTTATCCGGAGGGGTCACATAGGTAGGGTTATCCGGAGGGGTCACACAGGTAGGGTTATCCGGAGGGGTCACATAGGTAGGGTTATCCGGAGGGGTCACATAGGTAGGGTTATCCGGAGGGGTCACATAGGTAGGGTTATCTGGAGGGGTCACATAGGTAGGGTTATCCGGAGGGGTCACATAGGTAGGGTTATCCAGATATGCCCCAGATGGGGTCACATAGGTAGGGTTATCCGGAGGGGTCATATAGGTAGGGTTATCCAGAGGGGTCACATAGGTAGGGTTATCCAGATATTTCCCAGATGTTGTCACATAAGTAGGGTTATCCGGAGGGGTCACATAAGTAGGGTTATCCGGAGGGGGTCACATAGGTAGGGTTATCCAGATGGGGTCACATAGGTAGGGTTATCCAGATGGGGGTCACATAGGTAGGGTTATCCGGAGGGGTCACATAGGTAGGGTTATCCTCAGATGTCCCAGATGGGAACACCAAATGCACCAAGCTGGATCCATTGTACCCAGTGTCCAAACGGTAGCCATAAGCTGAAATAGGACACAACACTTGAAGCAACAGCAGCTATAACACCGCTATTATGGATGATCCGCCATAGCTGCCACCCAGACAGAGTGGATGCACAAGATCAAAGACTGCTTTGACTGGGCACAACTATGGCAGATTATTATTATTACTGATGGGCATATGTCTACCTGGCCACGTGGGCCCCCAAATTAGGAAATGAAATAGGGGTCCGGAGATAAAGCACACCCTGGTTCCCTGGAGTGACAGCAGTGTCTATCCTTTTATCTACGCAGGATATGGAGATCTATGGGCCAGAGGCCTGCGCAGCCCACATGGTCAATTGCCCCATGTAGGGCGGCAGGTACTGAGCTGGTGGGGCCTCTTGTTCAGAGAAGCTTTGGGTTCCACCTCTGGATATCACGTGATCTTTGTCACTGCCACTGATTGGTTTAGAAGGGGGGGGGGTCATGTGCGGCTTGTACTTCTCAGCCAATCAGTTGCTGGAATATGACGGGAACAAGAAGTGTGTCATCCCCCCGGCTAGAGATGATGCCTGCTGGGAAATGGTCATGGTCCAGAGGTTATTGGGGAATTTTGCAGTAATACTTTAATTTCCCTTTAAGTCATGTCTTGTCTATTATACGTGGAGTGCGGGCGAGCATTAACCTCCTCAGTGCCATATTGGAGCACGGACACCTTAGTATTTTACCTCCATTATTCATTTGTTCAGTTTACAAAAAATACTAATGGAGCAACAAGAATGTGTTAGTAGTGAGGGAAGCCATTGTGAGCGGCGGCCGCAGCAGCCGCCGAAGGAATCGATTTTCAGAAGCAATGAAAGGAGATCCGTACCTTTTAATCAGATGTGCTCGGCTGTTCACATAGTTTGTATCGAATGAATAGTTCTCAGTCTGAAAGAGAAGAGCAGAGGAAGGGGTGAGATCCTGACATTACACAATCTCATCCAAAGTCTGACAAAAGGAGAGAAGTGGGGGGGGGGGAGAGAGGGGGGGAGAGAGAGAGAGGGAAGGAGGGAGAGAGAGAGGGAAGGAGGGAGAGAGAGAGGGAAGGAGGGAGTAAGAGAGAGCAGAGGAAGGGGTGAGATCCTGACATTACACAATCTCATCCAAAGTCTGACAAAAGGAGAGAAGTGGGGGGGGGGGAGAGAGGGGGGAGAAAGAGGAGGGGGAAAAGAGAGAGGGAAGGAGGGAGAGAGAGAGAGAGAGGGAAGGAGGGAGGGAGAGAGAGGCAAGAGGGGAGAAAGAGAGAAGAGGAAGGGGTGAGATCCTGACACTACACAATCTCCAAAGTCTGAGAAAAGGAGAGAAGTGGGGGGGGGGGGGGGGGGAGGGGGGGGGGGAGAGCGAGAGGGAGGGGGGGAGAGAGAGAGAAGGAGGGAGAGAGAGGGAAGGAGGGAGCAAGAGAGAGCAGAGGAAGGGGTGAGATCCTGACATTACACAATCTCATCCAAAGTCTGACAAAAGGAGAGAAGTGGGGGGGGGGGGAGAGAAAGAGGGGGGGAGAGAGAGAGAGAGAGAGAGAGGGAAGGAGGGAGAGAGAGAGGGAAGGAGGGAGAGAGAGGGAAGGAGGGAGAGAGAGAGAGCAGAGGAAGGGGTGAGATCCTGACATTACACAATCTCATCCAAAGTCTGACAAAAGGAGAGAAGGGGGGGGGGGGAGAGAGGGGGGAGAAAGAGGAGGGGGTAAGGGCAAGGGAGAGGAGGGGGAGAGGGTGGGATGGAGGGAGGGAGAGAGAGGCAAGAGGGGAGAAAGAGAGAAGAGGAAGGGGTGAGATCCTGACACTACACAATCTCCAAAGTCTGAGAAAAGGAGAAAAGTGGGGAGGGGGAGAGAGAGGGGGAAAAGAGGAAGGAAGAGGGGAGAGAGAGAGACAAGGAGGATGGTAGAGAGTGGGAAGAGGAGGAGAGAGAGGGGGAAGAGAGGCAAGGAGGATGAGAGAGAGGGGCAAGTGGGGGAGAGAGGGAGAAGAGGAGGGGGAGAGAAAGGGGGAAAAGAGGAAGAAAGAGGGGGGAGGCAAGGAGGGTGATAGAGGGGCAAGTGGGGAGGGAGAAGAGGAGGGGGAGAGAGAGGGGAAGAGGGGAGAAGTGAGAGAGAGAGAAGGAGAGAGGAAAGAGGTGGGGTATAGAAGGAAAAAGGGAAAGACAGATAGGAGGAGAAAGGAAGAGGAGGGGGAGAGAGGGAAAAGCAGGGGGGAAAGAGAGGGGGAGACAGAGAGAGATAGGGGAGGAGGGAAGAGGAAGTGGGAGAGAGGGAAAAGCAGGGGGGAAAGAAAGGAAGAGACAGAGAGAGATAGGGGAGGAGGGAAGAGGAAGTGGGAGAGAAAGGGAAGAGGAGGAGGGAGATGAAAGGCAAAGGGAGAGGAAGGGGGAGAAAGAAGAGAAGGGAAAGATAGAGGAGGGGAAAAGAGACAAAGAGGGGGAAGAGGAGGAGAGGGAGAGGTTCAAGAGCAAGGGAGGGATGGAAGGAGAAGGGAGAGAGGTAAAAGGAAGGAAGGAAGAGGGGAAAGAGATTGTAGAGAAAGGAAAAGGAAGGGGAGAAAAAGACAGAGAGAAAAGATGAAGGAAGAGGGAGGTAGAGACATGGGAGAGGAATGGAGAAGAGAGAGATAGAAGAAGAAGAAGAAGCAGCAAGAGGGAGAGACAGAACAAGGGAAGAGAAGCGAAACAGGAGAGGAACCGAGGGGGGAAGAGAGAGAAGGACAAAGGAAGAGAAGGGGGAAGAAAAATGTAAGAGGAAGGAAGAGGGGGGAGAGAGAAGAAAGACAGAGGGAAGAGAGAAGAAAGAGGAGTAGGAAGAGAAAGTAAGAAAGAAAAAAGTGAGTTGAGTCACAAATGATGAAATTAGAGACAGAGAGTTAGGGAAAGAGTGAGAGATATAGGAGGATGGAGATGGAGACTGATACATAGAGAAAAGGAAGAAAAAAGAAGAAGCAATAAAAAGTAACACAAGGAAGAGGAAGAGAAGGAGGGGGCAAATAAGGTGTATGAGAGGAATAGACAATAGTAGGAAGGAGGGGGAGATAGCGAGAGACAAGGAGAGAGGAAGAAGGAGGAGGAGGAGAGAAGGAGAGGGAGAGAAGGGGATGGGGGGGCGGTCAGATTATGGAAGTCAAATAAAATGTGACATAACAGATTTTTTTGCTCTAGAAATAAGAGGAGAATCAGTGAATCCCATCGATCAGACTTTCCGCTTCCACTTCATGACACTTCATCAGCCTAATATCACTGGGGATTTCTATGGCTTCTGCTTTTACTTTTCTACACAAACATTTTCTCTCTGACTGTCAATACTTTTCCCTCCTTATCGTCTACTGATTGAGTTACATTATACATTTAACTACAATCCCCTCCAGAGCTGCATTCACAATTCTGCTGTCATCCTGCTTTGGCCTGCCATCTGGCTGCGGCTATAGGAGGCATCTAAAGCCCTGGCACCATGCCCTGATCTGCTGTCCCAGAAGGTGCCAGGACCTGCACAGGAGGAGGAGGACCAGACACATACAGCACTGGCCTCTCACACATAGGACTGGCTCAGGATACTGATCACATACAAGGAGCGGACGAGCCTCACAAGTCACAATGAGAGAAAAGTAAAGAAAGATAAAAAACAGAAATCATTTTTAGATACAATTCACAAAAATAACAAAAGGTTTTAAAAAAAAAAAAACTTCAAACATTTTCCTGTGATTTGGTTGAATTTTTGGAGTTTTCTGATGATATTTCCCCGATCCTGCGGCGGCTCCTGACAGACGTGACATGTTCAGGCTGCGCTCGCAGGTAGGCTGCAGTATTCGCCGTATACCACATGTGACCCACATTAACCTTGTCAGTGGTCTGTGCACAGACTCAACCTGTCACTCTGCCAACAGATCTCATACAAGCAGCATGAAGCCCACCCTGCGCCTGTGCCGGGGGTCCGGAGGCGAGCTCCAGCACGTTTACTGCCAGTCAGCGCTGCTAGGAAAACACACAGCCTCCAATGACTTAAGAGCTCAGCGCAGCCGTCCCGTCACTCCACACCTGTTCGCCGGGCTCATTACACTAAGGATTTTCTGTACTTCTTAAAGGGCCAGTCCAAATTGTGTCCGTCCTGATCTTCATGGTCTGGGAATACAATGCTAGAGCTACAGGAAAGACTGACACATGGGGGGAACAATAGGAGGAATCCCCCAGGAAATGTAACTGCATAGATTCTTATCATTTTGGGGATTTGTTAGAAGCCAGTGAGTGACATTATAATGGTGGCCATAGCCATGGTGGTGGTTGCTATCAAGGTGATGGTCACTGTCATAGTAGTGGTGGTTGCTGTCATGGTGGTGATGGTCAATTTCAAGGTGGTAATGGTCACTGTCATAGTAGTGTGGTTGCTTTCATGGTGGTAAGTCACTGCCATGGTGGTGGTCACTGTTATGGTTGCTGTGAGGGTCACTGTCATGGTGATGGTTGCTGCTATGGTAGCGGTCACTGTCATGGTCGCTGTCATGGCGGTGGTCGCTGTCATGGTTATGGTTGCTGTGATGGTCACTGTCATGGTGATGGTCGCTGTCATGGTGGTGGTCGCTGTCATGGTGGTGGTCGCTGTCATGGTGGTGGTCGCTGTCATGGTGGTGGTCGCTGTCATGGTGGTGGTCGCTGTCATGGTGGTGGTCGCTGTCATGGTGGAATCGTTCTGGATCTAAAATATTACAGAGAAATAATTGTGGGTTTTCTTCTACCATCAGAGGATTTATCTTACACTCCACCCTCTGCTCCTCGTCGGGTCTGCTCCATTCATTATCACATAGGTGAACAGATAATCTGAACTGACAGACTATAAATTTGTGCAAAACGAAGGAATTAGCAATGTTTTAATTTTTAACTACAAAAGTATCAAATCTGATTTCTCTTTAACTTTGTTAAAATTTTGCCTTAAAGGGGAAGTTCAGATAGGACATGTCTAATACCACATCACTGGTGGTCTATGAGCTGAGCCCCTACTCTACCCCCTCAGTATAATGACTAATCACCTACTCTACCCCCTCAGTATAATGACTGATCGCCTACTCTACCCTCTCAGTATAATGACTAATCACCTACTCTACCCCCTCAGTATAATGACTGATCCCCTACTCTATCCCCTCAGTATAATGACTGATCGCCTACTCTACCCCCTCAGTATAATGACTGATCACCTACTCTATCCCCTCAGTATAATGACTGATCCCCTACTCTATCCCCTCAGTATAATGACTGATCGCCTACTCTACCCCCTCAGTATAATAAGTGATCGCCTACTCTACCCTCTCAGTATAATGACTGATCGCCTACTCTAGCCTCTCAGTATAATGACTGAGCCCCTACTCTACCCCCTCAGTATAATAAGTGATCGCCTACTCTACCCTCTCAGTATAATGACTGATCCCCTACTCTACCCTCTCAGTATAATGACTGATCACCTACTCTATCCCCTCAGTATAATGACTGATCCCCTACTCTATCCCCTCAGTATAATGACTGATCGCCTACTCTACCCTCTCAGTATAATGACTGATCACCTACTCTACCCCCTCAGTATAATGACTAATCACCTACTCTATCCCCTCAGTATAATGACTGATCGCCTACTCTACCCCCTCAGTATAATGACTGATCACCTACTCTATCCCCTCAGTATAATGACTGATCCCCTACTCTATCCCCTCAGTATAATGACTGATCGCCTACTCTACCCCCTCAGTATAATAAGTGATCGCCTACTCTACCCTCTCAGTATAATGACTGAGCCCCTACTCTACCCCCTCAGTATAATAAGTGATCGCCTACTCTACCCTCTCAGTATAATGACTGATCCCCTACTCTACCCTCTCAGTATAATGACTGATCACCTACTCTATCCCCTCAGTATAATGACTGATCGCCTACTCTACCCCCTCAGTATAATGACTGATCCCCTACTCTATCCCCTCAGTATAATGACTGAGCCCCTACTCTACCCCCTCAGTATAATGACTGATCCCCTACTCTACCCCCTCAGTATAATGACTGATCGCCTACTCTACCCCCTCAGTATAATGACTGATCCCCTACTCTATCCCCTCAGTATAATGACTGATCCCCTACTCTACCCCCTCAGTATAATGACTGATCCCTTACTCTACCCCCTCAGTATAATGACTGATCGCCTACTCTACCCCCTCAGTATAATGACTGATCACCTACTCTACCCTCTCAGTATAATGACTGATCACCTACTCTACCCCCTCAGTATAATGACTAATCACCTACTCTACCCCCTCAGTATAATGACTGATCCCCTACTCTATCCCCTCAGTATAATGACTGATCCCCTACTCTACCCCCTCAGTATAATGACTGATCCCCCTACTCTATCCCCTCAGTATAATGACTGATCGCCTACTCTATCCCCTCAGTATAATGACTGATCGCCTACTCTACCCCCTCAGTATAATGACTGATCACCTACTCTATCCCCTCAGTATAATGACTGATCCCCTACTCTATCCCCTCAGTATAATGACTGATCGCCTACTCTACCCCCTCAGTATAATAAGTGATCGCCTACTCTACCCTCTCAGTATAATGACTGAGCCCCTACTCTACCCCCTCAGTATAATAAGTGATCGCCTACTCTACCCTCTCAGTATAATGACTGATCCCCTACTCTACCCTCTCAGTATAATGACTGATCACCTACTCTATCCCCTCAGTATAATGACTGATCGCCTACTCTACCCCCCCAGTATAATGACTGATCCCCTACTCTACCCCCTCAGTATAATGACTGATCCCCTACTCTACCCCCTCAGTATAATGACTGATCCCCTACTCTACCCCCTCAGTATAATGACTGATCGCCTACTCTACCCCCTCAGTATAATGACTGATCCCCTACTCTATCCCCTCAGTATAATGACTGATCCCCTACTCTACCCCCTCAGTATAATGACTGATCCCTTACTCTACCCCCTCAGTATAATGACTGATCGCCTACTCTACCCCCTCAGTATAATGACTGATCACCTACTCTACCCTCTCAGTATAATGACTGATCACCTACTCTACCCCCTCAGTATAATGACTAATCACCTACTCTACCCCCTCAGTATAATGACTGATCCCCTACTCTATCCCCTCAGTATAATGACTGATCCCCTACTCTATCCCCTCAGTATAATGACTGATCCCCTACTCTACCCCCTCAGTATAATAACTGATCGCCTACTCTACCCTCTCAGTATAATAACTGATCGCCTACTTTACCCTCTCAGTATAATGACTGATCGCCTACTCTACCCTCTCAGTATAATAACTGATCGCCTACTCTACCCTCTCAGTATAATAACTGATCGCCTACTTTACCCTCTCAGTATAATGACTGAGCCCCTTTGCCCTTGTTGGACAGTTCCAGTATCCGACACTTCATGGTAGCACCAGAACCCTCTGACAGCCGCATCCAATCCCGGAATAATGCAGTCTGGGAAGCAATAAATACCCTATAAATTATTAATATCACAAGTTCTAGACCAGACCAGAAAGTCAATGTGTAACTTCACAGTGATCCCAGCAGCACATGAACGCCGGCCATTATGTATTAACCCTTTAAGTGGTCAGGAACTGATAGAGTTGAGCAACCATCGTAACTTCTGTCAGCCTCAATACAGAATGTAAGCTAAGTGGCTATCACCTGCTGCCGGGCAGCACATGTCATCCAGCCGGGCAGCACATGTCATCCAGCCGGGCAGCACATGCCATCCAGCCGGGCAGCATTATCTACAATGATGGGAGTTATTGATGCAGAACTCTATGAGAGATCATCATCCTGAAAACTATTACACTTCAAAGCTTCATGTACAAGGTCCTTTCACAGATTTGCTTCAGTTCATAGGACACATGGAAAGGATTGAGTAATCCTGAGTCCTCCCAGCTGTGAGATGGGCGTCAGCCATACATGATGTATAATACATCGATGATCTCACTGCTCCGGGCAATGAACAAGCAATATATTTAGATGTCTTACAATCCCACTGAATAATAATACACTGCACACATAGAAACAAAATCTCACTGCTGGTTTACACGGAATACTGATCACATTTTCCATTGAGGGAATTGTGAATTCTTATCGTAAACTACCAGCTCTGAACGGCAGCACAGTCATAGATATCACATTCTGTATTTATAGTAATATTGTGGGGCGATTATTGCCGTCTGCTATATGTGGGTGACATTTATTCCATAGTTACTGCATAAGTGACGTGAGCTGTACAGCTGGGGGCGCTGTTCCATGGGTGTCTATGGAAAATATTTACTGATGTCAGTGGTGAAAAGTGGTACTGCAAGTCACTGATAAGATTCATAGCAAGGTTTTCTAACCTATCACCTCTTAGCATGCTGGGAGTTGTGGTTTAGCATCATATGGAGAGCCAAAAGTTGGGGAAAACTGAGAAGGGAAAAAGCAACCAGAACCGTCTATTCTAATAATCAACAAGGTAGTTACCTAATGGATATTAAATTTTAAAGAGGTTGTATTGTCTATTTTGTATTTATAGTAATATTGTAGCTTGGATTATATATTTTGTTTAAGTTTTAATATTTTAGGTTAATTATTGTTGCTTTCTTTTCCAAATCTATTGCAAATTTATTTAGAAAATTGACACAGAGCTGGGGGCGCTGTTGCATTAGTTTCTACAGAAAATATTCACTAACAGCAGTGGTGAAAAGTGGTACTGCAGGTCACAAATGTATAGAAAATCATGAAAAAAAACAAATAGAAAATTATTATTATTATTATTATTATTATTATTATTTTTCTGTTCTAACTATCAACAAGAAACAAAATAAGATATATTGACCTGCATTGTTTCCACCTAAGATTACCGCCTGGAGTTCCATTGCCCTTTGGTCGATTCATGTCACATTGGGTTTATATGGGCTCAGGCAGAGTAAAGTGTCACAAAATTTTCACGCCAAAAATAATCAATTTTAAGGCAAAAATTCTTACAAAAACGCCATTAACATATAAATTGCGAACATGAGACCTGGAGGTTTTTACTTAGATTTCTGACCCAGAGTAAAAAGGAAACTGATCACATATGGATCACCAGAGACCGCAAAGGACGCTCAATGTGACCACAATCTGCTTCCAAACTAATTGCTTCCAATCCCCCAATGAGGCTAATTGTGAACGTGTCGATGCGGCTCCAAGTTCAGAGGTAAAAGGGCATTAGCATACAATTAACATTTCAGGGGTGGCGAAGACGACAACGTCCAAAACATCAATACTCAACAGTTACCAATTCTGGTCTAAACACAAAAAGATCAGACGGAAGATTCCGATCTAATAAATGAGGAGAAGGCGAGAAGCGTGTCCATGGCGATGATCGATAAGCCGGGCGGTGAGTATGGGGGGACTGGGGGATACATTCTATTCTCTACCATTCTAAACGCCTGTAATATCCTCACATTCTTACATTCGTCTTCATTTTGTTGCTATCTGTACATTTGGCCAAAAATAGTTTTAATTTCCAGCTTTTTCTACCAATGTAATAAGGGAAGTGAGGTCTATGAGGAATCGTAGTGTTCCCTGTGATCGGAGTCATCCTTTCCTTCTCAGATAACTTGTATGTGAGGCTTCTCCTGGTATTTGTCCTTACAGGTGATACATGGAGCACAGCTGCTCATCGGATACAATCAGATACATTATTATCCATGATAAGGAAATGGACGGCACATCTAATAGATATTATCACCCATCCCGGGATCTCGGAGCGGAGTGGTCGGGGTGATTCTATTACAGCACTCACCCAAAATACTGTGGACTACATAGAACAGATGACATCAGTCCAGCTGAATGGAAGTGATGGACACGGATGGGTGAGGTGGAATGGCTTATGGCTTTACAGTTCCTGCACAATGTTTTGCGGCCATTAAAGGGATTGTTCACCAAAAACGTTTTTCTTTCAAATCAACTGGTGGCAGAAAGTGCCAGAAATTTGTAATTTACTTCTATTAAAAATCTCCAGTCTTCTAGTACTTATCAGCTGCTGTATGTCCTGCAGGAAGTGGTGTATTCTCTCCAGTCTGACACAGTGCTCTCTGCTGCCACCTCTGTCCATATCAGGAACTGTCCAGAACAGGAGAGGTTTTCTATGGGGATTTGCTGCTGCTCTGGACAGTTCCTGACATGGACAGAGGTGGCAGCAGAGAGCACTGTGTCAGACTGGAGAGAATATACCACTTCATGCAGCACATACAGCAGCTGATAAGTATTGGAAGACTGGAGATTTTTAATAGAAGTAAATTAGAAATTTCTGGCACTTTCTGCCATCAGTTCATTTGAAAGATTTTTTTTTTTTTAACAGGCGCTATGGTTGTATGATATTGCTAAAGAAACATGCGGTGTGGCGGATCTGTGTGGTTTTCGCTCCATCTCCGCCACCCAAACCTGATAGGTCAGTGGGATATCCTAAGCCTTTTTAGATTACTGACACAGTATGTCGGGGCTCCGGACTTTACAGCACCTGGATGTCTGACCTAATCTCTTCAGACGCTTGATTGGAAAACCAAGATTTTTCCAGTAAGAACCAAATGGCCTTTACCGCTTAGACACATGATGGAGTGATGGAGGAAGGATCCTGGAAAAGTGTAATTTGGTGCTGGCCAGCAACACATGACATACATTGTCCCTTTAAGAGACCAGAAATTGCTGTATATGAGACAATACAGGAGGACGCCATGTTACACATATAGAGCCGACCAGTCCTGGAATAAAGTCCGAGTCCTAATACCTTCCCTATATCAGAAGAAGCTGATGCAACAAATTCTGCATAAGACGAGTTATTTATTTCCTGAACTCATTTTATTTACAGCATCAGATTCTGAAGAAAATGACTAAAATCCTCTAAAATCTTCCAACCTGCCGGCACGGTGCCATGGAGGCCGCGTAATCTGCAGGCGTCCAGCCATCTCCCCCGCCTGCCGCTACATCATGGCGGCATATAACTCATTTATCAGATTAATACCTCGTTTATAAAAAATAAATAAAAGCCAGAAAAAAAATTGCAGCTGCTTCCACTTAGGAAAAAAAAAATCAGCTGCTCCCTGGACGGACGGTTAATAAATTCAGCAAATGCATCAACAAGTCTGGATGGGAGATAATCAGGGACGGAAGGTGAAGGAGGCGCGGGCGCAGGAGCGGCCCATCCAGGCTGATTAATCGAAGAATCTAAGTGTGACCATTGTCGGGGAGGAGGCTGCCGAGCCGAGATAATAAAGCCGAGCCAGGAGTGACCTTTCCTGAAATACAATATCTCATTTACCAACCAGCAGCGTCTTATCCTGTTAGAGCCCGGGGAGAAGCCCGCGTGCCGCCGCCGCCACCGCGCTTATTACTTCCCCCGGTAATTAGAGACAAGAATGTTGTGCAGGACTCTGCAAAGAAGAGACGACTCCACCGTGTAACGTTTGAATCTCTGCATCCTACAAAATGGCTCTCATCACAAAGACGCCCATTGTGGCCCCCAGGGGACACACAGAAGGCTCGAAACGCTAATATAGTGGAAGTGTATATCTCCTCCCGAGATCATCTAGTGGGGCTATGTTCTCTGCTGAATATCACTACCACTTCATAGTCATTGTGTAAAGGTTTGCAGGCCACGCGTTTCAGTCCCTTTATGTCCAATATACTATGGATAGTACCGGGCTGGTCCCTGGCTAGCTATATGGAGTCACACAGCTTTATTGTAGCTGACCTAATAAAGAGACTAAGCTAGACCTGAAACGCGTCGTATTGTGGTAGGAAATCAAATAGGTTTATTGTCACTAAGCTAGACCTGAAACGTGTCGTCCTGATGTATGTAATGGAATAGCCTGAAACGCGTCGTCCTGATGTATGTAATGGAATAGCCTGAAATGTGTCGTCCTGATGTATGGAATGGAATAGCCTGAAACGCGTCGTCCTGATGTATGGAATGGAATAGCCTGAAACGCGACGTCCTGATGTATGAAATGGAATAGCCTGAAACGCGTAGTCCTGATGTATGGAATGGAATAGCCTGAAACGCGTCATCCTGATGTATGGAATGGAATAGCCTGAAACGCGTCGTCATGATGTATGGAATAGCCTGAAACGCGTCGTTCTGATGTATGAAATGGAATAGCCTGAAACGCGTAGTCCTGATGTATGGAATGGAATAGCTTGGGACGGGTGTTCTCTCCACCACTGGGGTCAGGGCTGTGGCCGAGGAGACAAATCTGCTGAGCTGGCAGTAAGGTCCCCGCTAATACAGGGAAACCTAATGGAGTAATGACAGACGGGATAAATCCAGGTGTAACCCCCCCCCCGCACCTATAGTGATCAGCTATAGATGGAACCTGGGGGTGACATCATGTAATGTAGCATCGTAAGAATGAGGGATCTGTGACATCATCATCCAGGACTATTATAGTATGTGCTATTATATAGGGTAGTGGGGGCCCTGGAGAGATGGGGGCCCCTCAGTCACTATGGTGCTTGGGCTACGTCCCCAGATACAATAGTCTGGATATCCAGCAGTCACGTCCGCCATCCATCCTATATCGTCTCTATCCGCTCCCCGTCCCTATAGCGCTCATATATGAATCCATTAACATAACTGCATAAATTGAGCGATATAGAATTCATTACTCGTCCTCCTAGCGGGAATCTTAATGAAGTGGTAATCTAGTGCTGCATCCAGGGCCGGAGCGGACGTCGCCGCCGCAGCTACAGCCATGAATGCAGATGGAACGCGCTCGGGTAATTGCTGCTCCTTATGTAATGCTTTTATAATGATGAGATTATCCGGCAAATGGACGTCATACTATAAAGTATACGATAAAAATACAAATGGAGCAGATGAAAGGAAAGGCTCTCCATTAGCGTCTAATCATAGTACCTTTTATCACTAATATGTCACCAGTAGGTGGCGCTGTCACTGTGCAGGATTCTAATATATAATCCACCTGCCTGTTATCACAAATATGTCACCCCTAGGTGGCGCTGTCACTATGCAGATACTAATATTGGAACTATAACCTACCTGTCAATCTCCAGCTGTTAAAGAACTAAAACTCCCAGCATGCACAAAATTATCATGCACAGAGGTTTTTATGAATCTATAGCCACTAGATGGAGCCGTGGGTCATAGAAGACATAATTAATTCGTAGAGGAAAATAGCTTAAAGGGGCGGTTCACCAAAACATTTTTCTTTCAAATCAACTGGTGCCAGAGATTTGAAATTTACTTCTATTAAAAAAAAAATCTCCGGTCTTCCAGTACTTATCAGCTGCTGTATGTCCTGCAGGTAGTGGTGTATTCTCTCCAGGCAGACACAGTGCTCTCTGCTGCCACCTCTGTCCATGTCAGAAGCTGTCCAGAGCAGGAAAGGTTTTCTATGGGGATTTGCTGCTGCTCGGGACAGTTCCTGACATGGACAGAGGTGGCAGCAGAGAGCACTGTGCCAGACTGGAGAGAATACACCACTTCCTGCAGGACATACAGCAGCTGATAAGTACTGGAAGACTGGAGATTTTTTTTTTAATACATAATTACATATCTGTATAACTTTCTGAAGCTAATTAATTTTGAATAAAAACATTTTGGCAGAATGACCCCTTTATTGGTTTCATTTGTATCCTACAGGTGAAGCAGAGTGGAGTTAGTGACTGGTGCAGTTCATGGAGATATCTCTCTGCTTATATACTTCCAATCCTCCTTAGAGTTCTGACAGCGGACAAGGTTCCATGACAGCCTCAGCTCTGCCACATCTTATTATTTCCTCATCCGTCCTCGGCCTCTAACCATCCTGGTCATGTAGCTATTTTCTCTATACGCTTCCAGGAGGTAAATGTATAGGAGTCTATAGAGCCAGGGCCTCAGCCAGCTCAGTGTGAAATTAGCCTGTGGCGTCAGCCCACCTCCCCGCCGAGTGATGTCTACCTGCCCGCTGCCCCCTGTCGCCTTCTGTCCATGCTGGAAATTGGCGACCGACAGCGGAACAGAGAGATAAAGAGAAATATCACTTCTCAGTAATGATATATGATAGATGGCCGCCACCGCTGCCAAATATACAGTGCCGCCAATAACACCATTATTACAGAGGAGACAGATACCTATAGACTGCTCAGGGGGTGTGGGATGGCCTGCAGGGGGCGCTGCAGCTGTTTATGGATCCTGTTTATAGAGGAAGGAAGATTGGATGTAAATATTACCTGTCAGTGTATAGATTATTGTTATTGTTAGATGTTATTATTATTAATATTATTATTATTATTATTACTTATTGTTGTTGTTGTTATAGCTCAGTGTAATCAGTATTAGTTGTATTATACATCTGGCCACTTTCCATTGACTTAGGACTTTACATTTTTAATAATTTATTGCACTTGCAGGTTTCCTCTCGCCCTCCGCCCCTTCTGCATTAAGGACGGTAAAACCCTCCAAGGGTTACTGTATACTCTGCAAACCGTCCGCCATCTCCCCAGCACAGGAAGCCATGGCAGCGCGTGGTGAACCGCAGGGTAAGTGGTCACTCTCTGCTCTACTGATCACTGGGAGATAGCGACACAATAGTGAGATACCGTGTGTTGTACACAACTCTGGATTGTATTATTGGATATTGAGTATTAATAAAGGGGCACTCTGGTAAAAATCTTTTTCTTTTAAATCAACTGGTTTCAGAAAGTTATACAGATTTGTAATTTACTTCTATTAATAAAAAAAAATCTCCAGTCTTCCAGTACTTCTCAGCTGCTGTATGTCCTGCAGGAAGTGGTGTATTCTCTCCAGTCTCACACAGTGCTCTCTGCTGCCACCTCTGTCCATGTCAGGAACTGTCCAGAGCAGGAGAGGTTTTCTATGGGGATTTGCTGCTGCTCTGGACAGTTCCTGACATGGACAGAGGTGGCAGCAGAGAGCACTGTGTCAGACTGGAGAGAATACACCACTTCCTGCAGGACATACAGCAGCTGAGAAGGACTGGAGAGTTTTTACAGAGAAGCAATTTACAAAATTATATAACTTTCTGAAACCAGTTGATTTGAAAGAAGAAAAAACAAATCTCTGGAGTACCCCTTTAAGTGAGTGAACTGCCCCTGTGGCGGTGATGATCTCATCAGGCCTATAATGACATCATGATATCATCAGCAGATCTCGGCCAGTTGGCTCCCACATAAGAATCAGCTATATGAGCCCCAATGGTGGTATACAGCGTCTACCTGACCTCCCACCCTGCAGCTTAGTCGGTGACCAGAGTATAAGATATCAATGATATGAAGCCAATAATTATACAGCTCTATTATTTGCTTCATATATATATATGTTGTATAGATATATAGGGGCCGTGCCCTATAGCTGCCAGGACTTACTGCATTAACCCTTTGCGCGCTGCACTAGATCTGGGTCCCTTTAAATAGGAGCTGGTTTTCCTGGAGAGTGTGATCCCGGTCTCCACACATTCTCCACAATTCACGGCACATATTTGTCATGGCTTTCGAGCAGCGATGCATCATCGGGAAAAGAACAGGAATAAATAAAAAAATTTGCCGGAGGCGTCATGTGCGATTTCATTAGAATGAAGATGACATTGTGTGACTATAGCAAGCTGAGACGCTTATAGGAGCTTGTGCTATCACCGGGGTGTGCTGGGCCTATGGCTGGTGTCACCCTCCCCCAGGGGCCCCGGGGCCCGGCTGTCATACAGTGCGGAGGCTGCATGAGACGGAGGCGCAGGAGCTCACACTCCATCTTACTGTATGTTATTATTATATCACTGACCAGGAAGGTTATAAGCAGTATACATGGGAGTGGGGCCGGCGGGAGGGCCCGATCCATGTGACACATCACCGGTAATAGGTTGTTATGCTTCGCTCTGGCTGTCCGGGCATGATGGGAATTGTAGTTTTGCAGCAGCTTGAGGGTCTAAGGTTCCCCATCCCTGCTCTAATCTATGTAAAACCCTCAAAAGCTAATGAAGTTGTTTCCTCTTTAAGAGCCCGGTATGGCCTCCTCTCCAGCCGTATATTAGATGAGACTGCGGCACAGCAGAGTTTACCAGCGGAATGGCACGTCTCATGAAGCTAATGGCGTCCGCTCTGCGCCGCTCCTCCTTCGCCATCACCTGCTTCGTGTAAGTACTGCGCACTGAATTATAAGGGGCTCTCGGGCTGATGACTTTGGATCCGGCGTATTAAGAAAACCTCAGGAAGCCGGACGTATAATGAGCGCAGATCTCAGGTGTCACATCCTCCACTTCATTCTGCACTTTACAGACACTTGTTAATTACGAGGCACCAGATAGGCGGCCATGATGAAACATAGACGCAGAACGCTCCTATAGAGGACACACAGGATCTGGAGCTATCACAGAGGCCCAGACCTGGAGGAAGCAATTCACATCCTCAGGGCCTGAGGCATACGCAGTCTCATAAACACAATGCACTTATGTAAAGTAAAGGGTTAAAAGGCTCCTTTCATGGAGTAGTCAGCCCATTGTGCTTGAACACCGGGTGGCTGAAGTCATACTTGGACCCTCATTAAGTCGCAGGGGGCAAATAACACTATACAATAAAACCTCTATAGAAAACCATCCCTAAAGAACACCACCCCTGTAGAAGACCATTGTTATAAAACACCACCACTGTAGAAGACCATTGTTATAAAACACCACCACTGTAGAAGACCATTGTTATAAAACACCACCACTGTAGAAGACCATTGTTATAAAACACCACCACTGTAGAAGACCATTGTTATAAAATACCACCACTGTAGAACACCACCTCTATTCCTGCAGAAGACCATGTCTATAGAACACCACATCTATAGAACACCACATCTATAGAAGACCACATCTATAGAACACCACCTCTATAGAAGACCATCTCTATAGAAGACCATCACTGTAGAAGACCACGTGTATAGAGGATCACCCCTATAGTACACCACCTCTGTAGAAGACCACCTCTATAGAAGACCACCTACAGGACCACTTTTCAAGGGGTGTCATTCTCAATAAACCAAAAGTTGCACCCAAACCCAACCCTAATGGCCAAGTTTTGGGACCCCGTTGGCTTGGACAATCCCAAAGTGGATGATGGAAGGAGCTGAGCTCACATGGAAAAATAGGGATCATCAGTTTATGACAGATCAGTTCTACCTAGGAAATAACCACATATACCATTGGCTGGATCTGCACAACTGGATATACATGCAAAACAAATAATACAGCATGTTATGGCCTGAGGTAATCTAGAGATGGAGCTGCTAAATGTGCAGCAAGCACTTACATAACTAAAATGGTGCCCCCTCCTTCCATTGCTGCCTCATTTCCTGCTCAGATACCTTGCATACTGACCTATAAGGCAATATACAATATTAAGGAAACACCTTCATGCAACTTTACTCTTGCACTTGTCACAACATGCCACAAAGCAAACAAAGACATGAACCATCATCTCTCCTGCACCCATCATCTCTCCTGCACCCATCATCTCTCCTGCACCCATCATCTCTCCTGCACCCATCATCTCTCCTGCACCCATCATCTCTCCTGCACCCATCATCTGCCCTGCACCCATCATCTCTCCTGCACCCATCATCTGCCCTGCACCCATCGTCTCTCCTGCACCCATCATCTCTCCTGCACCCATCATCTGCCCTGCACCCATTATCTCTCCTGCACCCATCATCTGCCCTGCACCCATCATCTCTCCTGCACCCATCATCTGCCCTGCACCCATCATCTCTCCTGCACCCATCATCTGCCCTGCACCCATCATCTGCCCTGCACCCATCATCTCTCCTGCATCCATCATCTGCCCTGCACCCATCATCTCTCCTGCACCCATCATCTGCCCTGCACCCATTATCTGCCCTGCACCCATTATCTCTCCTGCACCCATCATCTCTCCTGCACCCATCATCTGCCCTGCACCCATCATCTCTCCTGCACCCATCATCTCTTCTGCACCCATCATCTGTCCTGCACCCATCATCTCTCCTGCACCCATCATCTGTCCTGCACCCATCATCTGCCCTGCACCCATCATCTCTCCTGCACCCATCATCTGCCCTGCACCCATCATCTCTCCTGCACCCATCATCTCTCCTGCACCCATCATCTCTCCTGCACCCATCATCTGCCCTGCACCCATCATCTGCCCTGCACCCATCATCTCTCCTGCACCCATCATCTCTCCTGCACCCATCATCTCTCCTGCACCCATCATCTCTCCTGCACCCATCATCTGTCCTGCACCCATCATCTGTCCTGCACCCATCATCTCTCCTGCACCCATCATCTGCCCTGCACCCATCATCTCTCCTGCACCCATCATCTGCCCTGCACCCATCATCTCTCCTGCACCCATCACCTCTCCTGCACCCATCATCTCTCCTGCACCCATCATCTCTCCTGCACCCATCATATGCCCTGCACCCAACATCTGCCCTGCACCCATCATCTCTCCTGCACCCATCATCTCTCCTGCACCCATCATCTCTCCTGCACCCAGGATTTGTCCATGGAAAAGTTTCTAAAAAGTTCTATGAAAAACTATAGGTTTAAATTGTCTGATTTTGGTTCTGTATATGATCAGTCTCCGTCTCAGACCTGACACGGCTGTCCCGATAGCCGCCATCGCACTACATCCCTAATAGCTGAAGAAGAACGCATGCCAATCTGGTTAAGAAGGACGGAACAAAAGAAATCTTAGCGTAATGATTGCCATTGTGTCAGAGAAGAAACGCAATCTGGAAGAGCACAGCGGATAATCAGAATACTAATTTATAAAGAAATAATAAAAACTTCCATCAGTTATGAAATATGTAAGTTCAGCAGCATTGTCAGTGTGTGGGAACAATTACATCTATTAATACATCCGAGGAGAGAGCGCCTTGTTCACCGCGAATTAACCAGCACCGTGCAGGAGCTGAAAGAGAGGAGGAACTTCTTAGATAGAAAGCTGCGTAGGATCAGCGACCACCGGGTGTGAACAGAGCTCAAGGACCTGGCAACTGCACTAGATAGGTGTGGTGGCCCTGATAATCTAGATGACAATGCTCTACACTCCTGATAATCTAGATGACAATGCTGTACACTCCTGATAATCTGGCTGACAATGCTCTATACTCCTGATAATCTGGCTGACAATGCTCTATACTCCTGATAATCTAGATGACAATGCTCTATACTCCTGATAATATGGCTGACAATGCTCTATACTCCTGATAATCTGGCTGACAATGCTCTATACTCCTGATAATCTAGATGACAATGCTCTATACTCCTGATAATCTGGCTGACAATGCTCTATACTCCTGATAATCTAGATGACAATGCTCTATACTCCTGATAATATGGCTGACAATGCTCTATACTCCTGATAATCTAGATGACAATGCTCTATACTCCTGATAATCTAGATGACAATGCTCTATACTCCTGATAATATGGCTGACAATGCTCTATACTCCTGATAATCTAGATGACAATGCTCTATACTCCTGATAATATGGCTGACAATGCTCTATACTCCTGATAATCTAGATGACAATGCTCTATACTCCTGATAATCTAGATGACAATGCTCTATACTCCTGATAATCTGGCTGACAATGCTCTATACTCCTGATAATCTAGATGACAATGCTCTATACTCCTGATAATATGGCTGACAATGCTCTATACTCCTAATGATCAGGATAACAAGCCCTAGGGCAGCATCCAACTTCTTCAGCGAGTCAATAATGAGCGTTCATCTGAGTGTTCATCCAGACGTTTGTCAGTTTCGCTCCTCACTAGTCAGAGGCTTTTCTGGTGCATACATCAGCCGGTATATGTTGCCGCCCTGCGCTGATACATTGTAACAAACTAAATAGACAGGGAAGGTTTGTGCTGCTGATGCTTTTACTCACAGGGGATTGTCTCCACTGGATACAATTGTAACAAACCCCCCGCTGTGAGAAGTGTTCAGTCTGTACAGGATTCACAGTGAGAATATAAACATCGGGTCAGGTAGTCAGGACTCGGAGGGATGCTCAGCCACGTCCCCTGTGGACGCCATATTGATTTCAGCGCATTTTCTCCAGATGCTGATGAACCTAAGAAGCATCTGGATCAGGATCTCAGACCCTTAGAGGAAAACGCTCTGTAATGGAAGACATAACAGCCGCAGCGTGGTTGTTGGCGTTCAGATCATTACACAGCGTCCTGATCCTAGAAGAAGCTGCTGAAAAGTAAAAACGCGTCAGTGTGAAATTAAAATTGCAGATGGGTCTATTGTGGCGTCAGACAGAAGGAGCCGGCAGCAAGTAATTGGGATTATTGGTCTTTTCTGAGTCCGGAGCGGCGCTTCCCACCTTACACACCTATTGTGAGCGCACTATGGAGGGATTATCTGCGGTAACTCCCCACAAAGCTGTCAGCGTCGCCACATCCATCCCACCGCCTGCACTTCTATAGGGGCAGCCGAGAACAAAGACGCTTTACTGCAGTGACGCCGGAGATTCGGCAACAATTGACATTGGGAACATTCCTGGAATGGAGAATAAGGGTGGTAACAATGGGATTTCTTACACATGTGTCCCTGAATCTGCAGCAGATTTCAGACAATGTCAAGGGAGGCCATGTGACCTCCATGGCTCCAGCCTGTCATACCGCCATGCTTCTGTACAGCTATAATCATATAACAATCTCCGAAGATGCCATATTTACTCCATTATCTTCATACATGAGTTATAGAATCATGCTCTGAGTCCTATGATAAGTGATGGGCTGCCAGGAAGAGCTGACAGAGGGAGAAAGACTTAGAGTAGAGACCTCGGCTACAAGCCTACCGATTACATCAGGACCAGGTGACTATTCTATGTGTATGGGGGTCCCCTGACTCTCCCTTAAAAGTGGTTGCTTTAGGTTGGGAACTTTGATCAGGCTTAAGGTGGCCACATACACAGTATAGCTGGTGACAACTACCTGTCCAATACACATACACATGCATACTCAGCTCAGATGAGCGTGCATGTGTTCTTAATGAGCAGAGGGGAGAAAGCCCCTACCCAACTCCCCTGGTGGTGACATCATCTAGAGAACAAAATCACTGGGCAAGATGATTGAGTATTCAACTTAAAGGGGTTATCCAGTTGCAGTTTGCAATTAAGCTCCATTTACTTAAATGCAACTGAGTTTCAAAACCCCAACCAAACTGGAGACAACAGAAGGGGGAAAGTGGCCATGTCTTTGTAGCGCTGGATGACCCCTTTAAGGGCCATACACAGATAAGATACACATGCTACGTCCTGGCCAAGGCACCAAGAGATCCAATCCAGGCGCAGACTTGGCCAACCTGACAAGCCCCCCCCCCCCCCCCCCCATAGGGCACTTCTGCTGACTTCTGGGTCTAAAGATAACAAGCCAACTACAGAAACTTCCATCCAGTATAATGATTCAGAGTATTAAATCATACACCAGGACTATGGGGGTCTTTACATGCCACAAGCAAGATCACCATGAGATGGACCAAGTATTATCCCACATCCTCCTGGATCACACTAGAATCGGTGGATTATAAATTAATGCTATGGCTCCCGGGGGTCATTGATATCCCAGTGTAGGCATCAGTCACTGATATATATGATGGGTATAAGTGGATTCTGTGAAGAGACTGCACTATGGCCCCAGATGAACATCAAAAGTATTAAATATAAACCATTGTAACAAACGCTCAAGCTGTTTCATTTATCCAACTTCAGATGTTTCTTTGTATCCTTATATAGTTTGATTTGCTTTATATATCGCTCCCTTTTTTTTGCCTTGTTACAAGATATTCATTACAAAGATGAGCTGAAAAGAACCTGAGTAATATCGATCGGCAGAGGTGGCCTATTAGATAAGATGCCTTAGGTGTTCTTCTCAGTCTCTGATTACGATGGGGAAGATGCGAGCAATGAACGCTGGGATAAAGACTTGGGTCACTTCTCTAGTGTTAGTGGTGCTTTCTACCATCACAGGAACATCATCAATCTTACTAGTCTCTCCTTGGAATACAAAGATTCCTTTGTGATACACCAGCTCTCTCTGACCTGTCACGAATACAAATTACCATCTTCATGGGCGTCCACCAAGGAAACAATAGGAATCGACTCAGATGTAAAGTCCAAGCGCTCACACCTGGCCGAGCCTTTCAGTTTCCAGCTTGAGCCAACAACTGGAGACATTGAACCTCTACTTTACGCTTGTTTCCTGTGGAGAACGTATGATAATTGGCTACACGCCCCCTATGAAGGCTCCACTTAGCTTAACCGAGCTGAAAATTGGCCCTTCATGCTCGCGGGGCCAACAATCCAAACTATTTCTGCAGCTGGTCAACTTCTGCTCACTGAAGCCAACGTGTAGAGTCGGCCTAAACTGGAACCTAACTGATATCAGAGAAGAGCAGAAGGTCTCTCAATGTCCTCAATTATATCGAGGTCTCTCAATGTCCTCAATTATATCGAGGTCTCTCAATGTCTACAATTCCGTGAACGTTTCCCAATGACTACAATTGTATGGAGGTCTCTCAATATCTACAATTCTATTGCGATCTCTCAATATCTCTCAATGTCTACAATTCCATCAACGTTTCCCAATGTCTACAATTCTATTGAGGTCTCTCAATGTCTACAATTATATCGAGGTTTCGAGGTCCGCGCTGCTGCCCTGAGCTTTCTGGAAGCAGATATTAAAGTTTAATATATCATATGACACATTTAAAAAGAAGTGTTAAGCAGTTATATTCTATAGGTTTTCAATATTTCCACTTTTTTCTTCTTTTTTTGGATGAGCCTTTAATGTTACATGAGAACAAAGAACAAATTACATAAGTGTTTCCTCCTTTTTTTTTTCTTTTTTTTTAGGTAACTTTTAGGTGACTTTTAGGTAACTGGGAGCAGTGAGTCTTCGACATCTTTGGTGTCTATCTACCTCATAGCTTTCTTTCTATCTACCTCAAAACTGGCATTACCATAAATCAAGGTGGATAGTGTATATAACCATGTATAGAGATGTGGTTCCCTCAGGTGACCAGGCGCTAAGAAAGACAATTCTAAGACAATTTCATCATTTTTGGCCAGATTTCCGTACCAGCAAAGATCTGACTGGTTTGCTCCTATTCCCTCTATGCCATCTCGTCCCTTGAAGCAATGTGGTATTGTTTTGCCATTATGAGCACTCACTACAGTCAGAACGCCACCATAGACAGTCGCTACTATTGGAGAATACATTAGTCAGGTGACCTGGAGGTTCCCTGCAGCAAAGTTTAAACAAGGAAATCTCAAGTTTACTGGCAATTCAAGTCTTCAATACCCTACTGAACCGAGGATAGAGGGAAACAGCTGTCCACGTTCCACAACACTGGTGCCTGTCCATATGTCGGCACCAACTGTGATCTACAAGAAACATCCCATGAAGACTTCTAGATGAGTGCCATTACCTTCTACATGAATGATCTAAAACCAAGTCATGTGTATACAAGGTAAAGAGAGGCTCCACATGGCCTATATACACCACAAGTGGATGCTGCACATCTCCCCCATCCACCAACATACAACAATTTCCTCCAGATTGACCCCTGGCTTCATATAATGTAGACCCCTCTGCCATCTTCTCTATCTTTACTGCATTTGCAATTTAGTTGAACAACAGGCTAAGCATATTAGCAGGGAACGGGATGTCAACTATAAGACAGCATTTGTAATAATCCACCAAGACAAGGCATAATGCGAGCTCCGCGCTCGGAATATTCTACAATAACAAATAATTGATTTGCTGTTCTGCTCGGCTACAAATAATGGAATTTCTTGACTTAGTCTGAAACAATTGTTGGAGTTTCCTTGCAAAAATGTAAGTAATCTAAGAGGCAATTAGTTTATGGCTTGTAAGAAAGGATGTTGTGAAACAGAATTTCCAGACTGTGATATTGGGAGAAAATAATGAGGCGAGGTGTCGCAGGAATGGGGGAGACTCTGCCGCTCCTCATCTCGTTGGGTTCCTCACATTGATCCGGGTTCAGATGGGGACGCGGCGTGGATCAGCCCCACTTAACCTCTTATCATTCACAATGTGTGACCTGTGTCACCGGCAACGAGCGGCCACTAAGGCTGCGACATTCAATTACTTTCCTTTGTGGAATGCTACATTAAAGCAATGGACTTCTTTATAGACTCCGTATAGAGCGCGGCCATTCAGCCATGCCACAACATCTTTTCTGATGAACTCCTCCGACTAGAAGGCTTTCAAAAAAATAAAAATGAGACTCCATAGAATAATACAGAGGAGGTCACAGTCTTCAAAGGAACTTACAAAGAGCGAGTTACGAATAGCCAGAGAAGGTTTATGGGCTCCTATGACCGGCACCATCTCATTGTGCTGCCAGGGTGGCTATTCAACTCTTCTTATGGCTTCAAAACACCATTGGAGATCTGTGAGTTATGTGGTGCTGCATTGTTATTAGGACGCATGTAGCAGAGCTGTGTTTGGTTAAAGCTGAGCTATCTGAAGTCTCACAATGGGTTGCGGTCAACCTAATCTTTACTACCATTATGGTGATGAACCAAACATTACAACAACAAAATCAACTCTGCTATATCTAGACATGGTTTCAAGCTCCTGGGCCCTGGTGCAAAGGCTCCTGTGTATCTGCCTACTAAGACATCCAATGCCACCTGCCTACATAAGGACACCCCATAATACAGGGTCCAGAAACATTATAGATATAAAGGAACGGACTTATAAAACACACACCGGCCTTACACTACACTTATTATATGTTTCAGACACTTATATGCCTCATTTGACAAAGGGGTGTGGTTTTGTTTGGGAAGGGGTGTGGTTTTGTTAGGCAGGGGCGTGGCTTAGTAGAATATGGCAACTTTTTGGCTGGAAAAATAACCAAACCCTAAAAATAGTTGGTCTAAACATAGACTGTAAAGATTTGACTTCAGATTTACCAAAGAGCCTGATACAGTGTGATAAATCTGAAGCTTATACTGTCTAGTCTAAGTTTATGCTAATAATTAATCTGCCCTAAAGTGCTGATTCAAATCATATAAGGATATGATGCCTGCACCCACACATTGACTATATATGTCTCCTGTACCCCAACGGTACTGTGGCCTTTCAACATACCAGACCCCAGTTGCAATGACATCAGTAAACTATAGGTTTGAACAGCAGGAAAACAATACTGATTGCTTATTTTGAAGATGGGTCTTCTCTGAAGACATGAGAGGGGTCCTGCACTGTGCACTGACTACAATGTGTTCTTATATATAGTATATGTGCTCAATAAATTGGTGTCCATGTTGGATTGTATTACAAGAAATCATTATACAAGAAGACATAAGAGGGGTCCTACACTGTGCACTCACTACTATGTATCCTATTTATATGTACTGAATAGATTGGTGTCCATGTTGGATTGTATTAGAAGAAATAATCAGTAGAGAAGACATAAGAGGGGTCCTACACTGTGCACTGCATACAATGTATCCTTATGTATATATACTGAATATATTGGTGTCCATGTTGGATTGTATTAGAAGAAATAATGATACAAGAAGACATGAGAGGGGTCCTACACTGTGCACTGCATACAATGTATCCTTATTTATATATACTGAATATATTGGTGTCCATGTTGGATTATATTACAAGAAATGATGATACAAGAAGACATGAGAGGGATCCTGCACCGTGCACTGAATACAATGTATCTTATTTATATGTACCGAGATGGTCTCCTTGTTTGAGTGAATTACAAGAAATGATCAGTAGAGACGACATGAGAGGGATCCTGCACTGTGCACCAGCTACAATGTATCTATCTCTGTATTAGGAGACAATGAAGTCTTGTACAGAATATCCAAGCACTAAGGCAATTTCTTAGCCACTTCCTTGCTCAAAGCGAGCCAGGGGGCTGCAGACAGCTCGGCGGACCTCGTGAGATTACTCCGCAGCCTGTAGGCCGACTCTCCAGCTCTAAATTATCCATATCAAAGTTGACTTACTTTTTCTTCCCCAGCTTTCCAGCACTCTAAAGTAGGCCAGCTAGCCTAACATATGTGACTGAGATTAAGTAAACTTCATTTAAGCCCCAAGTGGGTTTGCAATGTCATTTGTAGCGAGCGGCTCTCTGTTCAGGTCTAAGGGGGCTTTCTTTAAGGCTTCTATTGAATACATCTTAGCCGAGAAGGGAAAATAAAGGATTCGGAGTCACCGATTTAAGAGACTTCATCAAATTTAGTGATGCACACGACTCAGCGTGCCTTTTCTAAGTGGGTCAGACAGTACATAAAGCTCTATTAGGTTGTATATCATATGGATAGAGGAGCAGACGTTTAGGGGAACAGCCTGTTGGAGGAGCAGCCAGGGCTGGATGTTGCTTTTCTTCATCATTAGACCTAATAAAATGGAAGCGGTCGCCGCGTCTGATGAGTTGGACGCTTTCCCTTCCTCTTTTTTTTTTTTTTTTTCATCCTGCTTAACAAAGCGGCATGTGAAGGCAGAATGTGGCGGGGTCTGCTGGGGGGGGGGCGCACATCTGCAGCCGCCGTCCTCTGTATTTATGTCAGGGAGATGCCGTACACACAGAATATTTATGGCTGACCTTTTTCAAGTACTAATTTCACATTTAATGAGGCTCGGTGAGCGACTTTCGCGGGCGGCCGAGCTGCCGCCTAACATAAACCTCCTTGTAATAATTACACCGAACAAAAAAAAAAAAAATCGCCCGGGATAATACAAGTGGAAAGCGGCAACCATGGGGCTAAGTCGTCCTCCATTTTCTAATAGAGTAAAAGGCTTCCTGCAAATAGGACGGCGAGGCTTAGAGCTCGACGTTCCTCGTCTCTCTATAATGAACAGAAACATAGACAAGATTAAAAGTCCCACTAATCCCCTTTAAATTGTGACTTTCCTCTCAAATTAATAATTTTCCTCATTTGATATATGGAAAATGGAGGCATAAAAAGAAATATAATTCTGTATATCAACGCAGATTAGATTAAAAAGCATAAAACAAAATTAGAAAATACTCATCCGCCGCCCTCCCTGCCACATTCTGATACAAATGAGATTAACTCTTACAATGCCAAGGAGCAGAGAAGAGTCTGAGGAGGAGGGGGAGGGGAGGCGGCCATGGCCGGACTCTGATACTCATGTCTGTTACTAGTCTTATATTGAGATGGAGGGAAGTGTTTTATTCTGAAGCTGACGGCTCAATATTCCAGCAGTAGTTTGGGTCAAGACCCAGAATTATACAGTGACAAAGTATTAGGTCAACCCAGTATTCTGCAGGGAAGAGACGGGAGGGCGGACGGGCTGTGACCCTGCTAAATATTTAAAGTGGATCTGTCAGGTCAGAATGTGATGGTGCTGGAGGGGCTGAGCTCAGGGATATATCATTTTCTACAGCTTCAATCTGAATTCTCATACAAAACACTGTTTAACTGCTGCCTGATCTCATAGAGAAAGCCTGTGAGTCCTCATACCCACTACTACAATAAAGCCTACTTGCCCCACCACTCATAGAGAGAGCCTGTGAGTCCTGCTTCCCGCACCACTCATAGAGAAAGCCTGTGAGTCCTAACATCTATTAGACTGACATCTATTCATGATTGGGTGGGATTTGTACACTGTTGGCTCCAGGGCACATGCCCAGCATTCCCTCCCTTACCTGGCTATGCATCAGAGTTGGACAAGGGAATAGCAAGAGTCTCAGGCTTGGAGTTTGATGGGTTGGGGATGCCATAAGCAGGGTGGTGGTTGAACTCTGGTCAGACAGGGATGAAATTTGGAAGATTGGGGATGCCGCCTGGATGGTGGATGCTTGAATGAGGGAGCTGGGGTTGGATTTTAAAGGGTCATTGTTGAAGTCTGGTGGTTTGGAGTTTAATGGACAATGGTTGAAGTCTAGTGGGTTGGAATTTGATAGGTCATGGTTAAAGTCTGGTGGATTGGAGTTTGATAGGTTATGGTTGAAGTCTGGTGGGTTGGAGTTTGATGGGCCATGGTTGAAAACTGGTGGGTTGGAGTCTGATAGGTCATGGTTGAAGACTGGTGGGTTGGAGTTTGATGGGCCATGGTTGAAAACTGGTGGGTTGGAGTCTGATAGGTCATGGTTGAAGACTGGTGGGTTGGAGTTTGATGGGCCATGGTTGAAAACTGGTGGGTTGGAGTCTGATAGGTCATGGTTGAAGACTGGTGGGTTGGAGTTTGATAGGCCATGGTTGAAAACTGGTGGGTTGGAGTCTGATAGGTCATGGTTGAAGACTGGTGGGTTGGAGTTTGATGGGCCAACCAGGATCTGGGGATCCTGGTTAGTCCAAATTCAAAATGGTTTCAACTTGCAGAAAAACCTTTAATTGAACTAAGACTTTAAGAAACTTTATAAACCTTTCCAAAGTAAGAAAGACACAAGGCTTGGCCAAGAAATCTACAGGAATCGGCAAGGCACAATCTGGGGGAACTGCTAAGTACAAGCTTTCTCGGAAAAAGCTATTTCATAGGAAATGTTATATGCTGCTGCATTCCTGCCATTGATTTCCCTTCTGAATGGGTCATAAAAGCTTCGGGGTGCGGCAGCGTATATATATGTTCAGAATTGTATTGTGCTTCTATTGAAGGCAACCGGTGCTTGTAATGAGAACGCGGTCCTGCTGCTGAATTATAGGTCTGCCAATGTCTTATCACAGCACCAAAATCAATATTGGCAAAGGTGACATATATAATGTATTTATTTCTCTTACAAAAGGAGATTAGCAGCTCCGGAGGAAAAAATAAAGCTGATTTCAAAAGATTCTAGATTCCGTGTTGATAGAGAGGCTGCCAAGTGGAATTAAAATGAGCCGGCTGGAGATGGCGTTGGTTTTGGTTGACAAATGAGGGTATTTTACACCAGCCGAGCAAGAAAAATATTAAACTTCAGCCCAACCTTGACTAATAACCCCGGAAACAATCCCATTCTAGGGGCTCAAGCTATACATTTATAGCCGCATAGAAAGACAATGGTACTATGGGAAAATTTTATACAAGTAATAATGATATAGATTATGGGATGACTATGGGGCTAGGTAGGAGGGGTATATTAAGGAGTCAGTAATATTATATAATAGTATATCTGGAGCATATCTAGGTGGTCACCAGATTCCCCAGATCTCAATCCCATTGATCACCTGTGGGATGTGCCGGAAAAACAAGTCCCATCTGTGAAGGCCGCACCGATACAGGACTGATACCACAGGGACATCACAGGACTATGGGGTCCGGGGGACGCATCACAGGGCTATGGGGTCCGGGGGACACAGCACAGGACTATGGGGTCTCATACATGAAGATCGCCCCTCACAACCTATAGGTCTGATACCACATGACCCATTCCCAAGGCCACAGGGTCAGGACCTTGGGGGGGGGGGTCACAGCATGGTTGGAACAATAATATGTACATTGGTAATAATGTAATAATAGCCTACTGACCCCCTAACTTTATTCCAAACACTTTACTTTTATTGGGGTGAATTCACATGCGGTACATATGTATTTGGCTGTCCCATTCATCTAAATGGGACTTGCAGAAATGCCACCAAAACATATCCCAGTCAGATGAATGGAAGTGATTTGAAGTCACAGAAAATCTTCTAACAAATCTGCCGCGTATGAATCTTTCCTTATAAGAAGCGAGAAGAGGATTGGAATGCGCTATATATCAATGAAACTTCCAAAATCCTAATGGTACAGGGTGTCCCGGTGTTCACCGCCGGCATCTATTCAGAAGTCTCCAGGATATAAAAGAAGCAGCTGCATAAGAAACATATTAATTTCAAAGGGTTTCTTGCCTTCCCTCTGTATGTATCAGATGCACAATCCTGCCCTGTTCTGTTCCGCTATGTGCCGTCTCCTCGCTCCCAGTAGCTTTCTCTCCATCGGCTCATGTAGGAGAATGTCACAGGTGTGCCGGCTGCCTACAAGCTCCAAATAACTAATTATTCTGTTCAGCCAAAGAACCCCACCCTCACGCTTTACAAATAACTCTCAACATCCTTGATACTAGCGGCACCTATCAGCGGAGGGCGGGAAGAAGGAACATGTCTGACGTCTCTGCAGCAAATGGAGTATACCGACACAGGTACTGGATATAGCAACACATCTCAGACACAAAGAAATACACTACTCACAAATATATAAATAAGCAGATAAGAAATGACTAATCCTAACCACCACCTGTACATACACATACACATCTACATACACATGCACATACCCATATACATACATATACACTTATACATGCACTTATACATACATATATACATTTATATATACATCTACATACATATATACATGCACATCTACATATACATACACATATACATTTACATACACATGCACATACCCATATACATACACACACACACACATATACATACACATACACACTTATACATACACACATACATACATACATACATATACATACACATACATTCACATACCCATACACATATACATCTACATACACATATACACTTATACATACACATACATATAGTCATCTATATATACATACACTTCTACATACACATATACATATACACTTATACATACACACACACATATACATACACATACATACACATATACATCTACATACACATATACACTTACACATACACATACATATAGTCATCTATATATACATACACATCTACATACACATATCCATATGGCAGCCCAGGCCGTTCATCTTATTCATCACATGATATCATATCGGAGTCTTTTTTGCCGCCTCCCGATTAATGTAGCATTGCAGAATGGGAATTGCTAGTTAGCTTGGGCTAAAAATAACTATAAAAATATTTTAGAGGCTGCTTGTCTTTTTTTGTGAGGAGCCGGAGTGTGAGTCGCAAGCCATTAGCCCCAGTATTGCTGGAGTCGGGCATGACATACTTCTTCATTAAAATTTCCTTCAGTTCATGAAACTCAAACATCAAACTTTACAGTAACTCCTTCCTGACTGATCCCTGATACAAAGATCCGGCCGCGGAATATTCATCTTCGTATTTTACACAATGCTTGGTAAGGGAGTGTGGCTAACATGGAATGGGGTCGTGGCTAACATGGAATGGGGTGTGACTAGCATTGTGAGGGGTGTGGTTTAAAACCCAATTTGGGCATCATAAATTAGACAAAACTTTAGGGGGCAAATTTTTTTGTAAAGCAATCCGACTGACAGGTGACTGAAACTTAGACTAGACTGTCAGACAGTGTGGGCCACATCTTAGAGATGAGTGACTCAAATCAGAATAAATCTGAATTATGAATTTAACAAAAAATCTGATTTGTTTGAATTTTTTTTTTCCTATTTACTTGTGGTGCAGGAGCAGGGTCAATGGTAACAGGCGTCCCTGCTCCTGTACTTACTGAGCCGCACAGCATACGTTACCTGCTCTACACCCTCCACAGTAAGTGAGGCGTACCATGTATCCAATACTAGTCAGTATGTAGGTTCTATGGTCCTAAGTGTAGATAATTAATGATCTACATAGGGGGGCAGGGAGTCTTGTCATTTTGACAAGAGTCCCTGCTCCTCTGCAGGGTACAGTGATGCTCAATGCATATGCATCACTACAGAATTTTTATGGGCAAAGGGAGTTAAGCGCCATGCTGTGCACCACTCTACACACACACACTTACTGGACTCAGTACCTTACTGGCCTTCAAATTTGAACCAAAAGCTGGTTTGGGCCCATAGAGGTGGACAGTAAAAATTATGGCTCTATGAAACCAGGTGGCTTTTCACCATTGTATGGAAGTTTCTAACCGTCCTCATGTTCCTGGATATCAGCTAATGTGAATGACAACATGTAACAGATGCACAGAAAGGTGATTTGTCTGGGGTCACGTCCTGCGGGGCTATGATCCACCCAAACAATGAGGAAAGACAACTCAAGAGTATCTAAATTCACAAACCATAGGCCGTCAATATGGCCGGGCCTTAAAGGGACTGACACTATGAAAGGAATAATGATGAGCGTGTTATACGGCTTGTAATACATGTGGGAAACCTCCGGCAAGCACCTGGTAACACCTGATCCACTACCGGGCAATGGTCATGGCTATACGCTGTATCACAGACACAAGGTCATAGGTGAAAGGGTAAGGTCATCTATTGTACATGGTGCTAATACTCTTACACCCTGGAGCTAGGTGACACCTGCACTAATTTTGCATTGACCTCTATCAGCAGATGATACAGTATACAGGTATACAGCTCCCCTGGTTCCTATGAGGCCAAGAAGGAAATAAATGAGTGCGTGTGAACGGTGGAGGAGTTTCTTACATACAGAGAATTTATTAGGTGTTTAGGTTTTTATTCTATTATGTTATCACTGCTTTTTACTTTTATTTTTATTTCTATTTTTTTTCTAGTATTTTGAATGTTTTAGGCATTATTAACTTTTGTCTAGTAATTTGTTTTCTTTTTTTGCAGTATTTTTAATATTTTGTGATTATTTTTTTTTTTACTGCTTTTTATGGGATTAATTTATTCTTATTCTATTTTTCTCTAGTATTTTTTAGGTTTTAGACATGAAGTATGTATTGGTGTTATATACCTCATTAAATTGTATTCCTATTTTTATTGTTTATTATGGGATTTACTTTTTTACATTTTTATTCTATTTTCTGTAGTTTTTTTTTTAGATTTTAGACATTGAGTATGTATTGGTGTTATATACCTAATTAAATTATGTTTCTATTTTTATTGTTTATTATGGGATTTGTTTATTTTATAAATTTTTATTCTATTTTTCTCTAGTATTTTTTTTATGTTTTAGACATGGAGTATGTATTGGTATTATATACCAAACTAAATTGTATTCCTATTTTTATTGTTTATTATGTTTTATTTATAATTTTTTTACATTTTTATCCTTTTTTTTCTCTAGTATTTTTTTTTTAGGTTGCAGACGCTGAGTACTTATTGGTGTTATATACCTAATTAAATGATGTTTCTATTTTTATTGTTTTGCACTTATTTTTATTTTAATATTTCATTAGAAGGTTCCCTCCTCGGCCCCGGACCCCTCAGGGCTCCCTATAGCTCTCAGGCTCTATTTGTTATTGTCCAGGCGGCAGATATTCTATTTATGAGAAGATAAATTGATGCTGGAAATAGTCGGCTACTTTTGGAACTGGTAAGTGGGACAATTTGAGGATCAAAGTGTTGAAATCTTCACAGAGAATGTATTGAGCGTAACCCGGACCGGGGCTTCAAATCAGCGGTAAAATAAGTCAGAAGAATGTTTGATCCGTTCAGGAGGGAAAGTGACGAGAAGAATCCGCGTGTAGGCATGGCGTCGCTCGATTAGTATGGCTGCTATTAATGAATCCTTTGTGTTGGGGTAAACAATGTATTTTTAAGCTACAGTAGATCAATCACTGGTGTGGAGAGACATCTGGGTCTGGCTCATTCACCAATGTACAACAATTTGTGCGATGACGTAGCCCAGCTTTAAATGCTAATTTGTGGCAAAAAATATCGACTTCCAGTCTGTGAGAAACAACTGACACCATAAATCAAAGTGAGACGACGAGAACGGGGAAAAGGAAATGCTGATACATATGTATCACATGGTATGAGGCGGGCCGTTCATCACTCGCCGCTCTACAGCGATTGATTGGGGTAATTGGAGTTTAGAGGAGATTTGCTGCAGAAGTAATTCTCTAATACAGTGGTCTCCGATGAGTAACACTGCCGAGCGTGCCCTGGCGGCTACTCTTACACATAAGGCCCTGTTACACCAAGCCATTATTGGCCGTATTTAGCCGATTATCAGTCGTTACCATAATCGCTTGGTGTAATAGTGAGTGTTAAAAGGCAACGTACACAATGTCAGCTGATCGTTGTTTTTTAACAAGCTAAAAAAATTACAATGATAACGATGGTCTACTGGCCGTCGCCCCATGTAATAGGTAATAGTGGCCGACCACCACTATCTTCTATTGGCTCCCTGGATTATCTGGAGATCTACTGGGGGGCCCTCCCACAGCTCCCTGCGCCCCCCCCCCCCCACACACACACACACTCCTATGAGGAGCAAGCGAGCACTGATCTGACAGGTTGGCGCTCTCTTGCTCCTCCAGATTGGCCCGTATAATAGGTCCTTAACCTGTACCCAAGAGATTATCTGACAATGTAATGATCCAACCAGCCCAATAATAGAGACCTGACGCATTGGATACATCATCATACACTCATGCTCTCCAGTATACCTGGACTTCTGTATATTCATGTAAGAAAGCAGCCAAGATGGTTTAATCATGCATCCTCCTTGAGTAGAAGATATACAGTATATAGGGCTCCCCAATTCGCAGGCTTGGTATATCTAACCAAGTTATCATTTGTCTCATGGTCTGAGAAGGCCTAGACCATACAATGCTCCCTCAGATATAATATACACAGTAGCTGTTCTCTGTAGCGCCCCCTATTGGAGGTAGCTTCCCTCTAATAAGTTGATGCTTAATCTCTAGAGGAGCTTTGAAATATGACCAGGGGTGTGGCCTTTGGATGGTGGTCATCCCTTCACACCTACATGAATGCAACTCTCTAGACAGTCAGGAGATGTTTTGTACTCAATAACCCCAAAGCAGCTCTCTACAGATTGGTCTTCTCCTAGCCATCTTTCTAATGGCCCTATTCCACGGGTCGTTTTAGAGGAGCAAACGAGCGCTATTAGCGCTCGTTTGCTCCTCGTTCGCCGCTCGCTGCCGCCGCTATTCAACGCGGCTGCAGCGAGCGGGTGAGTGCGGGAGGGGCGGCGGGGAGCTGCGGGGGGGCTGCCCGGGGGATCGCTGATCGTCCGGGCAGCCCATAGGATATAGCAGCATCTGCTGCCAACGCTCCTATTCAACGGAGCGACGGCAGCAGATCGCTGCTATATCAGTCGCTTGTTTTTCAACATGTTGAAAAACAAGCGACTGCAACGATCAGCCGACATGAACGATGTCGGCTGATCGTTGCACTCTATTCCACGGAACGATTATCGTCCGTAGCGGTCGATATCGTCCGAAAACGAACGATAATCGTTCCGTGGAATAGGGCCTTTAGTTATTCAGGAGATCAAGCATTGACATACAAGGAACAAGTAGAGAAAGCTCTATCCTTCGGGAGCTTCTATGCCTTCCATTGACTGACACCAATGTTTTTTTCATCCCTAGCCATGTTCACGTTCCCAAATAAATCACTGCCCAGGAGACTTAAATATCTCCATCCATCTCCATACCACCTGGTTCAGGACCTGGCAGTATAGGGTTATGTGCAGAGCATATGGTCTTCTAGACTTTTCCTACAGTCCTACTTCAAGGATATAATTGAATGAAGCCATAAAACCCCCAAAGGCAACTGCATCACTTTAATGTCACCATAGAACATCTGTACGGAAAGGCTTGGCAATGTTCTGGCACAGAATAGCACTGAATAAGGTAGCAGCATTCTCATTCTAAACTGCAGAAAAAAATGTCCATTACTTGTCGTCCAGCCATAAATCTTTGGAGAACAGCAGAATAGAGCACTAGAAAGGAAGGTAATTTTATAATTACATTAGCGGAATAGCAGGATTCACAGGACAGATAAATTATTTGACTGGAGAAGGAGAATTCTTGGCAGAAGCTATTGTGTCCCCGGCTGGCAGAACGTCTCTTTCTCTACAGATTGTCTTTTTGAAGCCTTGCCCGAGCATGCCTAAGTAGGTCCATTTGACAAAAGTACCGAAAACAATTGCTAATTACCCCAAACAACTCAATTCATAAGGAAGTTTGTCTGGCTGTCACTGAGCGCGCTCTGGAGAACATGCCAGGAGAGGATTGTCTGTCTATCGGGAGGCAAACAATCCCCACAAATAAGCATGTGGATATTTGTACAAGTTAATAATCTAAACGAGTTGATCAAAGACAAATGTAGTAATTACTGATGATTACTAATATACATAATGATAGATGTGCTCGGGAATAATACACGACTATAAGAGGACGCTGACGAGCCCCGAAGGACTGGGGAGCCCGAGAAAACAAAATGGAAACTAAAGCCACTAAACTACACTCCAAAGATCCTGTTAGAAAGGACCTGTTCACCCCAATGTGAGCCCCGGTCACTCAACATCTCACACCGCAACTCAGCCCTGACGTCTAAGACAAAGAGTCGTGCTGACCTCCTCTAGCTCCCTCATTGGCACTTACTGGACTATCTAGTGGGTGCATTGACTGACTCTTACTACTGTGATGGGACATCCTGACGTCGTAATCAAACCAGGCCCGGTGATAAGTCAGTTTTATAGAGGGTATAACCACCACCAACACCTATCACAGAATAGGAAATCAGTGTATAATTGCAGAGGAATAGCCATCAGGAGCCCCCAATGATGGGAGCCCCAAGTCTCCCCTCTGCAGTGATGCATGGACAATGGCATTCAATTCATAATGAGCTGTCTCCAGCATTTCCTTAGACAATAAATGGAGTGCCACCACTTCAGGAGACCCATCGACTATGACAACCACTCTATTCCAAAGACTCAAGACCTCCTATTGTCGCCATAAGCAGTTATACATTTATCCACTATCCCCTGATCCCAGGGATAAGTGCTATTGGAAGATTGTTGATGGGATAACCCTTTAAGCACACCTAATCTGACTCAATGGAGGCCGAACCAATATTCATGATATTATACAGTCGTGTCCTTCCTCAGCTTTCCTCTCAAACCAACATATCTAAGATTTGTAAGATGACAAGCTTTACAAAAAAAAGGAGAGAATTTTGTGAAGTCAGAAATCAAAAGTCAAAGTGTCATGGTTGAGACAATTACCAAAAATAATTAAACATCCAAGACTCTGATGTCCTTTCACCAATGGTCAGTGACGTACATGAATACATGAAGTATTTCCCATTCTACCACTTATCGTTCATTCATACAGTACCTCCATGTGAATACGTTTCTTACCCTTAGTATAGATAAGCCTATCCCAATACGATCATTAAGAAGACGTGAACCTTGTATTACATGTATGAACCTCAATCTGAAGGCAATGGATTTCAGCTGTAACCTGTAGTTATCACTTGTAGTGTCTGAGAGACCTGTAAATAGCAGGAGCCATGGCGCGGCTTTTTATATCGTGTGTTACAGTCTCCTGGCCATAGAGCACTGAAGGATAACAAGGTCTCCAAATCCATTTCTGGAATATCCACCGCGGTGCCCTTTACACTATAACCACTAATCTGTAAACCATCGGATGAGTCACAGAGTCCTTCAGCTTAACCCTATGAGCATGACTGAGAATAGAAACCTACTGACATTACCGGGGGTGGGTGCATGAAGAGGCGGCCATGGGTGGAGGTGTGATACCTATTAACATTCCCTCCCTCCTTTTTCTTAGGCTGTGTTCACATTTGTGTCCTGGCTTACATTCACAACAGAAGCCACATTGCTCTGCCGTGCCTCTCCTACAATGGATTCCAAAGGTGCCTTACTGGCTCAATTGACTTATAACAGGGTCTACTAGGGTTTCATTTATTGGTTTTCTGACATTTTGATGGTGGGACTAGCCCTGCCTTCAAATAAGATGGGTGATTCTCAGGGAGAAAAGCCGCCATCATAGACCTAGCTCTATGAGAAAATGTAATTTAACAGAATAATCATAGTAACAAAATAAAAGTGCTAATAAAGTTATAGGGTGGTAAAGCGGCCGTGACATGGTAACGCCAACCTAGACTCAACTATAAAAAATTTTTAAAATCGCACAACAGGACAACAGAAGTTCTTAATTATCCTAATTAACCCGGTCCATAAAACAGATTTGTGATGCTGTCATGACAACATGGATGGCTGGCTTGCTCGCACATTCCCTTCACTGTCCATTCCGATAAATCTCCGTTAATTATCGCCATCACATTCCTGACTTGTGTTATAATAATTAGTGTTACTGCTCGGAAGGTCACACTAAACACTTTATGACTGATAGGACCGGCTCCCTTCTCTTTCCTTAGTGATGATTAATTCCAAATGACCAAGGAGATACTTTGTATCTGCCGGAGGAAGGACAAGATGGAAGATTTGTGTAGACTCTGCTATGATCCCACCGTAAAGAAGGAGCGGAGAGGGAGATGATTCCCATGAAATGAGTTTCACAATGGTCCAATTAAAACCAAGAAGCGTGACAGCTGTTCAGAAATTTTCAAAGAGCCGGGGTTAGGGGTGGGAGAAGGCTCCGCATGTAAAGAAGAGGCCCTGTCAAGTATTTATGAAATGGCTGCGGCAAAATGAAGAAAATCAAGCCAAGGGAAAGAAGCGAAAAAGCAAAGATGAGGCTTTGATTATATGTTATCAGTTCAGTGGAATTAAAGGGAGAAAAAAGTTTCATCCTCCGATCAATAATTTATTCTCTTGGTGAAAAAAATCTATTGTCGAGGTGAGGGCTTTGTGCCGGGTGCAGCATGTGCCTCGGGTGCTGGGTACCGGGGGAGACAATACGCCAATTTGCCTTGGCCAAGGTATAGGGCTGGGTCAACAAACTGAAGGAAAGCCGAACTATGGCTGTGTGATAAAAAACAAGAATAAGCTGTTATGGTTTTCTGTGACAAAGACCTTAATGGATCTCAATCTAAAGGAATATCCAAAAGATGCAAGAACCGGACACGTTGGTTAAGGCTAGCCCTCAAAAGACTGAGATATCCTGAAATGCAATGGAGATGGATAGGTGGTTTAGTTATTTACTGTAAAAAAGTTACTTGAATCATTAAGACACAGCAGAAGGTGAGGGAGTAGGGATCAAAGAGTTTTGACTACTATAGCTTTGAAGAATCATGATGTCAGGCTGGTTAGAGAAGTTTCTAACTGGGGATCTCCAACAACGAGAAGACCAATGATTTTAATTACACTTCTATATAGAATCAACAAGCAGCACAAAAGGGCTTCCAATACATAACCAAGTATGGTGGCTGCTTGGTTCAATTGGTGAGAGCCATAATCTATGGACATGTAAGATTATTGGGGGTGGATACTAGGTGTTCTAGGTGGAAGCACAAAATCACTTTCTCCTCCCCTTGACTCTAAAAGTCTACCCACGAAATTTACAACCACAGCATAAGACCACCATAGCTTCCAAGAATGAATGGATTCTACCAGTCAGTGATGTTACCAACATTTTTGCTGCTGGTTGGAGAAGTTTCTAACTGGGAGGATATCCACCATTGAGAAGACCAATGATCCCATGACGCCTCATGAAGACTCCACAAAGCCATTGGTAATCACATAGAGCCTCCATATCTTAGAAAGGAAATTATACAAATTTCCAAATAGCACCAAAGGTCTTCCAGTGCATCACCGAGGATGGAAGTTTTGGGAGCCCCAGTCTACTGACATTCATGACTATTGGGTGTAGACAGTAGGTTCTTTGTCGGGAGCGTATAATCACTTTCTCCTGCTCTTTAAAGTCAAAGCATAAAATTAGTGACTAATCCTAACAAAAGAGATGAAAGTGAATTTAAAGGAACCTATGTGTAAACCGATAGAATTGCAAGCTCCTAGGACAATGAGACCCCTGTCTGCTCTATTACCCTCTGTTGAACTCATTAATTATAGAGTTTTTTTTACTTTTCAGGTTCGGTCGCTCTTAGTACGGCCCAGCGCTGAGCATGCAATAACCCTCCCAACAAATGTATGTAATTTAAGTCTACATAAAGCCCCATTCACTCACCCGGCTCTGGATGTAAAAGGAAAATGCAATGAGTTCTCACAGGACAAATGTAACAAGTAACCCAATACGTTGTGATGTGATTACATGACTATTACATTTCTTCCTGAAAGGAAACTCAATACTGTGCAGGTATAAAAGGGAAGGTAACATCTTAGCGCTGGCTCGGCGGACGGGGGGAATGGACGGGATGCGGTGCTGCCAGATTAATTCTGCTCTGAATGGGCTGATAAGGACGAGTCTCTGGGCTCCGGTAATAGAATATGTTTGGATACAAAATAAGAATCAAAATGAATGAACCAGGGGAGCGCTAATCACATTCCCCGCGTCACGCAATGAGCCTTAATGAAAAACGGGAGGAAACCTGACCACCGCAAATTAAACGGTTAATAAATTGTTCAGTAACTTCATTTACTTTCAATTAAAAAAAAAAACACTACGGAGAGAACAGAGTCATATGACTGTACATGAGGGAAGAACGTCCCCATCAATATACCTGCCCTGTGCTCCAGAGCGGGTGGAGATGTATGCTGTATACTTACTATATCCTATATTCTATATACTTACTGTATCCTGTGTGCAATACACCTACTATATCCTATATGTGATATACCTACTGTATCCTGTGTACTATATACCTACTGTATCCAGTGTACTATATACCTACTGTATCCTGTATGTTTTATATCTGCTGTATCCTGTGTACTATATACCTACTGTATCCTGTATGCTATATATCTACTGTATCCTGTGTACTATATACCTACAATATCCTATATACTTACTGTATCCTGTATGCTATATATATCTACTGTATCCTGTGTACTACATACCTACTGTATCCTGTATGCTATATATCTACTGTATCCTGTGTACTATATACCTACACAGTGGCGGTCTTTGGCACCAAGCACCCCAAGCGATCGCTTGGGGCCCCCAACATCCAGGGGGGCCCCCACACCCCACTCTTGTGCTAAAGACCGCTGGACAGGGCCGCTGCCCCGCTCGCTGCTGCCATCTAAACTGTAACTATGAGCACTCGTAATGAGCGCTCATAGTTACATGCAGCAGCACTGACAGGGCGGGAGACATTGGCTCCCTTCCTGTCAGTCACTCTTGTGGCCGCAGGAAGGGTTTTCCCTGCGGTCACAAGTGGCTGCTCTGTCCTTGTGGTGCCGGCGCTCCAGTGACATCACTGGAGCATCGGCGCCAGGACAAGGGGAGTGCGGCCTCTTGTGATTGCAGGGAAAACCCTTCCTGCGGCCACAAGAGTGAAGAGAAGAGGAGACGCCCGGACCCAGGTGAGTATAAGTGTTTGTTTTATTGTGTTATATACTATATGGGAGGGGGAGCACACAGGGGTCTGTTTAACTGGGGGAGCGCACATCGGGGGTCTATATAAATGGGGGGAGCACACAGGGGGGCTATAGACTACTGAGGCTTCACAGAGGGGTCTATATACTACTGGGGGCAGCACACAGGGGCTCTATATACTACTGGGGGCAGCAGAATGGGGTCTATATACAACTTGGAGAGCACACAAGAGGTCTATATCCAAGTGGGAGAGCACACAGGGGGGCTATATACTACTGGGGGAGCGCACATCGGGGGTCTATATAAATGGGGGGAGCACACAGGGGGGCTATATAATAGGTGGAGCAGACAGGGGGGGCTATATATAACTGGGGGAGCACACAGGGGTTCTATAGACTACTGGGGCTTCACAGAGGGGTCTATATACTACTAGGGGCAGCACACAGGGGTCTATATACTACTTGGGGCAGCAGAATGGGGTCTATATACAACTTAGAGAGCACACAGGAAGTCTATATCCAAGTGCTGGAGCACACGGGGGGCTATATACTACTGGGGGAGCACACAAGGGGTCTATATACTACTGGTGGAGAACAAAGGGGTCTATATACTACTGGTGGGGCACACAGGGGGTCTATATACTACTGGGGGAACATACAGAGGGTCTATATACTACTGGTGAGGCACACAGGTGGTCTATATACTGCTGGGGGCAGCACACAGGGGGTCTATATATAACTGGGGGAGCACACAGGGGTCTGTATACTACTGGGGCAGCACACAAGGGGTCTATATAATACTGGTGGGGCAAACATGGGGTCTATATACTACTGGGGGAACGACACAGAGGGTTTATATACAACTGGAGGAGCACACAGGGGTCTATATCCAAGTGGGGGAGCACACAGGAGGTCTATATCCAAGTGGGGGAGCACACAGGAGGTCTATATCCAAGTGGGGGAGCACACAGGGGGGCTAAATACCCCTGAGGGAGCACACAGGGGGGCTATATACTAGTGGGGGAGTACACAGGGGGTATATACAGCTGGGGGCATCACACAGTGGGTATATACGACTGGGGGCAGCACAGAGGGGGTCTATATACAACTGGGGCAGCACACAGGAGGTCTATATACTTCTGGGGAGCACACGGGGGGCTATATATAACTAGGGGAACACACAGGGGTCTATATACTACTGGGGGAAGCACAAAAGGGTTATATACTACTGGGGGGCAGGACACAAGGGGTATATACTATTGGGGGTAGCACACGAGGAGTATATATTACTGGCGGTAGTGCACAAGGGGTATATACTACTGGGGGAAGCACACAGTGGTCTATTGTTGTGGAGCGCGTGTAGAGGGGGGGGGGGGGGGGGCCAGACATAACTTCGCTTGGGGCCCCAGAAATACCAAGACCGCCCCTGTACCTAAAATATCCTATATACTTACTGTATCCTGTATGCGATATACCTACTGTGTACTATATACCTACTGTATCCTGTATATTATATACTCACTGTAAATAGTTTATCCTACACTTATACTGTGTATTACAGAACTATCCTTTGTAAAATAAACGTCATCAAACCTTGAGCAGAGGAGCCATCACCCATAGCAACCAATCAGATTCATCTTTGTTAAAATAAAAGAAGTGAAAAGAATGTGACTGGTAGCTATGGGCGATGACATGATGTGACAAGTTGCTATGGGTGATGAAGTGATGTCACTGGTTGCTATGGGCGATGACGTGATGTGACAAGTTGCTATGGGTGATGAAGTGATGTCACTGGTTGCTATGGGCGATGAAGTGATGTGATTGGTTGCTATGGGTGATGAAGTGATGTCACTGGTTGCTATGGGCGATAAAGTCATGCGACTTATTGCTGTGAGTGATGTGATTGGTTGCTATGGGTGATGGTTCCACTGCACACGGTCTGATAATTCTCCCCAATCTATTATACAAGGAGACCTATTCTATTCTATACCTACGCTGCGTTTTATGTACTAGTACTATGTGTCCTCTGTATTACTGTATACTGTATATTTATTCTATGTGTTATATACTTGTCCTCTGTATGACCATGTTCACACAACCTATGTTTTACATAAATCATGGCCGTTGTTGAAATTTGCAACAACGGCCGTGATTTTATGCAAAACATATGTTACATTTGAATGAATTGAATGAGCGTATATATATACATACACATAGTATACGTCACGAAAAATTGACACGAAAAATTGACATGTCAGTTTTCTGCGGCCGCTATTCATTGATTGATTCATTCATTTGTCCTATCATCCTATAACCTCACCCCCCTGCCCTCCGTCCTATCATCCTATAACCTCACCCCCTGCCCTCCGTCCTATCATCCTATAACCTCACCCCCCTGCCCTCCGTCCTATCATCCTATAACCTCACCCCCCTGCCCTCCGTCCTATCATCCTATAACCTCACCCCCCTTCCCTCCATCCTATAACCTCACCCCCCTGCCTTTCGTCCTATCATCCTATAACCTCACCCCCCTGCCCTCCGTCCTATCATCCTATAACCTCACCCCCCTGCCCTCCGTCCTATCATCCTATAACCTCACCCCCCTGCTCTCTGTCCTATCATCCTATAACCTCACCCCCCTGCCCTCTGTCCTATCATCCTATAACCTCACCCCCCTGCCTTTCGTCCTATCATCCTATAACCTCACCCCCCTGCCTTTCGTCCTATCATCCTATAACCTCACCCCCCTGCCCTCCATCCTATCATCCTATAACCTCACCTCCCTGCCCTCCGTCCTATCATCCTATAACCTCACCCCCCTGCCCTCCGTCCTATCATCCTATAACCTCACCCCCCTGCCCTCCGTCCTATCATCCTATAACCTCACCCCCCTGCCTTTCGTCCTATCATCCTATAACCTCACCCCCCTGCCCTCCGTCCTATCATCCTATAACCTCACCCCCCTGCCTTTCGTCCTATCATCCTATAACCTCACCCCCCTGCCCTCCATCCTATCATCCTATAACCTCACCTCCCTGCCCTCCGTCCTATCATCCTATAACCTCACCCCCCTGCTCTCTGTCCTATCATCCTATAACCTCACCCCCCTGCCCTCCGTCCTATCATCCTATAACCTCACCCCCCTGCCCTCCGTCCTATCATCCTATAACCTCGCCCCCTGCTCTCCATCCTATCATCCTATAACCTCACCCCCCTCCTCTCCATCCTATAACCTCGCCCCCCTGCCCTCCATCCTATAACCTCGCCCCCCTGCCCTCCCTCCTCTCCATCCTATAACCTCACCCCCCCTGCCCTCCGTCCTATCATCCTATAACCTCGCCCCCTGCCCTCCCTCCTATCATCCTATAACCTCACCCCCCTCCTCTCCATCCTATAACCTCACCCCCCCTGCCCTCCCTCCTATCATCCTATAACCTCACCCCCCTCCTCTCCATCCTATAACCTCATCCCCCCTGCCCTCCCTCCTATCATCCTATAACCTCGCCCCCCTGCTCTCCATCCTATCATCCTATAACCTCCCCCCCCCCCTGCTCTTTGTCCTGCACACGTGTCCCCCCTCAGTGACTAATATACAGGCCTTAACCTGCCCCTCCGCAGGATTCCGCCATCTTCGGGCAGAAACAATTTGTAAACAATCACTTTGTTGTTAGAGAATAAAAGGCGATGAAAATGAAGATGTGAGAGAGGAAGCAAATCCATGTAAAGTACATAGGGCCCGTAAGTGTCAGCCGCGCCATTGTCTCCGCAGACAAATCATCAAATGACTCACTGGAAGAGGGGCTTGTGCCGGCGGGGGCTTTGATGTGGTTTTAACTCCGCAAAATCAGCCTTAAAAACAGAGTAATATACAAAGGGACAATATTACTAATGAAAAGACGTCAGCGGGATCAGCGGCCCCATGAGAACCATCAGTGCGGCACTTCACACAGCAAACATCTCGCCATCACACGCCTCCATTAAGAAGGGACTCTTTCTTCTCCAAAGTCCTCAGGATCAGTTCTCATGGGATGAACGTTTTATTATCTCTTAGCCGAGCGCAACGTCCCTTTAATTCCACAACAAAGACATCTGTAAAGTGGCGTCTCCTATCCTAATGTAAGGGGCTTGACCAGCAGCACCCCCCCCCCACCCCCACCACCAGGGCGAAGTGATGTCACCCAATCCTGAAATCATCCAATGTATGTGATCACTCTCTACAGCAGTGTGCATGACAAGTCCCTGCAGAGCTGCACTCACTATTCTGCTGCTGGGGTCACTGTGTACATACATTACATTACATTACTGATCCTGAGTTACATCCTGTATTATTCTCCAGAGCTGCACTCACTGTTCTGCTGGTTGTTATTGAACATAGTCCTATACGCTCTTAGCTAATGATGAGATGACTGCACGGAGTATACTGTATACTGCAGGAGGGGTGGGAGCCTAATAGCATTGTACCTCCCTGACTCCGGGCCGGGCTCCTGCAATCCTATAACCCAGGGATCTGTAAAGCTGCCCTCTGGCACACACCTGCTACTACACAACAGCCCCTAATCCCACAAGCTTCATCCTACACCTACTCCGCTCTATCTGCAGAAGCCGCAATGAGATGATTGTTCAGCTCCAGCAGAGGAGATTGGATTTTACCTTTAAAGGGCAACAAAACCATTTTAATATTAGAAACATCAGAGAAGCCGGAGACCAATAATATAATGACAGGAAAACGCCCCAACTCTACTGCTGCTCAGTCATGTGGTGTACAGACTATGAGAGGGACTGCAGGAGCCACAGCGCACGCAACACTGTAATAGTTATATATATGGGGCAGTATTATAGTAGTTATATCCCTGTATATAGGAGCAGTATTATAGTAGTTATATCCCTGTATATAGGGGGCAGTATTATAGTAGTTATGTCAATGTAAAGAAATAGAGTCTCGCACTCACCAACTTCACAGATGCAGGTGGTTTATTGCAGACACATCGGAGCTAGTGCAGCGGGGAGCTCTCCCCGCTGCACAAGCTCCGATGTGTCTGCAATAAACCACCTGCATCTGTGAAGTTGGTGAGTGCGAGACTCTATTTCTTTACATTGACATTTGCTCTCCTTTGCTTTGCCTCTGCACCGCAACTCACTGGTAAGGACACTATCGCTTACAGCCGCAATCTCCTGTCCCATATGTCCTGATTGAGTGTTCCCAATATCAGCTAGTGCCGGTCGTCATCCTCTCCACACCATATTATAGTAGTTATATCCCTGTATATAGGAGCAGTATTATAGTAGTTATATTCCTGTATATAGGGGGCAGTATTATAGTAGTTATATCCCTGTATATAGGGAGCAGTATTATAGTAGTATATTCCTGTATATAGGAGCAGTATTATAGTAGTTATATCCCTGTATATAGGAGCAGTATTATAGTAGTTATATTCCTGTATATAGGGGGCAGTATTATAGTAGTATATTCCTGTATATAGGAGCAGTATTATAGTAGTTATATTCCTGTATATAGGAGCTGTATTATAGTAGTATATTCCTGTATATAGGGGGCAGTATTATAGTAGTTATATTCCTGTATATAGGAGCAGTATTATAGTAGTTATATTCCTGTATATAGGAGCAGTATTATAGTAGTTATAATCCTGTATATAGGAGCAGTATTATAGTAGTTATATTCCTGTATATAGGAGCTGTATTATAGTAGTATATTCCTGTATATAGGAGCAGTATTATAGTAGTTATATTCCTGTATATAGGAGCTGTATTATAGTAGTATATTCCTGTATATAGGGGGCAGTATTATAGTAGTTATATCCCTGTATATAGGAGCAGTATTATAGTAGTTATATTCCTGTATATAGGAGCAGTATTATAGTAGTTATATCCCTGTATATAGGAGCAGTATTATAGTAGTTATATCCCTGTATATAGGAGCAGTATTATAGTAGTTATATTCCTGTATATAGGAGCAGTATTATAGTAGTTATATTCCTGTATATAGGAGCTGTATTATAGTAGTTATATTCCTGTATATAGGAGCAGTATTATAGTGGTTATATTCCTGTATATAGGAGCAATATTATAGTAGTTATATCCCTGTATATAGGGAGCAGTATTATAGTAGTTATATTCCTGTATATAGGGGCGGTATTATAGTAGTTATATCCCTGTATATAGGAGCAGTATTATAGTGGTTATATCCCTGTATATAGGAGCTGTATTATAGTAGTATATTCCTGTATATAGGGGGCAGTATTATAGTAAATACATTTCTGTACACAAGGGAAGTATAATAGCATAAGAGCCAGTATCAAATTGGTCGTCCTAGGGTTCAATATCCCAAACTCAAGCAGTGATCCATATACTTTGAACAGCTCAGATATTCTTTATATTGAATTTTAAATATCTATCAGGGATCAGGAGTATCACAAGCTGTTTAGAAAATTGCCATCACTTCCTGATATGTCTTCACCTGCTACTATGTATCACACAACCTGTAGGGGATCCATGTTATCTGAAGATTGCATGAGATGGAATCTGCACAATATGACGGCTTAAACTGCAGTAACATAAAAACAGCAGAATGTTTGTAGAGACGTCACTAATACACAGGGTAGCAGGAGATAAGAAGACGACCCGCACAACTCTTTGTGTGCTTTAGAGGCTGATAGGAATTTGTTCTTTCTCTCTCATTATTACGGGTTACACTTTGCTTCTCTCAGCATTTTTTTAGGTCAGAAATAATTTGTTTGGATTATTTGCATAGTCAAAGAGGATTACATGTGAATTATCATTTGACTATATTTAAAGCACGTTCATTCCTTCTCTGCCATGTCAATAATAACAGAAACCTCGGAGGTTGATAAAGGGAAATAATTCAATAGATTTAAATAATCCCGTCCCGGTATGAAAAGATAAAAAGAAATAGACACCGATTAGCTGTAATGGTGGAGAGTGTGCAATGGGGACAGCGTCCTATAGGGTTCTTATTACTATAGTTATTTGGTCTCTTACAACAAGAACATCAAGGAAAAGTCTTTTATAAAGTTCTATCAATTTATATAAAGATTATTATTATTATTATATCTATTTATTTATTTTTACTATTATTATTATTTATTTATTTTACTACCACTATTATTATTATTAGTTTTATTTTATTGGAAGTAGTACTAGTAGTGCGGTTTTTCTACTTATGAATTGAGATGAGCGACCCTGGAGCAGCTGGAGTCCATCCGAACCCGAACGTTCGGCATGTGATTAGCGGGGGCTGCTGAAGTTGGATAAAGCCCTAAGGCTATGTGGAAATCATGGATATAGTCATTGGCTGTATCCATGTTTTCCAGACAACCTTAGAGCTTTATCAAAGTTCAGCAGCCGCCACTAATCAAATACCGATCGATCGGGTTCGGATTGACTCAAACCCGAACCCGGTTCGCTCATCTCTACTTATGAACCTATACATATTCACTAAGTGTGAGGACACTAAAATGAACGGTGGATCGTGGTGCAGATGTCACTCCCAGTCAGATGTGAACCTTGGACTCACACCTGAGATGACCTGTTTTTCACATGGTATATACCCGGGGTGACCTGTCTTTCACACTGTATACCCGCTCACACCCGGGTGAGCTGTTTTCACACTGTATATACCCGGGGTGAGTTGTTTTTCACACTGTATATACCCGGGGTGAGTTGTTTTTCACACTGTATACACCCGGGTGAGCTGTTTTTCCCACTGTATACACTTGGGGTGACCTGTTTTTCATACTGTATATACCCGGGGTGACCTGTCTTTCACACTGTATACCCGCTCACACCCGGGGTGAGCTGTTTTTCACACTGTATACACCCGGGGTGATCTGTTTTTCATACTGTATACACCCGGGGTGAGCTGTTTTTCACACTGTATACACCCGGGGTGAGCTGTTTTTCACACTGTATACACCCGAGTGAGCTGTTTTTCACACTGTATACACCCGGGTGAGCTGTTTTTCACACTGTATACACCCGGGGTGAGCTCTTTTTCACACTGTATACACCCGGATGAGCTGTTTTTCACACTGTATACACCCGGGTGAGCTGTTTTTCACACTGTATACACCCGGGTGAGCTGTTTTTCACACTGTATACACCCGGGTGAGCTGTTTTTCACACTGTATACACCCGGGTGAGCTCTTTTTCACACTGTATACACCCGGGTGACCTGTTTTTCACACTGTATACACCCGGGGTGAGCTCTTTTTCCCACTGTATACACCCGGGTGAGCTGTTTCTCACACTGTATACACCCGGGGTGACCTGTTTTTCCCACTGTATACACCCGGGTGAGCTGTTTTTCACACTGTATACACCCGGGTGAGCTGTTTTTCACACTGTATACACCCGGGGTGACCTGTTTTTCATACTGTATACACCCGGGGTGACCTGTTTTTCATACTGTATATACCCGGGGTGGCCTGTTTTTCCCATGTGTGGATACAGACAGAAGCCGTGGCTGACACATTGCTATATTGGTCTCCTCTCTGATTTCCATCATGTCCGCCACTGACTGTGATATTGTGCGATTTCCTATGCATGAAAAGATGTTCTGAAAAAGCTTCTTGACACATTATTGATTGGATACAATGAAGCAAGTGCAGAATATTCTATACAGAACCTCCCACAACTACAACAAACAGCCAAGGATTAGTGCAATGTCCTTGTTGTGTTCCTGGGTAAAAATAGATCCCAACTTTCTCTCCGCGGTGTCACCTAAGACGCGGCGCAACCCAAGAAGACGCTGAGAAATGTCTCCTCTGATCCGAAAACCAAAAATGTTAACTTTTAAAAATGTTTGCGAAAATTGAATCTTTGCTATGGACAACAGAATGCGAGGGATAAATGAGGCCAATGTGACAGCGCCGGAAGCTTCAGGAACTGCTGTAGGGGCCAGTGAGAAATCATCCCCAGATCTGGACAGACTGATAGTAATTAACCACACAGGACACAGTGAGGATCAGGCCGAGCTTTCCTAGTAGCACGAGTGGTAGGAGGGGGGTGAGGCTGCAGGAATTGGTGGCCTAGCCAGAGCCAGTGCCAGCCTGACCTCTCAGTAAAATGCTTTGTGGTTTAATGGAAAGCTTATCCAACATAAGGGAATAGGAAACCCAAGATAACACAATATCTAAGGAACCACTAAAATATGGTGAGAAATGATGGAGCAGCTTCTAGTGAGGAGCGACTACTGTTCGATCGAATAGATATTCGATCGAATAGTAAGGTATTCGATCTATCGAATAGTTCACCGAATATTCGATTAATATTCAATAAGCATTCAAATCCCCCAGTTTCTGGTTTTTACCTCCAAGTGGTCAAATAGATGTTTTTCAATAATCGAATACTTGTTCCCATTGACTTTAATGGGATCAAATATTCGAATATTTCACTATTCGCTTATCACTAATAGCTTCACCAACACAGTACAGGTACAGTAACTTCACCAACATCACAGATCTGGTACAGTAACTTCACCAACATCACAGATCTGGCACAGTAACTTCACCAACATCACAGATCTGGTACAGTAACTTCACCAACATCACAGATCTGGTACAGCAACTTCACTAACATCACAGATCTGGTACAGTAACTTCACCAACATCACAGATCTGGTACAGTAACTTCACCAACATCACAGATCTGGTACAGTAACTTCACCAACATCACAGATCTGGTAGAGTAACTTCACCAACATCACAGATCTGGTACAGTAACTTCACCAACATCACAGATCTGGTACAGCAACTTCACTAACATCACAGATCTGGTACAGTAACTTCACCAACATCACAGATCTGGTACAGTAACTTCACCAACATCTCAGATCTGGTAGAGTAACTTCACCAACATCATAGATCTGGTACAGTAACTTCACCAACATCAAAGATCTGGTACAGCAACTTCACTAACATCACAGATCTGGTACAGTAACTTCACCAACATCACAGATCTGGTACAGTAACTTCACCAACATCACAGATCTGGTAGAGTAACTTCACCAACATCATAGATCTGGTACAGCAACTTCACTAACATCACAGATCTGGTACAGTAACTTCACCAACATCACAGATCTGGTACAGTAACTTCACCAACATCACAGATCTGGTAGAGTAACTTCACCAACATCACAGATCTGGTACAGTAACTTCACCAACATCACAGATCTGGTACAGTAACTTCACCAACATCAAAGATCTGGTACAGTAACTTCACTAACATCTCAGATCTGGTACAGTAACTTCACCAACATCATAGATCTGGTACAGTAACTTCACCAACATCTCAGATCTGGTACAGTAACTTCACCAACATCACAGATCTGGTACAGTAACTTCACCAACATCACAGATCTGGTACAGTAACTTCACCAACATCACAGATCTGGTACAGTAACTGCACTAACATCTCAGATCTGGTACAGTAACTTCACCAACATCACAGATCTGGTACAGTAACTTCACCAACATCACAGATCTGGTACAGTAACTTCACCAACATCTCAGATCTGGTACAGTAACTTCACCAACATCACAGATCTGGTACAGTAACTTCACCAACATCACAGATCTGGTACAGTAACTTCACCAACATCTCAGATCTGGTACAGTAACTTCACTGACATCAAAGAATGGCTAATAACTGTCCCTTCATCCATTTGTTCTGGGAAACATCATGGGGCTCCAGTCTAGAACTTTTTGACTTTTGCGCCAGCCTGAGGTTCCCCCATCAGAGAAGCAATTATGGATCCCAATTACCCTGAGAACATCGGGACTGGTTCACAAGTGGATGGAAGATTCCGCCGTCTCTATAACGAGGAATTCGATTTTTCTTCCAGGTTAATGTTTTATAACCAGAAATTAATCCCAGACTTTTGACACCACAGCCGCCTCCCGGTGACACAATGGCGCTCTGATTGACGGTCGCTTGGTATTCAGGGCATACATCCTCCGCCGTTTATCCGGGTGTCTTGAATTTTTCTGCCCTGATTAGAGAATTTTTTGCTGAACTTCCACACAAAGCCCCTTTATAAAGCGTCAATCCCGCATTCAGAATCCCGGGATAGAATACCGCCATTTCTGGCTAATCATCCGCCTCACCGTATAGTCTCAATCTGCTCCATTTAATGTTCTGAAAAAATAAAATCTAAATACTAAGTAGGAGATAAATATGTATTTCTGCTGGAGAAACAGGGAAAGTCAACAATTCCACATCGGCAGCTTGAAGCAATAGCGGCTCCAGGACTCGATTACAATACGCTGACCTTCAGGAAGGGGATCAGAAGTCCTGATTATCATCATGTTGTCCTGATCCACCGCAAAGGTCAGCGGGGGGGGGGGGGGGCCCCGGGGGGAGGTTCATGGTCAGGACTCGTCGCTGCAGCTCCATCACCCGGTAACATGACATATCCACTTATCACTCCGTCCATTCAGAAAATGTATCAACTTATCAGAAACCAAAAAATCACATTGTGAATCACAGACCCAGAAAAAGGGGAACAGAGCGAGAGAAGCGCCGGCAGCGATCCCTACATCTGTATTATCAGGACTGTCAGGACATCAAGAGGGAAAACTGAGAGAGTCCCCTCCAAGTGTCAGATATCTAATACAATAATCCCAAATATTCTGTATATTTACATAGTGATGTGTATCCTGTGCTGCTCCATCATCTATCTATCTCCTATCTATCTATCTATCTATCTATCTATCTATCTATCTCCTATCTATCTATCTATCTATCTATCTATCTATCTATCTCCTATCTATCTATCTATCTATCTATCTATCTATCTATCTCCTATCTATCTATTTCCTATCTATCTATCTATCTATCTATCTATCTATCTATCTATCTATCTATCTATCTATCTATCTATCTATCTATCTATCTCCTATCTATCTATCTATCTCCTATCTCCTATCTATCTATCTCCTATCTATCTATCTCCTATCTCTCTCTCTCTCTCTCTCTCTCTCTCTGTTATTAGTATATGGGGGGTGGAGGGGTGGGGGACACAGTTCTGGCTCCCATGCTGTATATTGCAGGTGGGGTAATTACAGAGCGGCCCCCTTACCCCTTCCCCTCCCCCGTCGCCCTCACGGATCCTTTCTTCGCCCTTTTCTTGTGTTCAGCAGATTTCCATTAAAATACCTTCATGTCTCTCTGGGAAGTTGCCGTCCTCCCATTTGTTTTTGTTGCCTGGTAATTGGGCTGGGGGTAAGGTGGCATGTAAGTGGTGACGGGCGGACGGGCGCTCTACTGTACCCACACATTTACATGCCAATTGTTCCTCCTTGTCGCCCCTTTCATTGCCGGCTGGGATTATTGACTCAGCTGACTGTTTTGTCCCGTACAATGGCGCCTGATGAATCATTGTTCCCTCCTAACTGTTCTATTAGCAGGTGCAGGAGCCAGTGGTCAGCGACTACAACAAAAGTGCAGCCATGGGGCCCCAAACCTCGGCCTTGTGGGGGCTGCTGGATCCTCAGAGGGGGTGCACAGTATATATGGGATATTGCTGAGGATGGTGAGAGTTATCACTGCAGCTGTAGGAGGATTTGGATTGTACTATAGGGGTGTCAGGGCATAAAGGGGTACTCCGGGATCACCCTCAAGCCATATAACTTACCCATAGAGAGTTATCCCTATCAGTCCCAGCTGATTTCCCCCTGACAGGAGGTCGTGTAGCCCTCTCTTTGTCAGTGGGGTGTTGTCTCCTCGGCTGAGTACTGTATAACCAGGGATAATGGTGATTCTCTATATCAGGATGAGACCCTATACTGCTGTAACCTCTTTATTCTCTATTCACCTAATGTTGGAGCCCCCCTTTAAGTCGCTGTAAATGATTCTGCTGTCTGTATGTGAATCCTGGGACTTGTAGTCCTCCCCTCAGTGCTCTCCTACTTCCTCACACATTGACATTAAGGCTTCCGCTTCCCCTGTAACTATTTGGCCGCTGGACTTTTGTTCCCTTCACACATAATTTACTGTGAAAATGAGCGGTAATTATAAATGGCGTCTGCGTTCCGTCAGATAATACTCCGGCTATGTCTCCCCTGTATGTAAATCCCCCGCAGTGTGTACAGGACCCAGGCCGGACACAGACTCCATGCAAAACAGTCAGGACAGGGATCAGGAGCAGGCCCCAACTGGGATTTGCATGAAATCTTATTCCTGAGGTTTGTAAGTAAATATGGAGGGTCCGGGAGGGTGAGGAAGGATTTATCATCATCTATAACACCGGGGAGGAAGAGGAGAAGGGTCTGCCCAGATCTGCTGTGTCTGGTGGCAAGAAATAGGTAAAAAGCATAGTATAAAGAGGGGCTCTATGGGATATATGGGGTATGAGGGGGCCTATATAGGGTATGAGGGGGGTTCTATAGGATATATGGGGTATGAGGGGGCCTATATAGGGTATGAGGGGGGCTCTATAGGATATATGGGGTATGAGGGGGCTATATAGGGTAGGAGGGGCTCTATAGGATATATGGGGTATGAGGGGGCCTATATAGGGTAGGAGGGGCTCTATAGGATATAAGGGGTATGAGGGGGCTATATAGGGTAGGAGGGGCTCTATAGGATATATGGGGTATGAGGGGGCTATATAGGGTAAGAGGGGCTCTATAGGATATATGGGGTATGAGGGGGCTATATAGGGTAGGAGGGGCTCTATAGGATATATGGGGTATGAGGGGGCTATATAGGGTAGGAGGGGCTCTATAGGATATATGGGGTATGAGGGGGCTATATAGGGTAGGAGGGGCTCTATAGGATATATGGGGTATGAGGGGCTCTATAGGAAATGGGGAGGCCGTATAGAGTATGTGGGGGCTATATAGGGTATGAGGGGGGTTCTATAGGATATATGGGGTATGAGGGGGCTATATAGGGTATGAGGGGCTCTATAGGATATATGGGTATGAGGGGGCCTATATAGGGTAGGAGAGGCTCTATAGGATATATGGGTATGAGGGGGCCTATATAGGGTAGGAGGGGCTCTATAGGATATATGGGGTATGAGGGGCTCTATAGGAAATGGGGAGGCTGTATAGAGTATGTGGGGGCTATATAGGATATGAGGGGGGTTCTATAGGATATATGGGGTATGAGGGGGCCTATATAGGGTAGGAGGGGCTCTATAGGATATAAGGGGTATGAGGGGCCTATATAGGGTATGAGGGGCTCTACAGGATATATGGGGTATGAGATGCTCTATAGGAAATGGGGAGGCTGTATAGAGTATGTAGGTGCTATATAGGGTATGAGGGGGGTTCTATAGGATATATGGGGTATAAGGGGGCTGTATAGGATATATGGGGACTGTATAGAGTATGTGGGGACTATATAGGGTATGGGGAGGCTGTGTAGGGTATGTGGGGGCTTTAGTGGGTATTTGAGGGCTATATAGGGTATGAGAAGGCTGTATAAAGTATGAGGGGGCTTTATAGGGTATGAGGGGCTCTATATGATAAATGGGGTTGTATAGAGTATGAGGGGTTCTATAGGGTATGAGGGGACTGTATTGGGTATGAGGGGGCTGTATTGGGTATGAAGAGGCTATATAGACTATGAGGGGCTGTATAGAGTATGTGGGGGCTGTATTGGGTATGATGAGACTGTAGAGGGTATGAGGGGGCTGTATAGGGTATATAGGGACTATATAGGGTATGTGAGGACCATATAGGTTATGATGGGCTGTATACGTTATGTGGGGGCTATTTAGGGTATGAAGGGGCTATACAGGGTATCAGAGGCTGTATATGGTATACAGGGGTTGTAAAGAGTATATAGGGTCTATAGAGGGTATATAGGGGCTGTATATGGTATGAAGCCCCAGAGGCATAGCTGGGCTGCAGAATACTAGAGAACAGCATCACTGGCTACAGGACCCGCCAGGTCTCCCCCTAAGCGGTGGGCTCCCCCTATACACAGCGGAATATTCTGAGAGGAGCTCTGACTGATAAGTAATAAATCCTCCTAAATGAAGCCATTGCCCTCCCACCCATCATCTGCATAACCACCTACAGCGTCGGCTGAGATATAACTTTATTTACAGGTGACACCAGAACCCCGAAGCTTTAGAAACGTAATATTTATATCTGGGAAATAATAATTCGGAAGCGTTGCTCAGCAACGTCCTGGTGTAAAGACTCAATATATGAAGACTTCACACACCAAGCGGAAATGTCAAAAAACTCCTCATTGGCATGGCGGCGGCTTCTGCTCAGATCCCCCCCAATCTGAGACTGCGAGTAGGATAAACAGCCAGATGCTGGAAGACGATAAATAAACAGCGGGGAGAGGACCGATCCAAATTCGGGATTCTCCGTCGCATTATCTCCTTTAAGTAAATCACAAAAAAGCCCCGGAAGACAAAATCAATTTCAAGCAATAAGGTTTGTGAAGCAGGTTCCGAGCCCTGTGATGTGAACAACAAGGTTCCCTTTGGAAGTTCCTTTACGTCTTCACTCTTAGATTCCGAGCACGTGTCAAGACGGGGCCAAGAGGAGGGGAAGACAAAGAGGCGTCTTCTGCAGATGTTAGATTCTCTTCCTTGGAACAGATACAAAGCAGATGAGATGAGAGCAGACACGCCAAAGTAAAACATCTCGAATGGAAGCAAATACTCGGCAGAGCGTCCCGCATTCATACTAAAGCCTTTTAACTCCATCTGTCTGGTTATGGTGGATTCTGCACAGCACTGCGGCCAATGGGACCAGACATGAAGGCGAAGAGAGGACCCGACTCTGAAAACTCCGGCTGTCACTTCCAGATGAAATCCACACAACTCTCCCTCCCTTCCCTATCAGTGTCCAGTCTGCCAGTGAAAGCCTAGACCGTCAGCTGGGCAGCCGCCACTTATTTCTATGAGTGCACCCAGGTTCATGCCCCAATGAGATTGAGCAATGTGGACTATAGATGAGCGAACCTCGAGCACGCTTGGGTTCATCCATACCCGAGCGCTCGGCATTTACCGGTGGCTAGAGAAGTCGGATGCAGCCCTAGGGAATCCGACTTTATTAAATGGCGGCCAGCAGGGTGTGTGGAAGGAGAGACAAAGACAACCAACAAACTATCCGAACAAGGAAATACTATGAACCAACAAACCATGTACACAGCCATGTGACCACCTAGTCACTAAACCGCTTCCTAACCAAGCAATGGACTGAAACAAACAGAATATTACAAACGTAGCATCAGACTGATTGAGGTTATGTTACCACTACCTCCTTTTTTGTCCATTTTACGCCCATTTTTTGGACAGCCGTCATTTTGACTTCAAAATTCAGCCGTTTTACGCAAAATATGGCCATAACTTCCATAAAACGGACAAATGAAGCTAAAATGAAGGGTGTCCAAAAAACGTAAAAAAAAAAACACAGCCAGAAAAGGGCGAGAACATAGCCCAAACCATATCCCAGAGCCCATAGTGGGCGCCATCCATGTGCATTCTGCTCTCCCAGTCTTGACTGTAACCCTGGCATCTACACGGCGGAAAGATGGATACATAATGACAATCTCTATTGTACCAAAGACATCGCTGTAAACTTGTTACATTGTTTCATGTATAATAAACGTTCTATGTTTAATGCAAAATATTATTAAAAAACGGAAACATTGTATAACTAAATATATAAAGCGGGTTTGTAAATATGAAAGTGAAGGAGAGAAGCAAGTTGTGGTGGCGCCCCGCGGATCGTCTCTTCAGGAGAACGTCCTCTCTCCGGGGATCTCTCCTTCAAGAATCACAACTGTTAAACTAAAAGCTTCTCTCATTAAAGAGCAGCTAGAGATCACAAGAAGCGCGGCGTTCCCTGACAGACAGGTGGTCATTGTGGAGAGTTGCCGTACGGTGCTGGGGCCTCGGCACACGCCAGCCATGAGCATATGCCATACCATTACGTGCCGCCTGCTCCAAGTAAAAATAATGAGCTCCGAACTGCGACAGAAGAAATAGATCCGGCCCCTAATAGCCAGCGCCCCCCCCTCATTCATCCCCCAATTCACTCCCAATTGTGACTATCAGTCTCGGGCCTGGACAAATACGCAGAATGAGGCATTTACGGCTGAAGGAGCAGACGGGGCCCAGCACGGAAATGCTGAATACAAGAAGTAGGCAGTCAGAATGGGAAGCATTGTCGGGGGATCTGCGGAGAATTGCAGCGCTCCTGTTCACTCTGATAACTTGCATCCATTTTGTAAGCCTCAGTAAATGAATGCGGATGCTTCTGGTCGGGTTACAATGGAAGAGGGGGAAAAAAAACGTAAAACTAACAAGGTTCTGTGAGATTACAATACCAAGTCTTTGAAGCTTTTTTTCCCCCCAGGTACAGCGCCACCCTTGCTTCTTCTGGTTATGTTTGGTATTGCTGCTTTATCTCTAGTGAATTGTGTTTAGAGATGTACTTTCCCAAGCAACCTGTAGGGAAGAGCGGCACTGTTTTGGGTGGTGGGGGGGGGGATCATGCTCAAAGGGGTCTATGAAACAAATATGGAAAACTGTATATCTGTATACAGTATATGCTTTGGATTGGTTTAGTCATCCTTGTGCCATTTTGCGATACAGAAAGGGAAAAAAAGTAGTAGTCACCCAATGTCCTCTATGGTAGAATTCAGAGTACAAAAGGATCGGATATGTTGGATTTTAACACACCTGATCATGTGTTCTCCTGAGAAGGTAACTACTATGCATGAACCCCCCCCCCTCCCCCGACCACCCAACCATCTACTATGTATAGAGACCCCCCCCCAACCATCTACTATGTATAGAGACCCCCCCCCAACCATCTACTATGTATAGAGACCCCCCCCCCAACCATCTACTATGTCTAGAGACCCCCCCCCCCCCCAACCATCTACTATGTATAGAGACCCCCCCCCCCCCCCCAACCATCTACTATGTATGGAGACCCCCCCAACTGCCCAACCATCTACAATGTATGGAGACCCCCAACTGTCCAACCATCTACAATGTATGGAGACTCTCCCCCACACACACACAGCCCAACCATCTATTCAACCAGCCAAACTAATGTCAAACCAACTGTTCCACCCACTGACTAATCAATGAACCAATGAAACTAAACCTCAAACAACTATTCATTCAATTACCCAACCAGCCAAACTAACACATAATCCAATTTATGGATCAACTAAGCGCCCAATCACCTGATTTATGTAACAAATTGTAACAAACTGCTCAACGAACAACAACCAAACTAATGTACAACTAACAAAGCAACAAAGTAACCGCATCCGGAACCAACTAATCAACCAACAAACCAGACAAGCAAACTAACTCTGCGCCAACTATCTAACAAGCAACCAACTAAAGGGATGGGCTCCGCCAACTATTTATCCAATGTACCCACCCAATCACGTAACCAATTCACTGAGCGATTAAACTCATCGACAATCCGAAAGCGAAACACTGCCGAACTGAGCAACCCACCCAACAAACAAGCAAAAGCAAACAAGACCCAATCTATTAATCTGCGGCTCCGGCTCGGTAATTACAATCCCCCTCTTATTGGTTACAATTTATCTCCCATATCCCTTCAGTAATACGGAGAATTAATTCTGCACACCGCGCTAACACTCATATTAAATCCTGCACTAACCGTCCTATTCGTTCCCTGTTCTCCATCATGAAAGCGCTGCGAGCGGCGGCGGCGGTGAGGAGCGGTGAGCAGCGCCACATCCTCCCTTTCTAATACTCTTTGATTGAAATGTAAAAAGTCCACAGATAATTAATTTCTCCTCATCACTTTGACTCGTCTCTTCTGCCAATTTGGCTGTTGTTGTTTTAATTTTGTAACAAGCTAATAATGAGGATCGTTCTTCAGGACGAGTCCCGAGGAGGCCAACAATTAAAGAAACAATATACCGCAAAACTGTGCAAACATAGAAGGCGTTCCAGGCTGCGGAGGTGTGGATACTGTCCGGGATGGCTGAGCGCAGTACACGCTGTATCACAGGCTATATCCTACACTGTATCCCACGCTGTATCACACCCTGTATCCCAAACTGTGTCCCACGCTGTATCCCATGCTGTATCACACGTTGTATCACACACTGTATCTCACGTTGTATCAAAGGCTATATCAAACCCTGTATCCCAAACTGTAACCCACACTGTATCACACTCTGTATCCCAAACTGTATCCCATGCTGTATCACACCCTGTATCCCAAACTGTATCCCATGCTGTATCACACGTTGTATCACACTCTGTATCCCACGCTGTATCACACCCTGTATCCCAAACTGTATCCCACGCTGTATCACACACTGTATCTCACGTATCCAACCCTATATCCCATGCTGTATCTCACACTGTATCCCACCCTGTATCACTCTGTATCCCACGCTGTATTACACACTGTATCCCAAACTGTATCCCACGCTGTATGCCATGCTGTATCACCCTGTATCTCACGTTGTATCACACCCTGTACCACATGCTGTATCACACTGTATCCTGCCCTGTATCCCACCCTTTATCCCACCCTATATCGCCCTGTATCCCACCCTATATCGCCCTGTATTCCACTGTATCCCAGCCTGTATCACGCTGTATCCCACCCTGTATCTCACCCTGTATTACACTGTATCACGCTGTATCCCTCCCTGTATCCCACCATGTATCACACACTGTATCAAGCGCTGTATCCCACCCTGTATCACACTGTATCCCACCCTGTATCACACTGTATCCCACCATGTATTACACTGTATCCCACCATGTATCACACACTGTATCAAGCGCTGTATCCCACCCTGTATCACACTGTATACCACCCTGTATTACACTGTATCCCACCATGTATCACACACTGTATCAAGCGCTGTATCCCACCCTGTATCACACTGTATCCCACCCTGTATCACACTGTATCCCACCATGTATCACACACTGTATCAAGCGCTGTATCCCACCCTGTATCACACTGTATCCCACCCTGTATGACACTGTATCCCACCCTGTATTACACTGTATCCCACCCTGTATCACACGCTGCATCATGCGCTGTATCCCACCCTGTATCATACTTTATCCTGCCCTGTATCCCACCCTGTATCGCACTGTATCCCACCCTGTATCCCACTGTATCCCGCCCTGTATCACACTGTATCCCGCCCTGTATCACACTGTATCCTGCCCTGTATCCCACTCTTTATCCCACCCTATATCGCCCTGTATCCCACTGTATCCCACCCTGTATCACGCTGTATCCCACCCTGTATCTCACCCTGTATTACACTGTATCCCACCATGTATCACACTGTATCACGCTGTATCCCTCCCTGTATCCCACCATGTATCACACACTGTATCAAGCGCTGTATCCCACCCTGTATCACACTGTATCCCACCCTGTATCACACTGTATCCCACCATGTATCACACACTGTATCAAGCGCTGTATCCCACACTGTATCCCACCCTGTATGACACTGTATCACACTGTATCCCACCCTGTATTACACTGTATCCCACCATGTATCACACACTGTATCAAGCGCTGTATCCCACCCTGTATCACACTGTATCCCACCCTGTATCACACTGTATCCCACCCTGTATTACACTGTATCCCACCATGTATCACACACTGTATCAAGCGCTGTATCCCACACTGTATCCCACCCTGTATGACACTGTATCACACTGTATCCCACCCTGTATCACCGTGTATCACTCCGCCTCGCTCTATAATAATACCATTACCCATCCTCACAATATAATGGGGCATTTGGAGGCTATCGATATAAATGCGGTTATTTCCAGGCGGCAGATTGACTCCTGACACATGGAAGGAACTCGCTTGTCTCCACATTGAGGCTTCGCAGACATTGTCATCCGCTATATCACTTACTTATAATGTGCGGCTGGGAAGGCGCCGCATTAACAATATCTACAATACGTGACCTTTGGATTTCCACCAGTGGCGGCCCGGAGCTCATGAATATTACTGGGATGAGCGCTCACTGGTCCCGGGGTCCCGGATCGGCTGATTACATCTAACCGAGAATTAATAAGCTGCTAATATCTCTACACATCACTCTTAAAGGGACACGACCCTGATTAATAGAGACAGAGGAGACTGCTGGCAGTTAGTCCACCCCTGTATTATCACTGATGCTCTGCCGTCTCTGGATTACAGCATCACAGTAGGAGGATGACACTCGCACTATGACCTCATAGGTGACATCATAATGCTCGTTAGGTCTGAGGAGTAAGTGCACTGGATGGGTAATGACACACACTGATGCACCTAACCTTTAGGCTGTGTTCACACAATATTATAGAGGTGAATATACAGCCACCATTTTGGGATTAGGATGTAAGTGATGAACATTGTGGACTAATAATAGTCATTAGGCTCTAAAGGGCAATACACTGGTTAATAATAATAATAATAATAATAATAATAATAATAATAATAATAATTATTATTATTATTATTATTATTATTATTATTATTATTATTATTATTTGCTACCATCCTGAAATTATAACATCACAGGAATGATGATGTCACTCAATAAATTATCATAGGTGCTCAATGTGCAATAACTGCCCCCATCCACCTGATCAACTGAGTGCTGGGGGACACACATGCTCAGTCACTGCCCCCATCCACCTAATGTGCTGAGTGCTGGAGGACACACATGCTCAGTCACTGCCCCCATCAACCTAATGTGCTGAGTGCTGGGGGACACACATGCTCAGTCACTGCCCCCATCTACCTAATGTGCTGAGTGCTGGAGGTCACACATGCTCAGTCACTGCCCCCATCCACCTGATGTGCTGAGTTCTGGAGGACACACATGCTCAGTCACTGCCCCCATCCACCTGATGTGCTGAAAGCTGGAGGACACACATGCTTAGTCATTGCCCCCATCCTCCTGATGTGCTGAGTGCTGGACACACATGCTCAGTCACTGTCCCCATCCACCTTATGTGCTGAGTGCTGGAGGACACACATGCTCAGTCACTGTCCCCTCCTCCTGATGTGCTGAGTGCTGGAGGACACACATGCTTAGTCATTGCCCCCATCCTCCTGATGTGCTGAGCGCTGGACACACATGCTTAGTCATTGCCCCCATCCTCCTGATGTGCTGAGCGCTGGACACACATGCTCAGTCACTGTCCCCATCCACCTTATGTGCTGAGGGCTGGAGGACACACATGCTCAGTCACTGTTCCCCCCTCCTGATGCGCTGAGTGCTGGAGGACACACATGCTCAGTCACGGTCCCCCCCCCCCTCCTGATGTGCTGAGTGCTGGAGGACACACATGCTCAGTCACTGTCCCCTCCTCCTGATGTGCTGAGTGCTGGAGGACACACATGCTCAGTCACTGTTCCCCCCTCCTGATGTGCTGAGTGCTGGAGGACACACATGCTCAGTCACGGTCCCCCCCCCCCCCTCCTGATGTGCTGAGTGCTGGAGGACACACATGCTCAGTCACTACAAGGTCATGTTTTCAGTTCATAAGGAAAGTGATCGGACCACATTCTAATCAAACCACCATATTAGAAGTCTGAGCATGCAGGGGCCCAGGTGTTGGTAGAAGTGCAGAAACTATCGTCACTTGGCTCTGACTTGGCAGAGAAAACTCTTTAGTCGTATTATAAGTGTGAAAGGAGCTCGATATGGCTGAGAAGAGAGAAATTCACACGTCTTATAAGCCAGCTGACTACACAAACTAATTGGCCCAAGCTCAGGAAGTGCGATCCCTAATCCTATAGTCCCAACAGCCAGTGAGCACGGACAATGGTGCGAGCCCCCTCCACATCAACCGATAATAACAAAGACACCAACAAGACCTCCATCTCTGGTAGACACCAACATCCCGTCCTATCCAGACCATATCAGATCTGTGAAGACCTACAGAGACCCTGCCGAGAGCTGAGACTCGTATGGATGACCAACACCCAGCTTAGTCTTTGTGAAACTCCTAGGTGTCAGTTGCCCAGTAACATCTTCCCGTTGTAGAAGTTGTATAAAGCCGTAATAATACGCTAGTATTGAGCAGAATTGACCAACTGTTCGGGTTCAGCAGCGTTTTCCAAACACAAATGTTTGGCATCTGACCAACTCAGTGTCCAAGGAGCAAACACAACAAGAGGAGCCCAGGAGCCACTCCTTGGAACCGTCATCAATGAAGACATTACCCGAAACCTGACAATATAGGTAAATATGGTAGATAACCTTGTAGACTAAAGAACTTACACTCTATGGTTATACCATCCACTTTTTTGACCATCACCACTGAAAGCAACTCGAGTAGCCAAAGATGGTGGAGAATATGGGAAGAGCTCCAACTAGTGTTGAGCGGAGTTCGGCAATGTTCTCTCAACACTTGGTTTTAGACTCCCGGCATCTGGAGAAGTTGGATGCCGCTCTAGGGAGTCCTAGAAAACATGGATACAGCTGTGGGTTCAACACAAGGGCGGCATCCAACTTCAAATGCCGAACACTCACAGAACGTTCCTGGATCCAAACAGTTCGGCAACTCAGCAAAACACTAATTCTTAATTCTTACTACCGCTCAATCCTTCATCTCCTCCTTTTGCTCAGGTTTTAGAAGACATAATATCATCAGTTAAGATTCCCACGAGATCCTCTGACCTCTACCTGTGTCCTTCTCCTGCTACATCCGAGAAGTCAACCATAAGAAGCTTATAGCAAGGTGATGGAGCTAAAATGGTCAAGTGCACAAAGATCGTTCATTGACAGTCAAAGCCTACGTGTGACCTCTAATGCATCTCACCTGCCATGCTGGCTATGCTAGAGACCTGAGGCTAGAGAAGAGAAGGTGGTTGCTCAATGTACTCACCTCAGGAAGAGGCATCCCATTGATGATGAGGTCCGGCTGAGGAGGACTCTGGTTGGTGAAGGTGTGGTGGTAGACATGGTTAGAGCCGGCATTCCTGGTGTTTTGGTTCTCCACATTGAGGAAGGTGCTGTCTGAGCGCCTGCAGCCGAGCGGAAGGGTCTGCTGGTGGTAGTCAAAGTAGTTTAATGATGAAGTAAGGGAGGAACAGCTCACCACGTTCATTTTATCCGTCTCCTCCACATCTCGAGGCACCAGGCGGATGTCGTTCTTGCTGATTTTCTTCTTCTTGTTGGATTTCTTCTGGTGTCCGTAGGAATATTCGGCTATTCTGCAAGACAACATTAATAAGGTGCAAACACATGCATGTTTTATCAGGGCTCAGAACACATGGCAACCCAACATGACACAAAGCAAATCCCCCAAAATCCACATGCAAAACACTGGAGAGTCTTCCCCGAGCCGGGGGCGACCCACTGTGATGATGTACAAGCGTCTCTCCCTTCATCCTCTCATTACGCTCATGTTAGGAGTCAGGAACCCGCATTGCCAGAATATTAATGGGAAGTTCTCGGGGTTAATTGGAGGAATAGAAGAAACCATCTACAAAGCTGCAGTGAGATTGCAGACGGCCGTCACATGTTAGGACGTTATATTCATTGTGTCCCGTTTTATTTCCACATCTGATTTCTTCCCTGACACATTGTTACGAACTCAGTAAAATGGAGTCTATAGCATAAAGCTTCTCATTACCTTGCTACACAACAATGGATGGAAATCTAGACAGATGTGTATCCGGCCACGGACGGAAGACCTTAGGGGTGCACACCTTATTTGAGGATGAACTACAACTCCCAGAATGCCGCAGCTTTAGCTCCCAGCTGCGGATAATCTGACATGTCCATTGTGGCCTCTTCTAGACCGAAACTAAGAAGCAATGATGGTGCAAATCCACCCCCAGTCCTCCATGATAGAATACAGATGTAGCAGAGCTGACTCAGTCACCTAGCTCCCTAGGGGCAGCCTCTTGCTTTAATGTAGACATACGTTCTCATTACTCGGCTCTACGGGCTGACACACTGAACATTATGGCCTGATAACAACCTATATCCAGCATGGCTGTCATCCACAGGGTATGGATATCACCTTGCAGTCCTATGCAAAACATCATGAGCTCCCCGGGAGCTCAGCTCTGCTACATCTGCAATGATGAGAGGAAGGGATGTGTCGCATTTACTAATGCACTTGTGCAGTGAAGTGAGGATGAGGATGATGATAACCTGTCCGGCCCGGGAGAACATACTCCAGAGGTTTGCTGATTGGGAACTACAGGAGAGTATGCAGGGAATCTTTATCTCAAATGACTAGTCAATGAGCAGTCACATCTCACCTAAGGCTTCTCTTTTCTTACAAGCATCCAAGCGTGAGGAGCTGATAGCTAAACAACCCCCAATGACTGAGCGATGGAGATTCATGGAGAAAATACATGTAAATAAGTGCAGAAAGCCAAGACACGGAGGAGGCGCGAAGCCCCCAACCTCCAGCCCCGCTGCATGGAGAGAAGCCACAGACTCTGCCGCCTCGTCATGGTGCCCAGTGCCGCACAACAGGGGCCGAAGCAACAGCTCTCACCCTTTCCATAGACTGCAGATAGGAGCAATGCATTGTTCTATGTGTGACAAATGTTACTTGCTTTATAGCAGGGTGTGACACCCCCCCATGCATGCTCTCTGGGCAGGTGTGACCCCCATGCATGCTTTATAGCAGGGTGAGACCCCCTTGCATGCTTTATAGCAGATTGTGACCCCATGCATGCCCCTCTCTTCCCCTCCCAAGGAATGCTCTCTGGGCAGGTATGAGTCCCCCCCCCATGCATGCTTTATAGCAGGTTGTGACCCCCATGCATGCTTTATAGCAGGTTGTGAGCCCATGCAGGCTTTATAGTAGGGTGTGACCCTCTTGCATGCTCTCTGTTTGCAGCAGGTGTGACCCTCCCTCCTTGCATTTTCTATGTGCGGGTGTCACCTGTTTGCATGCTGTATGGGCAGGTGTCACCAGTTTGCATGCTGTATGGGTAGGTATCTCCTGTTTGCATGCTGTATGGGTAGGGGCAGGTGTTGATGCCAGGGCAGGAGTCATGGGCACAGCTACATGTTGCAGATTTACTTCTATGATAATTGAGCGTTTCTTGCACCAGGAAGGTCAATGAGACTGCGCAGGCAATGAAGGGTTAATGCCGGAGTCACTTTCTCTCCCTACAAGCTAAGTGATGATAATGAATGGGGACCACGATCCGCAATTGGAAATGTCACATAAAACTAAAAAATACGACATGGATTTATACTTCAGTCTCGATGACATTTTCATCATGACGGAAATAAAACCACAGAATTAAATAGCAGGGCCGCACCGGAGCCGCAAAAGTCACCGCCGGCTGCAGCGGGGGAGAGTGCAGGAGAGAGCAGGGGGGGAGAGTGCAGGAGAGAGCAGGGGGGGGAGAGCGCAGGAGAGAGCAGGGGGGGAGAGCGCAGGAGAGAGCAAGGGGGAGAGCGCAGGAGAGAGCAGGGGGGAGAGTGCAGGAGAGAGCAGGGGGGGAGAGTGCAGGAGAGAGCAGGGGGGGAGAGCGCAGGAGAGAGCAGGGGGGAGAGCGCAGGAGAGTACAGGGGGAAAGAGTGCAGGAGAGTGCAGGGGGGAGAGCGCAGGAGAGTGCAGGGGGGAGAGCGCAGGAGAGTGCAGGGGGGAGAGCGCAGGAGAGTGCAGGGGGGAGAGCGCAGGAGAGTGCAGGGGGGGAGAGCGCAGGAGAGAGCAGGGGGGAGAGCGCAGGAGAGAGCAGGGGGGAGAGCGCAGGAGAGTGCAGGGGGGAGAGCGCAGGAGAGTGCAGGGGGGAGAGCGCAGGAGAGTGCAGGGGGGGAGTGCAGGAAAGAGCAGGGGGGAGAGTGCAGGAGAGAGCAGGGGGGAGAGCGCAGGAGAGTACAGGGGGAAAGAGTGCAGGAGAGTGCAGGGGGGAGAGCGCAGGAGAGTGCAGGGGGGGGAGTGCAGGAGAGTGCAGGGGGGAGAGCGCAGGAGAGAGCAGGGGGGGAGAGCGCAGGAGAGTGCAGGAGAGTGTATGGGGGAGACAGCAGGGGGAAAGAGCAGGGGGGAGAGCGCAGGAGAAAGCAGGGGGGGAGAGTGCAGGAAAGAGCAGGGGGGGAGAGTGCAGGAGAGAGCAGGGGGGGAGAGCGCAGGAGAGAGCAGGGGGGGAGAGCGCAGGAGAGTACAGGGGGAAAGAGTGCAGGAGAGTGCAGGGGGGAGAGCGCAGGAGAGTGCAGGGGGGAGAGCGCAGGAGAGTACAGGGGGAAAGAGTGCAGGAGAGTGCAGGGGGGAGAGCGCAGGAGAGTGCAGGGGGGAGAGCGCAGGAGAGTGCAGGGGGGGGAGAGCGCAGGAGAGAGCAGGGGGGAGAGCGCAGGAGAGAGCAGGGGGGGAGAGCGCAGGAGAGTGCAGGGGGGAGAGCGCAGGAGAGTGCAGGGGGGAGAGCGCAGGAGAGTGCAGGGGGGGGAGTGCAGGAAAGAGCAGGGGGGAGAGTGCAGGAGAGAGCAGGGGGGAGAGCGCAGGAGAGTGCAGGGGGGGGGAGTGCAGGAGAGTGCAGGGGGGAGAGCGCAGGAGAGAGCAGGGGGGGAGAGCGCAGGAGAGAGCAGGGGGGGAGAGCGCAGGAGAGTGCAGGAGAGTGTATGGGGGAGACAGCAGGGGGAAAGAGCAGGGGGGAGAGCGCAGGAGAAAGCAGGGGGGGAGAGCGCAGGAGAGAGCAGGGGGGGAGAGCGCAGGAGAGAGCAGGGGGGGAGAGCGCAGGAGAGAGCAGGGGGGGAGAGCGCAGGAGAGAGCAGGGGGGAGAGTGCAGGGGGGAGAGTGCAGGAGAGAGCAGGGGGGAGAGCGCAGAAGAGTGCAGGAGAGTGCAGGGGGGAGAGTGCAGGGGGGGAGAGTGCAGGAGAGTGCAGGGGGGAGAGCGCAGGAGAGTGCAGGGCGGGAGAGTGCAGGAGAGAGCAGGGGGGAGAGTGCAGGAGAGAGCAGGGGGGGAGAGTGCAGGAGAGAGCAAGGGGGAGAGAGCGCAGGAGAGTGCAGGGGGGGAGAGCGCAGGAGAGTGCAGGGGGGAGAGCGCAGGAGAGTGCAGGGCGGGAGAGTGCAGGAGAGAGCAGGGGGGGAGAGAGCAGGGGGGAGAGTGCAGGAGAGAGCAGGGGGGAGAGTGCAGGAGAGAGCAGGGGGGAGAGCGCAGGAGAGAGCAGGGGGGGAGAGTGCAGGAGAGAGCAAGGGGGAGAGCGCAGGAGAGAGCAGGGGGGAGAGCGCAGGAGAGAGCAGGGGGGAGAGTGCAGAAGAGAGCATGGGGGAGAGCGCAGGAGAGTGCAGGGGGAAAGAGTGCAGAAGAGTGCAGGGGGGAGAGCGCAGGAGAGTGCAGGAGAGTGCAGGGGGGAGAGCGCAGGAGAGTGCAGGGGGGGAGAGTGCAGGAGAGTGCAGGGCGGGAGAGTGCAGGAGAGAGCAGGGGGGGAGAGCGCAGGAGAGTGCAGGGCGGGAGAGTGCAGGAGAGAGCAGGGGGGAGAGCGCAGGAGAGTGCAGGGGGGGGAGAGTGCAGGAGAAAGCAGGGGGGGAGAGTGCAGGAGAGTGCAGGGGGGGAGAGTGCAGGGGGGGAGAGTGCAGGGGGGGAGAGTGCAGGAGAAAGCAGGGGGGGAGAGTGCAGGAGAGAGCAGGGGGGAGAGCGCAGGAGAGAGCAGGGGGGAGAGCGCAGGAGAGAGCAGGGGGGAGAGCGCAGGAGAGAGCAGGGGGGAGAGCGCAGGAGAGAGCAGGGGGGAGAGTGCAGGAGAGCGCAGGGGGGAGAGTGCAGGAGAGCGCAGGAGAGAGCAGGGGGGAGAGTGCAGGAGAGCGCAGGGGGGGGAGAGTGCAGGAGAGTGCAGGGGGGAGAGTGCAGAGGGGAGAGCGCAAGGGGAAGAGAGCAGGGGGGAGAGCGCAGGAGAAAGCAGGGGGAGAGCGCAGAGGGGAAAGCGCAGGAGAGAGCAGGGGAGAGAGTGCAGGAGGGAGCAGGGGGAAGAGCGCAGGAGAGAGCAGGGGGGAGAGCGCAGGAGAGAGCAGGAGAGAGCAGGAGAGAGCAGGGAGGAGAGCGCAGGAGAGTGCATGGGGGAGACAGCAGGGGGGAAAGCGCAGGAGGTAGAGCACAGGAGGGAGAGCACGAGGGGAAAGCGAGAGAGAGTGCAGGAGATCTGATGGGGGGAGAATACAGGAGATCTGATGAGGGGAGAGCACAGGAGGGAGAGCGCAGGGGGGAGAGCACAGGAGATCTGACTGGGGAGAGCACGGGGGGAGTGTGAAGGGGGTAGAGCACAGAAGATTTGAAGGGGGGAGAGTGCAGGAGATCTGACGGGGGAGAGGAGGATATGCTATATTCACCTGCCCATCAATTTCTCATTTTGACTGAATTTCATAAAGTTGTTGGGAAGAAAACATTTAAAGGGGGAGAGGGGGGGGGCTGCAGGGACCCTCTGTATACAGAGAGCCACCCCCGAGCTGACACATCCCCTCTGCATTATCGGCCATAGATCAGCCGGCTCTGCAGTCACCGCTGCATGTGGACACACAGATGGCTGCACATACTCTGCCCCTCACATCCATCCACCCAGCTGCAGGGACTGTACACAGCCTGACCGCTCCACAAAGGGTTAACTCTGCTCTATAGGCAATGGGATATACAGTGAGTGTGTGTGTATATATATATATATATATATATATATATATATATATATACTGTGTGTGCCTCTCCCTCCCTGTACATAGGGGCTCTGCTATTCTGCCCAAATAGGCCTGATTCCCTACATAGAGATACAGCCATGTGTATGGAGTAAGAGCAAGACCGGGCCAATCCCCAGCCGGAGAACTACAAATCACAGCATTCCCTACAGTGATTCCCTACTTCCACAGCATCTATCTATCTATCTATCTATCTATCTAGTTACACAATATATACCAATATATAAATGAGGCAAAACACACAAAAAAATCTAAATCTATTCCGTAAGCATTAGACACCTGTTCCAGGTGATCTGCATATGTGATACATGTATGATGTGTATAATATGTGTGATGTGTATAATATGTGTATAATATGTATGATGTGTATAATATGTGTGATGTGTATAATATGTGTGATGTGTATAATATGTATGATGTGTATAATATGTATGATGTGTATAATATGTATGATGTGTATAATATGTGTGATGTGTATAATATGTATGATGTGTATAATATGTGTGATGTGTATAATATGTATGATGTGTATAATATGTATGATGTGTATAATATGTGTGATGTGTATAATATGTGTGATGTGTATAATATGTATGATGTGTATAATATGTATGATGTGTATAATATGTGTGATGTGTATAATATGTGTGATGTGTATAATATGTGTGATATTACAGGGAAGCCAGTCCCAGTAACAGGATGACCCCCCCCCCCCCCCCTCCTGATTGATATTCTTCTGGGGTCGCATTTCTCTACCAAACTTTTGTAGTTCTCCTGACAATGAGGAGAAATCTCCCCGACTGCTCCCTAAGCCCCTGATACAGAGCAGCCTGCCAGCCCTATAAAGGGGGCTCCCAGCCCCCCCCCCCTCCCTATATAGGAACCCCCACCCCTAAATAGGAGCCCCCCACTCTCTACAAGGGGGGCTCCCAGCATCTCCTCTACCCCACTATAGGGAGCTCCCTCCACCCCCTATATAGGACCCCCCCTCCCCCTATAAGGGGGGCTCCCAGCCTCCCCTCCACCGCCCTGAGCTGCTGCCTCCGCAATTTGTGAGATAGCAATAAGCTTAGAAATCTGCCCTAAGCTGATAAGAGGGGAATAAATGGCAGCGAGCGGGGGGGGGGGGGGGGGTTGGGGGGGGGCGCCTGTGTGCTCGGTGCCCCCCATCTCATCCTGCTCGGGGGGGCACCTGTGTGCTCTGTGCCCCCCATCCCATCCTGCTCGGGGAGGGGGGGGGTTGGGGGCCTGTGTGCTCGGTGCCCCCCATCTCATCCTGCTCGGGGGGGGGGGGGGGGGGGTTTGGGGCCTGTGTGCTCGGTGCCCCCCATCTCATCCTGCTCGGGGGGGGGGGGGGGGGGGGTTTGGGGCCTGTGTGCTCGGTGCCCCCCATCTCATCCTGCTCGGGGGGGGGGGGGGGTTGGGGCCTGTGTGCTCGGTGCCCCCCATCTCATCCTGCTCGGGGGGGGGGGGGGGGGGGGGGGGGTTGGGGCCCGTGTGCTCGGTGCCCCCCATCCCATCCTGCTGGGGGGGGGGGGGTTGGGGCCTGTGTGCTCGGTGCCCCCCATCCCATCCTGCTGGGGGGGGGGGGGGGGGTTGGGGCCTGTGTGCTCGGTGCCCCCCATCCCATCCTGCTGGGGGGGGGGGGGGCCTGTGTGCTCAGTGCCCCCCATCCCATCCTGCTGGGGGGGGGGGGGCCTGTGTGCTCGGTGCCCCCCATCCCATCCTGCTGGGGTGGGGGGGGGGGGCCTGTGTGCTCGGTGCCCCCCATCCCATTCTGCTGCGGGGGGGGGGGGGATTTGGGGCCTGTGTGCTCGGTGCCCCCCATCCCATCCTGCTGGGGGGGGGGGGGCCTGTGTGCTCAGTGCCCCCCCTCTCATCCTGCTCGGGGGGCTGCACGGATGTCATCATCTCGGATGCAGCATTGAAATGTAAAAATCATTATGTTTTCATTTAATTCCGTATTCTTTCAAATTCCAACTGTGCTTCCCATGCAGCCTGCAGGAGCCCGGCGGATGGTGCATTCCCTGTGCGCACACTGCCACCTAGTGGTGACACATCGGGAGTGCACCCTGTCTCCTCCAGCTTCACTGACAGCTGAGTAGTCACTGGCTATTTGCTCCGCAGACACCTGCAGGAGTTTGGTGCTTTTTTTCTTTGCATTTCTTATATGGAAGTATAGGCTCGTGCTATTCTGTTTATTGCACAGACCCCCCCCCATCCCCCCATCCCCCCTCCTGCAGCTCTATGCTGTGCATGCTAAATTCTAGACCAATTTCACTTTTTCATTGCCGAGGACCGGTAATAATATGAGGTCGCACATTCAGTGGGTCCACACATCAAGCAGATGCAGCATCGAAGCCAAGAGGGACAGAGGGACAGAGGGACAGAGGGACAGAGGGACAGAGGGAGAGCTGAACAAGTGCAACAGGGGGAGGAGGATGGGAGAGGAGGATGAGCTGTGCAGGACTGATCAGCAATGGCCACACATTACAGGGACTAATTGATCAGCATTGGGCATATATATAGTGACTGATCAGCATTGGGCATATATATATATATATATATAGTAATTGATCAGCATTGGGCATATATATATATATATATAGTAATTGATCAGCATTGGGCATATATAGTGACTGATCAGCAATGGGTATACATATATAGTAATTGATCAGCATTGGGCATACATATATAGTGACTGATCAGCATTGGGAATACATATATAGTGAGGGATCAGCTTTGGGCATACACAGTTATTGATCAGCATTGGGCATACATTCCTAGTGATCAGCATAGGGTATACATAGTGATTGATCAGCATTGGGCATACATAGTATACCTAGTAATTGATCAGCATTGGGCATGCATATATAGTGATTGAGCAGCATTGGGCATACACAGTTATTGATCAGCATTGGGCATAGACAGTATACCTAGTGATTGATCAGCATTGGGCATACACAGTATTCCTAGTGATTGATCAGCATTGGGCATATCCAGTATACCTAGTGATTGATCAGCATTGGGCATATCCAGTATACCTAGTGATTGATCAGCATTGGGCATACACAGTATTCCTAGTGATTGATCAGCATTGGGCATACACAGTATACCTAGTGATTGATCAGCATTGGGCATATCCAGTATACCTAGTGATTGATCAGCATTGGGCATACATAGTATACCTAGTGATTGATCAGCATTGGGCATAGCTAGTGATTGATCAGCATTGGGCATACACAGTTATTGATCAGCATTGGGCATACATAGTATACCTAGTGATTGATCAGCATTGGGCATACATAGTATACCTAGTGATTGATCAGCATTGGGCATACATAGTATACCTAGTGATTGATCAGCATTGGGCATACATAGTATACCTAGTGATTGATCAGCATTGGGCATATCCAGTATATATAGTGATTGATCAGCATTGGGCATACATACATAGTGATTGATCAGCATTGGGCATAGCTAGTGACCGATCAGTGACTGATCCTCCTTACCTGCAGTTGTAGGTCCGGATCTCCTTGTTGTCCCTCTTACATTTTACAGCCACAAAGATCATAGTGACGAAGAGGATGGCGGCGATAGATCCCAGGGCGATGATGAAGATGAGGGACAGGTTGACCGATCCGATGGACTCCTGGGCATCCAGGGCCGGGGACAGGTAGATGAGGATGAGGGCAGAGGCGGACAGGGAGGGCTTGCCATGGTCCTGGGCGGCTACAATCAGTTCATAGGTGGTCTTAGAGTTCTCCCCGAATTTCCTGGTGGTCCTGATCTCCCCATTGATCTGGTCGATTTCAAAGAACCCCCTGTCCCCCTCGGTGATCTCATAGGAGAGGCGGCCATTCTCGCCCTCGTCGTAGTCGTCGGCCTTGAGCACCGTCACCAGGTAGCCCATGGCCACATTGCGGGGGATATAGACCTCGGAGGTGCCATTGACCAGCGGGGGGGCGCTGATTATTGGGGTGTTATCGTTCACATCCACCACGATCACCCGCACGGTCACGTTGCTCTGCAGAGGGGGGGTCCCCCCATCCTTGGCGCTGATCTTGAACTCAAAGGCCTTGGTCTGCTCGTGGTTGAAGGAGCGGAGGGCGTAGATGTCCCCGGTGCTCGGGTTGATGGACACGTAGGTGAAGACGGGCATGTCCCGGACCTGGGAGGGCACCAGCTGGTAGGAGACGCTGCCGTTCAGTCCCAGGTCGGGGTCCCGGGCGGAGACCGCCAGCAGGAAGGCCCCCGGGGTGTTGTTCTCGGACACGATCACCTGGTAGAAGGTCTTGGAGAAGTGCGGGTGGTTGTCGTTCTCGTCGGTGATCCTGACGGTGAACGACTTGGTGGTCTGCAGGGAGGGGGCGCCCCCGTCCTTGGCCTGGATGCTCAGGTTATACTGGTCCTTCTGCTCCCGGTCCAATCTGCCATCGACTAGAATGGTGGAGAAGCTCTCGTACTCCTGCAGCCTGAACGGGACGTTACCGAGCAGCTTGCACAGCACCCGGCCGTTCAGCCCCGAGTCCCGGTCAGACACCCTGACCAGGGCGATCACGTACCCCGGGGGGGCGCTCTCGCTCACCTCCACCACCTCACTGTTAACGGACAGCAGGTTGATGACCGGGACGTTGTCGTTGACGTCCATCACGTTGACCGTCACCTTGCAGTGCGCCGGGATGGAGTTCGGTCCCAGGTCTTTGGCTTGGACATCGATCTCGTAGACGTGACCCTCCTCGTAGTCTATGGCCCCGGTCACCGTGATCAGCCCGGTCTTGGGGTCGATCTTGAAGAGCTCCCGGGTCTTGTCGGACACGTAGCTGTTGAACGAGTAGACGATCTCCCCGTTGGTTCCCTCGTCGGGATCGGTGGCGTTCAGGTCGATGACGATGGAGTTGAGCGGCGCGTTCTCCGGGACGTTCACCGTGTACGCCGCCTCCTCGAACACCGGGTTATTGTCGTTGGAATCGATCACCTTGATGTTGAGCTCCACCGTGCCGAAGTTGGCCGGGTCCCCGCCGTCCAGCGCCGTGATGATGTAATTGTAATGGGACTGGGTCTCCCGGTCCAGGCTCTTCTCCACCACCAGCTCGGCGAACCGGGAGCCGTCCCCGCGGGTCTTGATCTCCAGCCCGAACAGGTCGTTGGGGGTGATCTCGTAGCTCTGCACCCCGAAGCTGCCGGAGTCCGGGTCGTAGGCGCTCTCCAGCGGGATCCGGGTGCCGGGACTCGCCGTCTCCGAGATCTCCAGGTCGATCTGGTCGGTCGGGAAGCTCGGCGCGTTGTCGTTGAGATCTTTGATCTCGATCTTGATGACACAGATCTCCATGGAGTTGGACATGACCTCCAGGGAGATCACACACTTGGGCAGCTGGCGGCACAGCAGGTCCCGGTCGATCCGCTGCTTGGCGAACAGGAGCCCGGCCGGGTTGATGTCCACCAGGTGGGGGGCTGAGTTGGAGACCACCCTGAAGGCGGGCTGCCGGGGGTCCAGCACGAAGCCCGCATCCTTGGCGTCCTTAGCCACATTGGCGATCTGGGTGCCGGCTCGCTGCTCCTCCTCCACCGTGTACTTGAGGTTTATGAGCGCGCGGCTGCGGCTCCCCCACACCGCCAGCAGCAGCACAACCTGCAGCAGCTCCATCTCCCTGCACAGCCACATGCTGTCCGCTCCGGGGGGTCACTGCACATGTATGAGGGCACCGGCCGGATGGGAGGGGGCCACCGCTGCTCCCCCTCAACTTGGCTGCTTCTCTGCTGCTGCTGCTGCAGTCTCTGCTCCTCTCAGGACCAATGCAAGGATGGGAAGGCAACCGGAAGAGTGGGGGGCTGCCCGGGGACCCCGCCACCTGCTCTGCATGCGCGATCGGTCACGGAGCTCTGGATTTGCACTTTAGTCGCGTCCTCATGTCTTGTAGTCACTGAGCAGAGAGCGGCCGGGATGTGGAGGTGTCTGGCAGCATGTCAGCAGCTCAGATCCCAGCCTCCCCCAGCCCAGCAGCCATCGCCGCACACAAGGGCTGCACTATGCTCCCGGCCAGCCTCAGGAGCGTCCATTCATTAATGCAGCCGCCTCAGGAGCGTCCATTCATTAATGCAGCCGCCTCAGGAGCGTCCATTCATTAATGCAGCCGCCTCAGGAGCGTCCATTCATTAATGCAGCCGCTTCCTAAGCTGCAATGTTGGATTTGCCAAGAAAATTCCAAGTCCCACCTTTATGTGATCTCCAGAAAGTGATGGAGCAGGTGGGCTGCACGGAGCCCCCTCCCCTAATGTCTGCAGGAGCCCAGCGGCAAATAAATCCAGGAGGAAGACCCCCAATAATCTCCAGGTAATGTCCAGGACGGAGCCCCCCGATCCCCCAGACGTCTCTGCAATTCTTATGGAAGATGCACAAAATGTAAATCAAATGGGTAACAATCCAGGGGTCCCGGGCTGTGGGGGGCAGCTGCCCGACTCCTCTAGCAGCCACAGCCCCTCATCCTCCTCAGCGGCTGCCGGAGCTTCTCCTCTCTAGTCACAGACTAAATCCGAGCACCGAGGAGCTGTCTCTCTGCTGCTGCTGCTGACTACTGCCAGTGCAGTCTGTAAAGAGAGAGAGAGAGAGTGACAGAGAGAGAGAGAGAGGAGGAGGGAGAGAGGAGGAGGAGGGGGGGGGGGAGGAGGGAGGGGGAGCGGGTCCTGCAGGCTGCAGCCAATCCCCGCCGCCGGGAGGAGGGGGCGCTGCGCTCATTGGAGATCGGGGGCTTCAAATCCCGAACAGGGAAGGAAAAGCTCAGCAGTCATCAGCAGCAGAGGAGGCAGCAGCAGAGGAGGCTGCAGGGGGGAGCTGTCCGAGGAGGCTGCAGGGGGGAGCTGTCCGGGGAGGCTGCAGAGGGGAGCTGCCCGAGGAGGCTGCAGGGGGGAGCTGTCCGGGGAGGCTGCAGAGGGGAGCTGCCCGAGGAGGCTGCAGGGGGGAGCTGTCCGGGGAGGCTGCAGAGGGGAGCTGCCCGAGGAGGCTGCAGGGGGGAGCTGTCCGGGGAGGCTGCAGGGGGGAGCTGTCCGGGGAGGCTGCAGGGGGAGCTGTCCGGGGAGGCTGCAGGGGGGAGCTGTCCGGGGAGGCTGCAGGGGGGAGCTGTCCGGGGAGGCTGCAGGGGGAGCTGTCCGGGGAGGCTGCAGGGGGGAGCTGTCCGGGGAGGCTGCAGGGGGGAGCTGTCCGGGGAGGCTGCAGGGGGGAGCTGCCCGGGGAGGCTGCAGGGGGGAGCTGTCCGGGGAGGCTGCAGGGGGAGCTGTCCGGGGAGGCTGCAGGGGGGAGCTGTCCGGGGAGGCTGCAGGGGGGAGCTGTCCGGGGAGGCTGCAGGGGGGAGCTGCCCGGGGAGGCTGCAGGGGGAGCTGTCCGAGGAGGCTGCAGGGGGAGCTGTCCGAGGAGGCTGCAGGGGGGAGCTGCCCGAGGAGGCTGCAGGGGGGAGCTGTCCGAGGAGGCTGCAGGGGGAGCTGTCCGGGGAGGCTGCAGGGGGAGCTGTCCGGGGAGGCTGCAGGGGGAGCTGTCCGGGGAGGCTGCAGGGGGAGCTGTCCGGGGAGGCTGCAGGGGGAGCTGTCCGGGGAGGCTGCAGGGGGAGCTGTCCGGGGAGGCTGCAGGGGGGAGCTGTCCGGGGAGTCGGTGCTGATCTGCAGCCGGGGACCTCACTGCAATCCACGCCGCAGCCCCTCACATCACCCTGCAGCCCCCCCCTATCCACCCTGCACCCCCCATCCTGCAGCCCCTCACATCATCCTGCAGCCCCCCCCCCCTCACTTAGAACCTGTTCTGCTTCTCCCCCTTTTTCCCTAATAAATGTCTCTGCCCGATCTGTACAGAAAGTGTTGTGTGCGCCCGGTGCTCGGTGTCCGGTGCTCGGTGTCCGGTGCTCGGTGTCCGGTGTCCTTGAGCGGTATAAGAAGGTTGCAGCCCGGGGATTGCCCCTGCTGCATGTACCGGCGCTATAATGCAATGCCCGGGGGGGGGGGGGGGGGGGGGGGGGGGTCGGTAGTTACCGGTCACAGTGATACAATTCTCCGATCCCGGCCGTGCAGCCACCAGTGCAGGGAGCCGGCAGCATCTGCTCTTACTGGTCGCACTGGTTCGGGGAATTAACCCCTTCCTGTCTGCAGCATTGCCGGCTCATGTCCCCGTGTGAATAGCGCTCACCCAGGCCGTCACGTCCCCCCATCAGTCCCATCTATAAAGCGGAGACAAACGACCCCATTGTGGCTCAGATTTATTTAATGTGTTTTTAACCAGATCCATCGATCCCGGCCCCGATATCCCGATCACAGGAGATCCTGTCACATTATTTACCGGAGGATCAAAGCAATGGGAAATCAATGGGGATGGTTAATGGGGAGATGTTCATTCACTGGTACATAGGGGAGGGGGAGAGGCAGGGGGGCAACAGGGGAGAGGCAGGGGGGCAGCAGGGGAGAGGATAGGACTACATGGGAGTAACAAGGGCAGGAGGATTAGAGAGGGCAGCAGGGGAAGCACCAGGGGGCAGCAGGGGAAGCACCAGGGGGCAGCAGGGGAAGCACCAGGGGGCAGCAGGGGAAGCAGCAGAGGGCAGCAGGAGAAGCACCAAGGGGCAGCAGGGGGAGCACCAGGGGGCAGCAGGGGGAGCACCAGGGGGCAGCAGGGGGAGCACCAGGGGGCAGCAGGGGAAGCACCAGGGGGCAGCAGGGGGAGTACCAGGGGGCAGCAGGGGAAGCACCAGGGGGCAGCAGGGGGAGCACCAGGGGGCAGCAGGGGGAGCACCAGGGGGCAGCAGGGGGAGCACCAGGGGGCAGCAGAAGTCCAGGGGCAATATTGTTATGTTTGGTACCAATGTACTTACTGCCTGTGAGGTGACTGTGAAGACAAAGGGGTAAAGGATCAGGATGTGATAGAGATAGATATGTTATATATGAGGTTTGTGCTATTATCTCTTAGGATCGGTTACATGCAGCGATCAGTACAGAAGAGTTACCTCCTCTGCTTCACTGCAGACTGGCACATACAGGGTTAACATCACAGCTCCTGTCAAAGAAAGAATCATAGAGGATCATATTCTAGAAAGCGGATACCGGGAGAAGGAACCTGACTATATGTGTACAAGGCTGGATACAAATATGTACTGACATTAGGAGGGAGGTGATATCCAATCCCCATCCCATGTACAGTGCTCTCCATCCCCATCCCATGCACAGTGCTCTCCATCCCATGCACAGTGCTCTCCATCCCCATCCCATGTACAGTGCTCTCCATCCCATGTACAGTGCTCTCCATCCCATGTACAGTGCTCTCCATCCCATGCACAGTGCTCTCCATCCCATGTACAGTGCTCTCCATCCCATGCACAGTGCTCCCCATCCCATGCACAGTGCTCTCCATCCCATGTACAGTGCTCTCCATCCCATGCACAGTGCTCTCCATCCCATGTACAGTGCTCTCCATCTCATGTACAGTGCTCTCCATCCCATGCACAGTACTCTCCATCTCCATCCCATGTACAGTGCTCTCCATCCCATGCACAGTGCTCTCCATCTCATGTACAGTACTCTCCATCCCCATCCCATGCACAGTGCTCTCCATCCCATGTACAGTGCTCTCCATCCCATGCACAGTGCTCTCCATCCCATGCACAGTGCTCTCCATCCCATGCACAGTGCTCTCCATCCCATGTACAGTGCTCTCCATCCCCATCCCATGCACAGTGCTCTCCATCTCCATCCCATGCAAAGTGCTCCCCATCCCATGTACAGTGCTCTCCATCTCCATCCCATGCACAGTGCTCTCCATCCCATGTACAGTGCTCTCCATCTCATGTACAGTGCTCTCCATCCCATGTACAGTGCTCTCCATCTCCATCCCATGCACAGTGCTCTCCATCCCATGTACAGTGCTCTCCATCCCATGCACAGTGCTCTCCATCCCATGCACAGTGCTCTCCATCCCATGTACAGTGCTCTCCATCTCCATCCCATGCAGAGTGCTCTCCATCCCATGTACAGTGCTCTCCATCTCCATCCCATGCACAGTGCTCTCCATCCCATGTACAGTGCTCTCCATCTCCATCCCATGCACAGTGCTCTCCATCCCATGTACAGTGCTCTCCATTCCCATCCCAGGCACAGTGCTCTCCATCCCATGTACAGTGCTCTCCATCTCCATCCCATGCACAGTGCTCTCCATCCCATGTACAGTGCTCTCCATCTCCATCCCATGCACAGTGCTCTCCATCCCATGTACAGTGCTCTCCATTCCCATCCCAGGCACAGTGCTCTCCATCCCATGTACAGTGCTCTCCATCTCATGTACAGTGCTCTCCATCCCATGTACAGTGCTCTCCATCCCATGTACAGTGCTCTCCATCTCATGTACAGTGCTCTCCATCCCATGTACAGTGCTCTCCATCCCATGCACAGTGCTCTCCATCCCATGCACAGTGCTCTCCATCCCATGTACAGTGCTCTCCATCTCCATCCCATGCACAGTGCTCTCCATCCCATGCACAGTGCTCTCCATCCCATGTACAGTGCTCTCCATCTCCATCCCATGCACAGTGCTCTCCATCCCATGTACAGTGCTCTCCATCCCATGTACAGTGCTCTCCATCCCATGTACAGTGCTCTCCATCCCAGGCACAGTGCTCTCCATCCCATGTACAGTGCTCTCCATCCCATGCACAGTGCTCTCCATCCCCATCCCATGCACAGTGCTCTCCATCCCAATCCCATGCGCAGTGCTCTCCATCCCCATCCCATGTAAAGTGCTCTCCATCCCCATCCCATGCACAGTGCTCTCCATCACCATCCCATGTACAGTGCTCTCCATCCCATGTACAGTGCTCTCCATCCCCATCCCATGCACAGTGCTCTCCATCCCATGTACAGTGCTCTCCATCCCATGCACAGTGCTCTCCATCCCATGTACAGTGCTCTCCATCTCATGTACAGTGCTCTCCATCCCCATCCCATGCACAGTGCTCTCCATCCCCATCCCATGTACAGTGCTCTCCATCCCATGCACAGTGCTCTCCATCCCATGTACAGTGCTCTCCATCCCATGCACAGTGCTCTCCATCCCATGCACAGTGCTCTCCATCCCATGTACAGTGCTCTCCATCCCATGTACAGTGCTCTCCATCCCAGGCACAGTGCTCTACATCCCCATCCCATGTAAAGTGCTCTCCATCTCCATCCCATGTACAGTGCTCTCCATCCCCATCCCATGTACAGTGCTCTCCATCCCATGTACAGTGCTCTCCATCCCAGGCACAGTGCTCTCCATCCCATGTACAGTGCTCCCCATCCCATGCACAGTGCTCTCCATCCCATGCACAGTGCTCTCCATCCCCATCCCATGCACAGTGCTCTCTATCCCATGTACAGTGCTCTCAATCCCCATCTCATGCACAGTGCTCTCCATCCCATGCACAGTGCTCTCCATCCCATGTACAGTGCTCTCCATCCCATGCACAGTGCTCTCCATCCCCATCCCATGCACAGTGCTCTCCATTCCCATCCCATGTACAGTCCTCTCCATCCCATGTAAAGTGCTCTCCATCCCATGTACAGTGCTCTCCATCCCATGTACAGTGCTCCCCATCCCATGTACAGTGCTCTCCATCCCATGTACAGTGCTCTCCATCCCCATCCCATGTACAGTGCTCTCCATCCCATGAACAGTGCTCTCCATCTCCATCCCATGCACAGTGCTCTCCATCCCATGTACAGTGCTCTCCATCCTATGCACAGTGCTCTCCATCCCATGCACAGTGCTCTCCATCCCAGGCACAGTGCTCTCCATCCCAGGCACAGTGCTCTCCATCCCATGTACAGTGCTCTCCATCCCAGGCACAGTGCTCTCCATCTCATATACAGTGCTCTCCATCCCCATCCCAGGCACAGTGCTCTCCATCCTATGCACAGTGCTCTCCATCCCATGCACAGTGCTCTCCATCCCATGCACAGTGCTCTCCATCCCAGGCACAGTGCTCTCCATCCCCATCCCATGTACAGTGCTCTCCATCCCATGTACAGTGCTCTCCATCCCATGCAAAGTGCTCTCCATCCCATGCACAGTACTCTCCATCCCATGCACAGTACTCTCCATCTCCATCCCATGCACAGTGCTCTCCATCCCATGCACAGTGCTCTCCATCCCATGCTCAGTGCTCTCCATCCCAGGCACAGTGCTCTCCATCTCCATCCCATGCAAAGTGCTCCCCATCCCATGTACAGTGCTCTCCATCTCCATCCCATGCAAAGTGCTCCCCATCCCATGTACAGTGCTCCCCATCCCATGTACAGTGCTCTCCATCCCATGCACAGTGCTCTCCATCCCATGCACAGTACTCTCCATCTCCATCCCATGCAAAGTGCTCCCCATCCCATGTACAATGCTCTCCATCCCAGGCACAGTGCTCTCCATCCCATGTACAGTGCTCTCCATCCCATGCACAGTGCTCTCCATCCCATGTACAGTGCTCTCCATCCCATGCACAGTGCATTGCCCCCCACCCCCTGTGCATTGCCCCACCCCCTGTGCATTGTCCCCCACCCCCTGTGCATTGCCCTCACCCCCTGTGCAGTGTCCCCCACCCCTGTGCATTCCCCCTATCCCCTGTTCAGTGCCCCCATCCCCTGTGAAGTGCTCTGAATCTATTGTGCAGTGCCCCCACCCCCTGTGCAGTGCCCCCGATCTATTATGCAGTGCCCCCAATCTATTGTGCAGTGACCCCACCCCCTGTGCAGTGCCCTCATCCCCTGAGCAGTGTCCCCTATATGTAGTGTAGTGTCCTGACCCCCAGTGCAGTGACCCCCATCCCCTGTGCAGTGACCCCCCCCCCCCTCCATGTTCTGTGCCCCCCCCCCCCCTGTATATTTCTCTCCATGTCCACCCCTGTAAGAGGTGATCCGGGCTGCAGGGGGGGAGGAGTAATGGGGGTCTGAGGAATCTGTGGTCAGAGGATAATGTGAGACTTAGGCAGGAGAACTCCCTTCTCTCCTTCTAGAGACTTGCACACAGGCTTTTAGCTAGAGCCTGACTATTGCTGAAGTACAAGATGCTGCATCCTTGTGGCAAAGTCTGTCAGGAACCCAGTGATCAATACAAGGGAACTGGCGCCTTGAAGATTTGATTGAGCTGAGAGAAGAGTCTGAATGGGCTGCTCTGCTATTAACAATCCCCCAGGTGACCAGAAATGGAAGAATTACTCAGGTAAAATTATTAACTTTGCAGCGGCAAATATAGAAGAGAGAAAAGGAGAAGTACGAAGACAACAGGATAGAATGAGCCGAGCGGCTGCCGCCCCGGGGGAGGCCTAATAGAAAGTCTATCTGCAGCTGTCTATAAGAGCTGAGGATGGGGGACAAGCGAATCATCCGCCATGACACCAGCGCCTGTAATTACACCCGGCCCAATGATACTTATAATAACAACAATAGCAATAATAATAATAATAATAATAATAATAAATCATCATCAGCCATGACACCAGCGCCTGTAATTACACCCGGCCCAATGATACTTATAATAACAATAATAATAACAACAACAACAATAATAATAATAATAATAATATATCAGCAGATGGGCGATGACATCATAATGCACCATCCTCAGCTCAACTAGAAATAGTGACGTCATTGAGCATAAATGATGACATCAAAATGTAAGACCCAAAACTCATTGTTTGTAAATAATAGCGATAATAAATCATTATAAATAGCAGGGGTAGCAGGGCAGGTGGGGGGGGGGGGTAGCAGGGCAGGTGGGGGGGGGGGGGTAGCAGGGCAGGTGGGGGGGGGTAGCAGGGCAGGTACAGGGGGTGGTGGCAGGGCAGGTAGCAGGGCAGGTGGGGGGGGGGGGTAGCAGAGCAGGTGGGGGGGTAGCAGGGCAGGTAGGGGGGGGAGCAGTGCAGGTACAGGGGGTGGTGGCAGGGCAGGTAGCAGGGCAGGTGGGGGGGGGGGGTAGCAGAGCAGGTGGGGGGGTAGCAGGGCAGGTGGGGGGGGGGGTAGCAGGGCAGGTACAGGGGGTGGTGGCAGGGCAGGTAGCAGGGCAGGTGGGGGGGGTAGCAGAGCAGGTGGGGGGGTAGCAGGGCAGGTGGGGGGGTAGCAGGGCAGGTACAGGGGGTGGTGGCAGGGCAGGTAGCAGGGCAGGTGGGGGGGGGTAGCAGGGCAGGTGGGGGGGGTAGCAGGGCAGGTGGGGGGGTAGGAGGGCAGGTAGAGGGGGTGGTGGCAGGGCAGGTAGCAGGGCAGGTGGGGGGGGTAGCAGGGCAAGTGGGGGGGTAGCAGGGCAGGTGGGGGGTAGCAGGGCAGGTAGAGGAGTGCAGGCACAGAGGCTTCTGCCTGTTGTGCCTTTTAGCCTCAGCTCTGCAGGCGGAGGACACGTCGTTCCCTGATACCGTCGTCCGGTCCTCCGTCTGGCTCCGCTTTGTACTCAGCACATTGAACCTGCACGGGAGACGCCTGTGACTAATCATCCCAAATGTTCTGCAAATAACAAGGAACTAATGATCAGAGAGAAGGAAACACGTGATCATTAAAGATTGAAGACGTCTTATCTGGCAGAGGCCGCGCGCTTTACACCGGTTACATAAGAGGCCTATGGGGCAAACATGAGAGGTGCCCCGACCCGCAGCCAATCAGGGACTCCCATCACCCCCTGCTCCCCCCCCCCCCCCCTGCTATCCATTCACAGCTGCAATACATTGTGCAGAACTCTTCAAGGGATTATTCACTGAAAAAAATGCCAGAAGGTGCCAGAGATTTGTAATTTACTTCTATTTAAAAACCTCCCTTCTTCCAGTACTTATCAGCTGCTGTATGTCCTGCAGGAAGTGGCGTATTCTCTCCAGTCTGACACAGTGCTCTCTGCTGCCACCTCTGTCCATGTCAGGAACTGTCCAGAGCAGCAGCAAATCCCCATAGAAATCCTCTCCTGCTCTGGACAGTTCCTGACATGGACAGAGGTGGCAGCAGAGAGCACTGTGTCAGACTGGAGAGAATACATCACTTCCTGCAGGACATACAGCAGCTGATAAGTACTGGAAGATGGTCATGGTCCCAATAAGGGTGTATGAATTAGACATGGCTGCCATCTTCTAGTGTCTTGTCCAGTGTACGGGGTCGGGATGCCACACCAGACCAGGAGGGGCGCTGTTTCTGGAGGAGAGCAGCCTCATACAGTCACTAGGTCTGGGTTCCAGCCATCCGTGTAACATATGCCGACCCCGGCTACAGATCCATAGGAGACAGCGAGGCAGGTGACTCCTCCATCCACGGGGAGCAGGAGCTATGGAGCAGATGTCACCCCTGTGTCATTAGGATACAGAGGCCGCCAGATGTCCACAGCTTCACAGACTGCAGCGTCCTCTGCTGGTCCCAGCTGGAATATCCCTGGAAATTAGCACCAAGAGAGGATGAGGATGGACGAGGGGAATAGGAAAACGTATTCATACCTGATCCAGCTCTGACAATGGTTGTCACCAGCCTGGGCCCAACTATATCTCCCATCATGCCCTGACAGCCTGGAGAGCTTGGGGAAGGTTACCAGGGCATGCTGGGAGTTGTAGTTTTGCAATAACTGAAGAGGTACAGGTTGGGGGAGGCTATGCGGGCATGCTGGGAGTTGTAGTTCTGCAACAGTTGTGAGCACCCTGACAGCCAGCAGAGATCTTGCGAATCGAGAATAATTAAAATGCAAAATATATATAAAAGTTGCGGCACTTTCCTAACACCGGATGACGGCATCACAAAGCATCGCTAACAAGCTGGCACCTCCGCTACGTGTTGGTAAACAACAATGCCCGCATAACCGGAAAACGTGCAACATATCACAAAGCACAAAGCGTCTCCGTCTGTGCGAAAAATCAGCACTAAATAAAACTGTGCACCACTCCTTAAATACTCTGCGCACCAATGGGCGCATTCCTGGGGCTTTTGGCCAATTGGGCGAACTTCTGCTATGTGGCATCAGCGTACATGTCTGATACAATATATACCGTATATACCATATATATCATATACACCATATATACTGTATTTACCATATACGCCATACATATCATATACTTCATATACAGTATATCATACATCCCATATATATTGCATATACTGTATACACCATACACAATATATACCATACACACCATATATACCATATATATAATACACACCATATACCATATACACCATACATATCATATATACTGTATATACCATATATATATCATATACCTTATACATCATATCATATATACTGTATATACCATATACACCATATTTACTGTATATACTGTATATACCGTATACACTATATATACCCTATTCGCCATATATATACATACACCATATATACCTTATACCTTTTACACCATATATAACATATACACCATACATACCATATATACTGTATATACCATATATATAATATACACCATATACACCATACATATCATATACACCATATATACCTTATACCTTTTACACCATACATACCATATACACCATATATACCGTATATACCATATATAAGGGGACACCTGTGATAGTTCACAAAAGGCGTCATATCCCTTTAAATGGCTATCCTGGAGCTGTAAGGCGTTGGCTATGTTTGGGGGGATTCTGCAGCATGGAGTTCAGCACTGGAGGACATAGCGTGTACCCCTATGCTATATACAAAGCCTGCAGTGTTCTACTTGGCTGAATATTAATGCCTGGAAGTAGATGGCGGCAATATGCTCCCCAAAGCTGTTATTTTCTGGGAATCTATCGGGGGGATTGCAGCGAGTGGCGGCTCATTCATCTCATAGTACATGGTGAGGAGCAATGGCGGGGGGCTCTACCAGGGTGACTACTCTCAGGGGGAGCAATGGCGGGGGGGCTCTACCAGGGTGACCACTCTCAGGGGGAGCAATGGCGGGGGGGCTCTACCAGGGTCACCACTCTCAGGGGGAGGAATGGGGGGGGGGCTCTACCAGGGTGACCACTCTCAGGGGGAGCAATGGCGGGGGGGGGCTCTACCAGGGTGACCACTCTCAGGGGGAGCAATGGCGGGGGGCTCTACCAGGGTGACCACTCTCAGGGGGAGCAATGGTGGGGGGCTCTACCAGGGTGACCACTCTCAGGGGGAGCAATGGCGGGGGGCTCTACCAGGGTGACTACTCTCAGGGGGAACAATGGCGGGGGGCTCTACCAGGGTCACCACTCTCAGGGGGAGCAATGGCGGGGGGCTCTACCAGGGTGACCACTCTTAGGGGGATCGGTCAGGGACAGGTCTGCGGAGCTGACATTGGGTGAATTCTGCTTAGGCCCCGGTGTTATTCTCTGGGATAAGACATTCATGAGCGGGAGGTGACAGAATGCACAATCTCCTCTCTCTCTCTCTTCATCCCATGTACAAAGGGGCCAGGAGAAAATCAATGGCAGAGAAGTCTATCAAGGCACAAGAGAGACATCTAGTGGCCAAATCAGGGAACTGACAATACTCAAACTCTTCTCTTATTTTTTTTTTATTTTAAAGGGACAGAGTGAATGATGTGACTTCTGCAGCTCATGGCCTGGTCTCCAGCATGCCTTCAAGGGGAAGGGCAGCACAAAAAAAAAATAAAAAAAATCTATCAAATCAACTGCTGCCAAAAGTTCCAGAGATTTGTAATTTACTTCTATATAAAAATCTCCAGTCTTCCAGTACTTATCAGCTTCTGTATGTCCTGCAGGAAGTGGTGTATTCTCTCCAGTCTGACACAGTGCTCTCTACTGCCACCTCCATCCATGTCAGGAACTGTCCAGAGCAGGAGAGGTTTTCTATGGGGATTTGCTGCTGCCCTGGGCAGTTCCTGACATGGACAGAGGTGACAGCAGAGAGATGTGAGGTACTGGAGATGTGAGGTACTGGAGATGTGAGCCACCAGAGATGTGAGGTACCGGAGATGTGAGGTACTGGAGATGTGAGGTACTGGAGATGTGAGGTACCAGAGATGTGAGCCACCAGAGATGTGAGGTACCGCAGATGTGAGGCACTTATATGTCTACCATAACATAAAGGATTTTGCCGCGGGCTCACCTGCACTGGCAGACGCTGTGGATGTAGCAGAGCTGAATTAGTCTCTTTACATATAAAGGTAAAAACTATTCCCACTATGGGGGGCCCCCTGCTGGTTAAATTTCTTATTAATACAAGGAATGAGTTGGGCCCCATACCAGCACTACATCCTGTGGAGCCAAGGATCCTCTGTATCAGCAATATGGCCGACTCTAGTGATGCCAAGCAGTGGTCACTGCCATGGAGGCCGATACAGGAGCCAAACACTGGACTACTTCCCTTGTGTCCTGTCAGATATAATGATTACCTGAAGCCACCACTAGAGGGAGCTCACTACATACTCCTATATGGATGAATCCATATACAGTGAGCTCCCCCTAGTGGTGGCTGCAGGTAAATAGCGTTGTATCAGTTAATTCCATGGCATGATTCGAATTGTAATACCGCTATTCCACCGGTCGTTAAGAGGAGCAAACGAGCGCTCTCAGCGCTCGTTTGCTCCTTGTTCCCCGCTCGCTAACGCCACTATTAAACGCTATATTAGTCGCTTGTTTTTCATCGTTGCACTCTATTCCACGGGACGATTATCGTTCGTAGCGGCCGATATCGGCCAAATGCAAACGACATTCGTTCCGTGGATTAGGGCCTTAAGTTTCTTTTTTTTTTTATAACTGTAATATTTATTAAAGTTTTCATATAAACAGTAAAAGAATGCAGTGCACAATAAACAGCGGTAGTATAAAGCAATCTGCAGTATGCAGTATAATCGTGGACATGTTTCAAAACCGCAAGTACAAAAAAGGTCAAGGAGTCAAACTAAGGTGAACACCATAAGGACCTACAGGGGAAGACGTACATAGACAATAAGACATCAAAGACAAGTTGAGGGGGAGGAGATGGGGAAGGAATCGGGAAGGTAGAGAGGGGGTTGGAGGGGGGGAGGGGGGATCAGTTCTGGAGTCCATCAGGTATAACCCTGTTGTGAACAATACCCGTCCCATGGGGCCCATACAGCCTCAAAGGCAACCACACTATTATTCAGCCTTGCCGTCAGTGATTAGGGCCTTAAGTTTCTAACCTTCAAGGGGTTGGTCACCAAAAAAAAAAAAAAAATCTTTCAAATCAAAAAGTGCCAGAGATTTGTAATTTACTTCTATTAAAAAATCTAGAGTCTTCCAGTACTTATCAGCTGCTGTATGTCCTGCATGAAGTGGCATTTTTTCCAGTCTGGAGAGCAGGAGAGGTTTTCTATGGGGATTTGCTGCTGCTCTAGACAGTTCCTGACATGGACAGAGGTGGCAGCAGAGAGCACTGTGTCAGACTGGAGAGAATACATCACTTCCTGCAGGACATACATCAGCTGATAAGTACTGGAAGACTTGAGTTTTTTAATAGAAGTAAATTACAACTCTTTGGCACTTTCTGGCACCATTTGATTTGAAAGATTTTTTTGTGAACAATCCCTTTTACCATAACCCTACCCTACTAAACCTAGCCCCCAAGGCCCACATACTCCTCCCATAACCCTCCCCCCTTACCCTACTAACCCTAGCCCCCAAGCCCCACCCATAATCTTTAATTTTACCCTTACAGGAGTTCTGTTAGATTACAGGTCCGGTGTATATGAGCCCGTTCTGGGTTTGGCTGTTGGGCCCTATAATTAGTGAGGACGCAGCTGACCCCCTTCAGTCGTTTCTCCATTGTGTGCCGGTCGCTGCTGTTGCCGGTGGGGATGATATCGTCTCGTCTTGTAAATGAATAATTGTCTTGCGGCGCTCAGCTCAGTAATATCTGCAGATAAGCTCATAAGCTCTTTTAAAACTGCTGATGCTCGTTCATTGCGGGGGAGGGGCACCGCCGGCGCGTCGATTCAATATCAGCTCTTACAATCTGAAATGTAAAATAAGAAGGATAAACAGAATGCCGGATGGATCTGAAGACGTCTTCTTCCTCTTCTCCCTTCTAGAAATCTGTAACAGGTCAGCGCAGAAACAGATGGAGCGCCTCATTACTCTCACAAGTGGGGGAAGTTGGAGGAGAGAACGGAGTTGGCTTCAGATTGGAAATTTTATATAAAAATATTCTGCTGATTATCAACATTAAGAGCCATGGCCGCTCCTTGGCTCCGGACGTTAGTCATCTGACATCTTAAAGGGGCTTAGTAATCCAGAGTCAGACCCTGCCCCCCAACATGTTACATAGCTGGTCAGTCACATATGGGGGGATGTAGTGACAATGGATGTCAGGCTCCTGGGGGAAATAAAGTCTGTCAGGAGCAAAAACTTTTAACATTTTTGCACTGCTGACAGCACTTTTCCCTAAAGGAACAAGGAGCAAAGAACAAGGAACTAGGAACAAGGAGCAAAGAGAGAGGAACAAGGAGCAAAGAGAGAGGAACAAGGAGCAAAGAGAGAGGAACAAGGAGCAAAGAGAGAGGAACAAGGAGCAAAGAGAGAGGAACAAGGAGCAAAGAGAGAGGAACAAGGAGCAAAGAGAGAGGAACAAGGAGCAAAGAGCATGAAGCAAAGAGAGAGGAACAAGGAGCAAAGAGAGAGGAACAAGGAGCAAAGAGAGAGGAACAAGGAGCAAAGAGCATGGAGCAAGGAACCAGGAACTAGGAACAAGGAGCAAAAAGAGAGGAACAAGGAGCAAAGAGAGAGGAACAAGGAGCAAAGAGAGAGGAACAAGGAGCAAAGAGAGAGGAACAAGGAGCAAAGAGAGAGGAACAAGGAGCAAAGAGAGAGGAACAAGGAGCAAAGAGAGAGGAACAAGGAGCAAAGAGAGAGGAACAAGGAGCAAAGAGCATGGAGCAAGGAACAAGGAGTGAGCAAAAAGTGGCAAAGAATATGGAGTGAAGAACAAGGAGCGAGGAACTGGGAGCGAAGAGCAAGGAACAAGGGCATAGAAACAAGAAGCAAAGAGCATGATGTGAGGAACAAGGGGCAAAGAACAAGGAGCAAGGAACAAGGAAAGAATAACAAGGAGTCAGGAACAAGGAGTCAGGAACAAGGAACAAGGAGTCAGGAACAAGGAGCCAGGAACAAGGAATGAGGAGTCAGGAGCAAGGAGCCAGGAACAAGGAATGAGGAGTCAGGAGCAAGGAGCCAGGAACAAGGAATGAGGAGTCAGGAATGAGAAGTGAAGAAAAAAAGGAAATAAATGACTGTGCTAATACCACGGCCTATAGCTGCCTCCAGGTTTTCCAGGCTCTGGGATTCCTGCGCACCTAAACTTACTGTACGTTCTCTCATCTCTATTTAATATGGTTATCTAGGATTAATGAAACATGGCTAATGTCATCCAACAACAGCGCCACTCTTGTCCCCGGGATTAATCTGTTACTGCAGTTTATTTCTATAGAAATGAATGGAGGTGATCTGTAATACCACATACAACCTGAGGACAGGGGTGGCGCTGTTTCTGGATGAAAGCAGCTATGTATCTCTAATCATGGACAACCCCTTTAAGGAAAAATATGCAACAAGTCTAGGAAAATACCCTCAATTTATCATCCCGTCTGCACGACTGGGATAAATTTGGCGCAGTTTCCATCTGTGATGTCTAGTTTTCTGCTGTCTCCATTCTGGACAGTAATAATAAATCTTCTCCAGTGTGTATATACATATATTCCTCCAGACGAGGAGATTCCCCCGGGAGCTGCAGCACTTGGGCTCCTCATTGATCCTGCACTTCACTGCACTGAAACCATAAAGCAAACCCTCAGCACCGAGGAGACTGTAGAAGAAAAAAATAACCTGAGAGTGTGAACAGGCACCAGGGAAGTTCAGGCAGATTATCCCACAGACGTTCATGTACGTAATAAAGAGATTACCTGGAGGTCTGTACAGAATTCCGGCACTGGCAGGAGACAGTGAGCACAGGCAGATGCATCACATATATGAGGAGTCGCAGCATTCAGTGCATGCTCTGCGGTCACTGGCAGGAGATCCTGGCACAGGCAGATGCATCACATATATGAGGAGGTGCAGCATTCAGTGCATGCTCTGCAGTCACTGGCAGGAGACATAATAAGGACAGGCAAATGCATCACATATATGAGGAGTCGCAGCGTTCAGTGCATGCTCTGCAGTCACTGGCAGGAGATCCTGGCACAGGCAGATGCATCACATATATGAGGAGTCGCAGCATTCAGTGCATGCTCTGCAGTCACTGGCAGGAGACATAATAAGGACAGGCAAATGCATCACATATATGAGGAGTCGCAGCGTTCAGTGCATGTTCTGCGGTCACTGGCAGGAGATATAGTGAGCACAGGCAGATGCATCACATATATGGGGAGTCGCAGCGTTCAGTGCATGCTCTGCAGTCACTGGCAGGAGATATAGTGAGCACAGGCAGATGCATCACATATACGGGGTGTCGCAGCATTTAGTGCATGTTCTGCGGTCACTGGCAGCAGATCCCGGCACAGGCAGGTGCATCACATATATGAGGAGGTGCAGCATTCAGTGCATGTTCTGGGGCATCAGGGCTGCAGAGGGGAAGATGAACCAGATGTGTTTATCCAACTCTTTATATACAATCCCTTTATATACAATCCATCTATATACTATCCCTCTATATTCAATCTCTCTATATATCTAAACTGCAAGTCTTTTTCCTGATGATCTGCTTCAAGGAAATGTTTAGGAATGTTAAGTCTCTTTTTTTTTCTTTTCAATTTGAATAGTTTTTTTTTGGTCCTGATAAAATGGTCTTTTCCAATCTAGATGTAATTGTAGGGTCCCACTAGGGTATTTATTACACACCCAGGTAAAAGCCGTTCCTTCAGGTGCCACAGCAGAAGTATGTAGCTTGCTGTGCACTACTCCCACCACTAGGTGTCACACTCCCCAGACACAGCTGCAGTATATAGATTGCTGTGCACTACTCCCACCACTAGGTGTCACACTCCCCAGACACAGCTGCAGTATATAGATTGCTGTGCACTACTCCCACCACTAGGTGTCACACTCCCCAGACACAGCTGCAGTATATAGATTGCTGTGCACTACTCCCACCACTAGGTGTCACACTCCCCAGACACAGCTGCAGTATATAGATTGCTGTGCACTACTCTCACCACTAGGTGTCACACTCCCCCAGGACACAGCTGCAGTATATAGATTGCTGTGCACTCCTCCCACCACTAGGTGTCACACTCCCCAGACACAGCTGCAGTATATAGATTGCTGTGCACTCCTCCCACCACTAGGTGTCACACTCCCCCAGGACACAGCCGCAGTATATAGATTGCTGTGCACTCCTCCCACCACTAGGTGCCACACTCCCCAGACACAGCTGCAGTATATAGATTGCTGTGCACTCCTCCCACCACTAGGTGTCACACTCCCCAGACACAGCTGCAGTATATAGATTGCTGTGCATTACTCCCACCACTAGGTGTCACACTCCCCAAACACAGCTGCAGTATATAGATTGCTGTGCACTCCTCCCACCACTAGGTGCCACACTCCCCAGACACAGCTGCAGTATATAGATTGCTGTGCACTCCTCCCACCACTAGGTGTCACACTCCCCAGACACAGCTGCAGTATATAGATTGCTGTGCACTCCTCCCACCACTAGGTGTCACACTCCCCAGACACAGCTGCAGTATATAGATTGCTGTGCACTACTCCCACCACTAGGTGTCACACTCCCCAGACACAGCTGCAGTATATAGATTGCTGTGCACTCCTCCCACCACTAGGTGTCACACTCCCACAGGACACAGCTGCAGTATATAGATTGCTGTGCACTCCTCCCACCACTAGGTGTCACACTCCCCAGACACAGCTGCAGTATATAGATTGCTGTGCACTCCTCCCACCACTAGGTGTCACACTCCCCAGACACAGCTGCAGTATATAGATTGCTGTGCACTCCTCTCACCACTAGGTGTCACACTCCCCAGACACAGCTGCAGTATATAGATTGCTGTGCACTACTCCCACCACTAGGTGTCACACTCCCCCAGGACACAGCTGCAGTATATAGATTGCTGTGCACTACTCCCACCACTAGGTGTCACACTCCCCCAGGACACAGCTGCAGTATATAGATTGCTGTGCACTCCTCCCACCACTAGGTGTCACACTCCCCAGACACAGCTGCAGTATATAGATTGCTGTGCACTACTCCCACTCCCCCAGGGCACAGCTGCAGTTCTGTAGGAAGGTTTAGCCTGTGGCACACACTTACACACAAGAAACTTCCTGTAGTTAGTGAGTTCCAACCTCCAGGCCAAGGAAGGAGATTACTAGCCAGCTACCCCCAGAGACAGAGGCCTGGGACTTGTGTGGTGTCCCACTAGGGGTGTTACTGGTATATACACCCTTCACAAACGTTTGTACTCTTTGTATTCTTATTATGGTAAAGGCAGTACTAAAAGTTTGCCACTAGATGTCGCTGTATTATGTATATATATATGGAAGCTGCACAGCTGAAAGATCGCAAAGGGTTATTGTGTTAACGTGTCACCAGAATCTGTAGACCAGTAGAATTTCTGCTTTCTTCTTTCCTATCCTCTCCCTACTTTCTTCTTCTATTGCCCCATGGGTGGGGGAGGAGCAGAGTCTTTAATTTTGGACATTGTGGAGGAAGGACACGAGCCAGATAGCTCTCCATGGTGGTCCTATCTGGGCCCTGGCCCTCTGCCAGATCCCCGTACCTACAGCTCATTCTTAGTATCCCGCATGGGAAGGACGCAAGACACTACACTGCTACCCACTAATAACATCACACCGGGGGCTTGTACTACCGATCAGGACGGACACCCGACACTGAGAAGACAGAAGGCGGAGAGATAAGATAACTCAGACTCATCTATATACCTGAGTTCATGGAGTTCTTCAAGTCACTATAGATGTAAGAGGTTATAATGATGATGTGAGGCGTGCACCTTGAAGCACCTTCTTACAGCTTTGATGCCTTTAACATGGCGTCTTTAAGCTTGTAACATGTAGGGAGCAATCCCTCCCCCTCCTGCTCTGGACAGTTCCTGACATGGACAGAGGTGGCAGCAGAGAGCACTGTGTCAGACTGGAGAGAATACACCGCTTCCTGCAGGACATACAGCAGCTGATAAGTATAGGAAAACTGGAGATTTTTAAATAGAAGTAAATTACAAATCTGTATAACTTTCTGACACCAGTTGATTTGAAAAAAAAAAAAAAAAATCTAATCTCATAGATTGTGGCGAGGTCTCATTCCTTCTTACTGACACATGTAATTCCAGTTTAGCCTCGGCGAGTGGTGTAAGAGACGCAGCTTCCCTTTCATCCCAGCAGGAGTTCAAGTTGTCAGAGATCAGCGAGCCACGAGCCGCTCAGATCTCCTCCTTGTGATCACACCGCGCCAAACTGCAGATACAAGGAGAGACGACACAAGAAAGAGATGGAAATGAGAGCGGCCACGTGTCCGGGCCGAGGAGGCTGCAATCTGTGATAACCATCTCGCTGGTTACTCCACCCCGAGGAATGGCGGCCGAGAGGAAACACTAAGAGATCCATCCTAAGGGGGCACTCTCTCCACCGCTGCCCTGAGGGTCCCAGCTTACAGGGGAATTATGGATAGAAAGGAGCATCTAATCCTTAGACTGGATAAAGATGGCGCCAAAACCATCACAGCGGCTCATCCAGTCTTAAAGGGGATGTTCACAATTTTTTTTTTTTTTAAATCAGCTGGTTCCATAAAGTTATACAGATTTGTAATTAACTTCTATTTAAAATTCTCCAGTCTTCCTGTCTTTATCAGCTGCTGTATGTCCTGCAGTAGGTGGTATATTCTCTCCAGTCTTCCAGTACTTATCAGCTGCTGTACGTCCTGCAGGAAGTGAAGTATTCTCTCTAGTCTGACACAGTGCTCTCTGCTGCCACCTCTGTCCATTTCAGGAACTGTCCACAGCAGCAGCAAATCCCCATAGAAAACCTCTCCTGCTCTGGACAGTTCCTGACATGGACAGAGGTGGCAGCAGAGAGCACTGTGTCAGACTGGAGAAAATACACCACTCCCTGCAGGACATACAGCAGCTAATAAATACTGAAGATCTTTTAATAGAAGTAAATTACAAATCTCTGGCACCAGTTGATTTAAAATATTTTTTCCCCCGCTGAAGTTCCTCTTTAACCAACTGCACTAAAACAGCTAAACAATTGCAGGTATTTAGCTGTTTGGTGCGGTTCAGCTGTTCGCTCATCAATACTTACCTGTCCACGCTCCCCCAGTGTCATGGCTCTCTGGTTACAGCGTCGCTCACAGTCAAAATCCTGCTCAGCCAATCAGTGACTGAGGAACAGCACCGTGGGCAGTGATTGGCTCAGCAGGCTGTCACTCTCGAGATACAAGAGAGACAGGCCGCTCAGCCAATCAGCAGCGTCTGCTGCCCCATCTCAGTCAGTGATTGGCCGGGTGGGCTGGAGATTGCTGGAGACACAGAGGCCACTGGGGGAGCACAGACAGGTGAGCACACTATTTGTTTAGGTTTTTTTTGTACGGCCGCCATCTTGAACAAAATTAAAAACGAAGCTTACAATAATTAGCATTGTTAAATAAGTGAATTTTTTGTAAACTTTTTGTTGCAAATCTTTGCTCATCCCTAGTGAGTACACACGCAGCGGGATTGTTGCAGGGATGTCTGTGACCGCCCCGTCCGCTTGGACACTAAATCCCGTCTTCGCCTCCAAACATCTTGATTAATATAATGGTGAAACGTTCTGCGACAATTCGGCCGCCTTTAATGGGTTAAATCCGATATTTCGTTGTCCCTTTCATCCTGATTGCGCTGATCTTTCCGCTATTATCCGTCAATGGCGGCGCAGTCCTGATTCTAACGGTTGGCAGCCGCCCGCACCGCCGGATTGGCGAAGCTGTTTAGCCGCTGCTACAAATTGTGTTTAACCAAAACACTTCAAAAAAGTTAAATGCAAAGAATGGCAAATCTCCAAGCTCCTCCGGCGCCGCAGACGCGCTCCATCAATGTAAATATTGCCTGCAAAATATTTCAAATCTTTATCATCTGGAATGCGGAGGAATCTGCATGTGGGAGAGGAGAGATGCTCTGCAGGAAGAGATTTATCTGCTGCTACAAAGGGGCCCGGACCTCGCAGAGACGCTGAGCGCTTATTACCGGGGGCGGAGGAGGAAGACCCCGGCATGGCGACTCTCTTATGGGCCCCTTCAGGCACCCCCGCACCTCTTATATCTATGGTGGTGACTTGGGCCCCATAGCACTGAATGGAGCATCTGCTGTGGCCCCCAGTACAGAATGGTTTGCCGCTGCTTTCCATGTCCCCATACTTATATTTGCTGACAATGCAGTTTTGGGGGAGGAGTCCTGATATCCTAATAGGGCCACCATGGCAGGGCTCAGGGTCTATAACCTCTGGAGCTCTAGGTAACAGTGTATATACACCTAAATATATATATATATGTATCCAAGGAGGTGATGGGGAGCCCGAAATAGCTAAAAGGCTAGGGGCCCAATTACAAGATAATATATTGCGGACTCCGTGGGCCCCGTAGCAGCCACATGGTCTGGCTCTAGGGTGTGATTGACATGTTCTCATCAGTAACATAGAAGGCGACTAGGAATTCCCCCAGGCTTCTGACCTTTCCCTTGCACTAGCCTTCCTCTTGCACTAGCCTTCCTCTTGCACTGGCCCTCTTCTTGCTCTGGGCTTCCTCTTGCACTGGCCTTTCTCTTGCCCTGGGTATCCTCTTACACTGGCCTTCCTCATGCATCAGCCTTCCGCCTGCACTAGCCTTCCTCTTGCACTGGCCTTCCTCTTGCCCTGACCTTCCTCTTGCAGCGGCCTTCCTCTTGCATCGGCCTTCCTCTTGCACTGGCCTACCTCTTGCACTGGCCTTCCTCTTGCCCTTCCACTTGCACTGGCCTTTCTTTTGCATCAGCCTTCCTCTTGCACTGGCCTTCCTCTTTCACTGGCCTTCCTCTTGCCCTTCCACTTGCACTGGCCTACCTCTTGCACTGGCCTTCCTCTTGCCCTTCCACTTGCACTGGCCTTTCTTTTGCATCAGCCTTCCTCTTGCACTGGCCTTCCTCTTGCCCTGACCTTCCTCTTGCAGCGGCCTTCCTCTTGCATCGGCCTTCCTCTTGCACTGGCCTACCTCTTGCACTGGACTTCCTCTTGCCCTTCCACTTGCACTGGCCTTTCTTTTGCATCAGCCTTCCTCTTGCACTGGCCTTCCTCTTTCACTGGCCTTCCTCTTGCCCTTCCTCTTGCACTGGCCTTCCTCTTGCAACGGCCTTTCTCTTGCACCGGCCTTCCTCTTGGCCTTCCACTTGCACTGGCCTTCCTCTTGCACCGGCCTTCCTCTTGCACTGGCCTTCTTCTTGCACCGACCTTCCTCTTGCACCGGCCTTCCTCTTTCCCTTCCACTTGCACTGGCCTTTCTCTTGCACCGCCTTCCTCTTGCCCTTCCACTTGCACTGGCCTTTCTTTTGCACTGGCCTTCCTCTTTCACTGGCCTTCCTCTTGCCCTTCCACTTGCACTGGCCTTTATCTTGCACCGGCCTTCCTCTTGCACTGGCCTTCCTCTTGCAACGGCCTTTCTCTTCCACAGGCCTTCCTCTTGGCCCTCCACTTGCACTGGCCTTCCTCTTGCACCGGCCTTCCTCTTGCACTGGCCTTCTTCTTGCACCGGCCTTCCTCTTGCACTGGCCTTCCTCTTTCCCTGACCTTCCTTTTGCCCTACTTTCCTCTACTTGCACCGGCCTTCCTCTTGCACTGGCCTTCCTCTTTCCCTGACCTTCCTCTTGCCCTTCCACTTGCACTGGCCTTTCTCTTGCACCGGCCTTCCTCTTTCACCGGCCTTACTCTTGCCCTTCCACTTGCACTGGCCTTCCTCTTGCACTGGCCTTCCTCTTGCACTGGCCTTCCTCTTGCACCGGACTTCTTCTTGCACTGGGCTTCCTCTTGCACTAAGTTTCCTCTTGCACCGGCCTTCCTCTTGCACCAGCCTTCCTCTTGCACCGGCCTTCTTCTTGCACTGGGCTTCCTCTTGCACTAAGTTTCCTCTTGCACCAGCCTTCCTCTTGCATCGGCCTTCCTCTTGCACCGGCCTTCCTCTTGCACCGGCCTTCCTCTTGCACCGGCCTTCCTCTTGCACCAGCCTTCCTCTTGCACTGGCCCATGCATCAGACACATGCCGTTCCTGGGCGAGCTGCATCTCTGATCCTCTCTGTAATAAGGATATAAGCAATGAGCGATCCATTGTCAGCTCGGTGCCCGGATTTCTATTTTGGATCTGTCACAGGACACAGATGCCAGGATGGAGGATTGTGCGGCTGTAACATCTGCCTCCTCTGCCGCCTCCTTAGGTGATAGTGCTGGCATCTGTAGATTCGCCCTGCGGGCCTGTCACGGCTTCTCTCACTAAGTGCTCTCCATCCTGTCTTGTCTCTCATGTCATTTAAAAGGTTCCCCCCATAGCTCTGTGAAGCATTAAGAGAAAGCAGATCACACTGAGAGCCCGGGCTCATAGATTATAGATCGGGCCGGGGATGCGTCTGCAGAGGACAATGCTGAGAGGGGACTGGGATTATTTAAGGGGAACAACTCCCTTCCCACCCTCCCTTACATAACGGGAACAGATTGCATTGCATAATCATCCATTCCACCTCTATGGAGAGAACTGAATCCCTCAGACGATGGAGATGTAAGGAATCCGAGGGAAACAACTTCAGCCGCAGATCTGACATGTAGGGATGTGTCTATGTGGGCAGCAGGGGCCCGAACAGACAGAAGGGGCCCTGGGGAGTACAATGAGCCCACCAGAGGAGCGGAGGGCCCCCACAGGTAGGGGTACTGCCATAAGGACAGAACACAACCCCCATGGTGCTCAGTTTACAGAGATTTCTTGTCACTCTGCAAAGTGATATTAATGGTGACTGCCGTTTTACACAACTTCCCCCCATGTGATCCAAACTCTTGGCCACTAGGTGTCTCCATTCCTTGCCATCCACTGCCTGTTGTTAGGAGTAATCTGTCCCCGCTCCCTCTATGGCTTCTATGTAGCCGTCCCCGCTCCCTCTATGGCTTCTATGTAGCCGTCCTCGTCCCCTCTATGGTCCCTACGTAGCCGTCCCCGCTCCCTCTATGGCTTCTATGTAGTCGTCCCTGTTCTCTCTATGGTCCCTACGTAGCCGTCCCCGCTCCCTCTATGGTCCCTACGTAGCCGTCCCCGCTCCCTCTATGGCTTCTATGTAGCCGTCCCCGCTCCCTCTATGGTCCCTACGTAGCCGTCCCCGCTCCCTCTATGGCTTCTATATAGCCGTCCCCGTTTCCTCTATGGTCCCTACGTAGCCGTCCCCGCTCCCTCTATGGCTTCTATGTAGCCGTCCCCGCTCCCTCTATGGTCCCTACGTAGCCGTCCCCGCTCCCTCTATGGTCCCTACGTAGACGTCCCCGCTCCCTCTATGGCTTCTATGTAGTCGTCCCTGTTCTCTCTATGGTCCCTACGTAGCCGTCCCCGCTCCCTCTATGGACCCTATGTAGCCGTCCCCACTCCCTCTATGGCTTCTATGTAGCCGTCCCCGCTCCCTCTATGGTCCCTACGTAGCCGTCCCCGCTCCCTCTATGGTCCCTACGTAGCCGTCCCCGCTCCCTCTATGGCTTCTATGTAGCTGCCCCGATCCCTCTATGGCTTCTATGTAGCTGCCCCCGCTCCCTCTATGGCTTCTATGTAGCCGTCCCCGCTCCCTCTATGGTCCCTACGTAGCCGTCCCCGCTCCCTCTATGGCTTCTATGTAGCCGTCCCCGCTCCCTCTATGGTCCCTACGTAGCCGTCCCCGCTCCCTCTATGGTCCCTACGTAGACGTCCCCGCTACTGCTATGGCTTCTATGTAGCTGTCCCCGCTCTCTTTATGGCTTCTATGTAGCCGTCCCTGCTCCTGCTATGGCTTATATGTAGCTGTCCCCGCTCCCTCTATGGCTTCTATGTAGCCGTCCCTGCTCCCTCTATGGTCCCTACGTAGCTGTCCCCGTTCCCTCTATGGTCCCTACGTAGCCGTCCCCGCTCCTGCTATGGCTTATATGTAGCTGTCCCCGCTCCCTCTATGGCTTCTATGTAGCCGTCCCTGTTCCCTCTATGGTCCCTACGTAGCCGTCCCCGCTCCCTCCATGGTCCCTACGTAGCCGTCCCCGCTCCCTCCATGGTCCCTACGTAGCCGTCCCTGCTCCCTCCATGGTCCCTACGTAGCCGTCCCCGCTCCCTCCATGGTCCCTACGTAGCCGTCCCCGCTCCCTCCATGGTCCCTACGTAGCCGTTCCCGCTCCCTCCATGGTCCCTACATAGCCGTCCCCGTTCCCTCTAAGTCCCTACGTAGCCGTCCCCGCTCCCTCCATGTTCCCTATGTAGCTGTCCCCGCTCCCTCCATGGTCCCTACGTAGCTGTCCCCGCTCCCTCCATGGTCCCTACGTAGCTGTCCCCGCTCCCTCCATGGTCCCTACGTAGCTGTCCCCGCTCCCTCCATGTTCCCTACGTAGCTGTCCCCGCTCCCTCCATAGTCCCTACGTAGCTGTCCCCGCTCCCTCCATGGTCCCTACGTAGCTGTCCCCGCTCCCTCTATGGTCCCTACGTAGCTGTCCCCGCTCCCTCCATGGTCCCTACGTAGCTGTCCCCGCTCCCTCCATGTTCCCTACGTAGCTGTCCCCGCTCCCTCCATAGTCCCTACGTAGCTGTCCCCGCTCCCTCCATGGTCCCTACGTAGCCGTCCCCGCTCCCTCTATGGTCCCTACGTAGCTGTCCCCGCTCCCTCCATGGTCCTTACGTAGCTGTCCCCGCTCCCTCCATGGTCCCTACGTAACTGTCCCCGCTCCCTCCATGGTCCTTACGTAGCTGTCCCCGCTCCCTCCATGGTCCCTACGTAACTGTCCCCGCTCCCTCCATGGTCCCTACGTAGCTGTCCCCGCTCCCTCCATGGTCCCTACGTAGCTGTCCCCGCTCCCTCCATGGTCCCTACGTAGCCGTCCCCGCTCCCTTCGGAAGATTCTCACATTCCAGGCAAATATTCATTTCCATTTAAATGACTGGTATAAATTTGAGCGGGGTTCCTTATATCGCGCTTGCGGTTAACGCCGAGTAAACTGATGTCGCCTCCGCGTGACTCGCATCTCACTACTGTAAACTTTTACGAGGAATCTTAATCCTGGAGAAAACGAGATTGTGCGGCGGCGGCGGCGGCTCGGACTTTTTTCGTGGCCCTGCATTACAGATATTTATTAGATCGTCAGTAAATGAGTTTTCCTGGGGCCCCCGGTAGCCGAGCGCAGCTGGGAGGGAGGTTTATGGAGGATATAAAGAAGGCTCCCGCCATGGATACAGCAAGGTCGTATGAACCCCATTCATCTTCTATGTAACGGATGAGCACCGGAGCCCGAATATTCCGGAACATTATATGTGGATGGAACTTACCGGGAATATAAGCACAAAAAAGGCTAAAAGAGCAAAAATCTAAAGCTGCCGCAAACACAACTATCACCCCCAACATCCAGAATAATAGAGAAGGAACAGCAGGGGGAAGGGTCAGACGGAGGGGCACGGGGCAAGTGTTTCATCATGTACCCCACAGGGTAAACAACCCAGCTCCAGGGTCCTCCAGGTGACAATACGGTATATAGTATAGTATAATACATACAGTATATATATAGAGAGGTGTAATACACACAGTATATATAGAGAGGTGTAATACACACAGTATATAGAGAGAAGTGTAATACACACAGTATATAGAGAGAGAGAGGTGTAATACACACAGTATATATAGAGAGAAGTATAATACACACAGTATATATAGAGAGAAGTATAATACACACAGTATATATAGAGAGAAGTATAATACACACAGTATATATAGAGAGGTGCAATACACACAGTATATAGAGAGAGAGAGGTGTAATACACACAGTATATAGAGAGAAGTGTAATACACACAGTATATAGAGAGAGGTGTAATACACACAGTATATAGAGAGAAGTATAATACACACAGTATATAGAGAGAAGTGTAATACACACAGTATATATAGAGAGGTGTAATACACACAGTATATAGAGAGAGGTGTAATACACACAGTATATATAGAGAGGTGTAATACACACAGTATATATAGAGAGGTGTAATACACACAGTATATAGAGAGAAGTGTAATACACACAGTATATATAGAGAGAGAGGTGTAATACACACAGTATATATAGAGAGAAGTATAATACACACAGTATATATAGAGAGAGAGGTGTAATACACACAGTATATAGAGAGAGAAGTGTAATACACACAGTATATATATAGAGAGAGGTGTAATACACACAGTATATATAGAGAGAAGTATAATACACACAGTATATATAGAGAGAAGTGTAATACACACAGTATATAGAGAGAGAAGTGTAATACACACAGTATATAGATAGTAGTGTGAGAGACAGTATATAGAGAGAGGTGTAATACAGTATATAGAGAGAAGTATAATACACACAATATATAGAGAGAAGTATAATACACACAGTATATATAGAGAGAAGTATAATACACACAGTATATATAGAGAGAAGTGTAATACACACAGTATATATAGAGAGAGAGGTGTAATACACACAGTATATAGATAGTAGTGTGAGAGACAGTATATAGAGAGAGGTGTAATACAGTATATAGAGAGAAGTATAATACACACAATATATAGAGAGAAGTATAATACACACAGTATATATAGAGAGAAGTATAATACACACAGTATATATAGAGAGAAGTGTAATACACACAGTATATAGAGAGAGGTGTAATACACACAGTATATATAGAGAGAGAGGTGTAATACACACAGTATATAGAGAGAAGTGTAATACACACAGTATATATAGAGAGAAGTGTAATACACACAGTATATATAGAGAGAGAGGTGTAATACACACAGTATATAGATAGTAGTGTGAGAGACAGTATATAGAGAGGTGTAATACAGTATATAGAGAGAAGTATAATACACACAGTATATAGAGAGAAGTGTAATACACACAGTATATAGAGAGAGGTGTAATACACACAGTATATAGAGAGGTGTAATACACAGTATATATAGAGAGAAGTATAATACACACAGTATATAGAGAGAAGTGTAATACACACAGTATATATAGTGAGAGAAGTGTAATACACACAGTATATAGATAGTAGTGTGAGAGACAGTATATAGAGAGAGGTGTAATACAGTATATAGAGAGAAGTATAATACACACAGTATATAGAGAGAAGTGTAATACACACAGTATATAGAGAGAGGTGTAATACACACAGTATATATAGAGAGAAGTGTAATACACACAGTATATAAAGAGAAGTGTAATACACACAGTATATATATGGAGAAGTGTAATACACACAGTATATAGAGAGAGGTGTAATACACACAGTATATAGAGAGAGGTGTAATACAGTATATAGAGAGAAGTGTAATACACACAGTATATAGAGAGAGGTGTAATACACAAAGTATATAGAGAGAAGTGTAATACATACAGTATATAGAGAGAGGTGTAAAACACACAGTATATATAGAGAGGTGTAATACACACAGTATATATAGAGAGGTGTAATACAGTATATAGAGAGGTGTAATACACACAGTATATATAGAGAGAAGTGTAATACATACAGTATATAGAGCAAAGTGTAATACACACAGGATATAGAGAAGTGTAATAGACACAGTATATAGAGAGTAGTGTGAGAGACAGTATATAGAGAGATGTGCAATACAGTATATAGATAGTAGTGTGAGAGACAGTATATAGAGAGGTGTAATACAGTATATAGAGAGAAGTGTAATAGACACAGTATATAGAGAGTAGTGTGAGAGACAGTATATAGAGAGAGGTGCAATACAGTATATAGAGAGAAGTGTGAGAGAAAGTATATAGAGAGAGGTGTAATACAGTATATAGAGAGAAGTGTAATACACACAGTATATAGAGAGAGGTGTAATACACACAGTATATATAGAGAGGTGTAATACACACAGTATATATAGAGAGGTGTAATACAGTATATAGAGAGGTGTAATACACACAGTATATATAGAGAGGTGTAATACAGTATATAGAGAGGTGTAATACACACAGTATATAGAGAGGTGTAATACACACAGTATATATAGAGAGAAGTGTAATACATACAGTATATAGAGTGAAGTGTAATACACACAGTATATAGATAGTAGTGTGAGAGACAGTATATAGAGAGGTGTAATACAGTATATAGAGAGAAGTGTGAAAAAGTATATAGAGAGAAGTGTAATAGACACAGTATATAGAGAGTAGTGTGAGAGACAATATATAGAGAGAGGTGCAATACAGTATATAGAGAGAAGTGTGAGAGAAAGTATATAGAGAGAGGTGTAATAGACACAGTATATACAGAGAGACGTGATAGACAAAGTATAAATAGAGGAGCGTAATACACAGTATATAGTGAGAAGCATAATACACAGTATATATCTTTATAAAGTATATCTTATAAAGTAATCTCATATCTTGTAAGATATCTTATAAAGTAACCTCTCATATCTTGTAAGATATCTTATAAAGTAACCTCTCATATCTTATAAGATATCTTATAAAGTAACCTCTCATATCTTATAAGATATCTTATAAAGTAACCTCTCTTATCTTGTAAGATATCTTATGAAGATAAAGTTTCTGATATCTGCTCGTACTAATTTGTGACCATTTAACTTATTTCCATGGGTAAAGGATAAGGGGCCTGTAACAAGAAGAGTCAGGCGCACAACTCCTACAGGAAGAAAACGAGATGGAAGAAGAACAGACGTAGTTGATATTTTTGACTCTTTAATGAATAATCCCCCTCCCCCGTCTCTATAGATGCTGAAACTTTATCTGCTATTCATGAGACAAGTATGTTCATTACATTCCAGAATGTTCTGTGTCATGTTTTGCCTCCCCCCTAGTTTGAGCAGAGTGTGTAGTGTGGGGTGCACCGCGCAGCAGAGTTGTCACAGTGCCTGATCTGTATAATCTTTATCACTTATGTTACCTGCACTATGATTACAGCTCTGAGGGGTTGTCAGGTGCGGCAGAATCTACTCCCTGTCTTTTATGTCATCTCTCTGTTAGCGGTTGATGATGGTGATCAGTATTATCTGCAGTCAGATGAAAGCCGCTGCACCTATACAGGATGCGTCATCTGAACAGAGAGCAGGGTGGAGGCTCCGCTGCTGATCACTCACCCCGGGCACCGCATTCACAGCCTCAGCCGCTTCTCTATCTACCATGTGTGATATACAGGTGTAGCAGAGCTGAGTGCGTCAATTAGATAATTGGGTCTTCTCAGATTTTATCCACAGCCAATACTCCAGATCTGTCAGGAACCATTGGCTCCAATCTACATTATCACATGAAATGCAGCCGCACCAGAAATATCCCTCTTTAACTCATCTATCTATCTCCTCTGCTCCCTCTGAATTGTAATACCACACATAACCTGAGGACAGGGGTGGCGCTGTTTTCACTGGAGAGTAGTGTGCTTTTTCTAACCCTGGATAACCCCTTTAAGGATTTTTGATCTTCTCCTGATTTTCTTTTTCCTCATCCTCTTCTCCTTAGACCAAATGGAGCAGAGAGGAATGATGAATATAAACAGTGCATGTCCCCAAAGAAGATCCTAAAGGAAAGATCCAAAAAGATGATCCCCAGAAATTAATGGAATCATAAATGATTTATTTTAACAGAAACACCTTTGGGGAACTGAAACCTTCCCTTCATGAGGCCCGATGAAGCCTTTAATAGAGTTGTGTCTATATGTACGACGCCTAAAGGTGAGTGTACATCTCAGCTGAACATTCTCTGAAATCACTGACCCCAGGCAATTCTGCATATCCAGTGCCTAGCTTTGTTCTTTTTTACTCATATTGATTTCTTCTTTTTTCTTCTCTTCCTCCTTCTCTTCTCCTTTTCTGCCTCCTTCTAATGTACTTCTCCTCCTCCTCTTCTCCTTCTTCCTCTTCTTCTTTTCCCCTTGTCTTCTTTTTCTCATTCTACTCCTTCTCTTTTCCTTCTTCTCTTTATCTTCCCCTATTTCTCCTTTCCCTCCTCTCATTCTCCTCTTCTCCTCCTTACCCTTCTCCTTTTCCGCTTTCTCTTCTTCTTCTCCTCACCCTTTTTGTCTTTCTTCTCCTTTTCCTCCATCTCCTCTTCTTCACCTTCTATTCCTCCTCCTCTTCTCTTTCACCTCTTCTTCCCCATCTCCTTATTCTCTTCCTCATGCTCTTTTCTTTTTCTTCTTCCCCTCTTTTCTTTCTATTCTCCTCATCCTCCTCTTCTTCTCATTTTCCTTCTTCTCTTCCTCCTTATGGTATTTTTCTTCTCCTTCTTCCTCCCTTTTCTTCCTCTTCTTCCTCTCCTAATCATGCTTTTTTTCTTCTCCTTCTTCTCCTCTTTTTCTTCCTCTTCTTCTTCTCCTCCTCCTCCTCTCACTTTATTCTTCTCCTTCTTCCCTTCCTTTCATCCTCTTCTTCTCCTCCTCCTCCTACTCATACTTTATTCTTCTCCTTCTTCCCCTCTTTTCTTTCTATTCTCCTCCTCCTCCTCCCCCTCTTCTTCTCATTTTCCTTCTCCTCCTCCTCATGGTCTGTTTCTTCTCCTTCTTCCCCTCTTTTCTTTCTATTCTTCTCCTCCTCCTCTTCTTCTCATTTTCCTTCTTCTCCTCCTCCTCTTGGTCTTTTTCTTCTCCTTATTCCCCTCTTTACTTCCTCTTCTTCTCCCCCTCCTCTTCTTTTCTTCTGTATCTTCTTCTCCTCCTCCTCATACTTTATTCTTCTCCTTCTTCCCCTCTTTTCTTTCTATTCTTCTCCTCCTCCTCATGGCCTTTTTCTTCTCCTTCTTCCCCTCTTTTCTTCCTCTTCTTCTCTTTTCCCCCCTCCTCTTCACCATTTCTGTCTTCTCCTCCTCCTCCTCTTCTTCTTATCTAGGAGACTTGTACATTGTGTTATTACTTTACATTTGTCACTCATAAACACATAGAGTGTATGGGCTCAGGGGGAGCGTCTTCCCTTATGTCACACATCGGGCGCCCGATCCCTTTCTGTAAAGGTCTTTGCTGCCTTAGTAACAAATATTAAGATCTCCATCATGTAGATTGCATGTGGCGGTGCGGCCTGATCCCCCGCAGCGTCAGGCGCTCCTCTCAGACTTATTACAAGTTCACTCATAGATGTTAGTGTCTTCTCTGCAGGATGCACAGTACAGAGACTCCTCCATGTTTCCTCTGCATTTCCTCCACTTTGTCCCTTTGCCCCTAAATGATTGAATTCTGTATATTCTGTATATTCTGTATCATGTGATTATATCAGATCAACTATCATATAATAAGAGAGTGGACATGACAGCATTCAGAGAGGTAACACCCTGTATTCTCATCATGTCAAAATATTAGTGTGCAATTAATTATACCCCCATATAGTGGCCAAACAATAAGACCCCCATATAGTGCCCAAACAATAACACCACCATATAGTGCCCAAACAATAACACCACCATATAGTGCCCAAACAATACGACCCCCATATACTCCCCAAACAATAACACCCCCATATAGTGCCCAAACAATAACACCACCATATAGTGCCCAAACAATACGACCCCCATATAGTGCCCAAACAATACGACCCCCATATAGTGCCCAAACAATAACATAACCATATAGTGCCCAAAACAATAATACCACCATATACTCCCCAAACAATAATACCTAATATAGTGCCCAAACAATAACACCACCATATAGTGCCCAAACAATAACACCACCATATAGTGCCCAAACAATACGACCCCCATATAGTGCCCAAACAATAACATCACCATATAGTGCCCAAACAATAATACCACCATATACTCCCCAAACAATAATACCTAATATAGTGCCCAAACAATAATACCCCGTATAGTGCCCAAACAATAACACCACCATATAGTGCCCAAACAATACGACCCCCATATAGTGCCCAAACAATAACATCACCATATAGTGCCCAAACAATAATACCATCATATAGTGCCCAAACAATAACACCACCATATAGTGCCCAAACAATAACACCACCATATAGTGCCCAAACAATACGACCCCCATATAGTGCCCAAACAATAACACCACCATATAGTGCCCAAACAATACGACCCCCATATAGTGCCCAAACAATAACATCACCATATAGTGCCCAAACAATAATACCACCATATAGTGTCGACACAATAACATCACCATATACTCCCCAAACAATAACATCACCATATAGTGCCCAAACAATAATACCACCATATAGTGCCCAAACAATAATACCACCATATATTGCCCAAACAATAATACCACCATATAGTGCCCAAACAATAATACCATCATATAGTTTCCACACAATAATACCACCATATAGTGCCCAAACAATAATACCACCATATAGTGCCCAAACAATGATACCCCTAAAAAAGTGCCCAAACAATAATACCCCCATATACAGGTCAAACAATAATACCCCCATATAGTCTCCCATAATGTTGCAGCTCAGTTTAGCAATAATGCAGCCATATAGGTCTTAATACTGTATGATGCTCCTGTCCTCGGGGCCCCCTACTATATGGGAGCCCTGGGAAGATTCCAAGGTATGATACATTATGGGGCCCGGTGAGGTGTGGCCCCCCGGATATTAGACAGAAGTGCCGTCCACAATGTGAGTTTCCATCTTATATCTCCAGTATAGCGGTGACACAGATGACACTGGAGACATCAGCAGCGACTGCACCGGGCCCTCCACCAGACTGACGATATGGCCGCATATGACGGGGAGCGTGTGCGGCGGCGGCTACATGTGCGTCTGCAGGGATCAGCGCCATGTGGGATCTGGATCAGCTCCAGACAAGACTCAGGCTTGAATCCCGGCCAATGCTAAGAGCAGCTGCTAATAAATCGGCGGTGACGGAGCTTCACATTCACCGCGCTGAAGTAATGACATCTAAATGGGCGATGATTTCTGAGGGTGCGAGAAGACGCAGTATATCACCCGCCCATTACTCAGCCCCGACCAGGGATTTATGAGGCCTCAAGCATGGCACAAATGGCGTCAAAGGGATCAAAACCCAACCCGGTGAGACGATCCGCACAGAAGCCGTAAGTAACAGCGCAGAGGATTTAAGCACACCTCCTCCCAAAACACTTCCTCATTCTGTGTCAGATGTGATGACAAAAACTGATTATAAAAGTCAGAGCACCCCTTTATACACCTCAGTGCAGAGTTGTCCTATAGATATATACAGGGGCCGTGCAGGGGTCTCAGGGTAAAGATCCAAACTTTACAGAACTATCCCAGGAAATCAAGGTGTGCCCTGTCTCCAGGATCATGGGGGGTCCGACCACTGCCATTTTAAAGGGATACTCCGAAGGGAAGGAAAATGTTTTTAGATCAATAGGTGTAAGAAAGTTATATAGATTTCTGCAGGAAGTGGGGTATTCTCTCCAGTCTTCCAGTACTTATCAGCTGCTGTATGTCCTGCAGGAAGTGGTGTATTCTCTCCAGTGTGACACAGTGCTCTCTGCTGCCACCTCTGTGCATCTCAAGGACTGTCCAGAGCAGCAGCAAATCCCCATAGAAAACCTCTCCTGCTCTGGACAGTTCTTGACATGGACAGAGGTGGCAGCAGAGAGCACTGTGTCAGACTGGAGAGAATACACCACTTCCTGCAGGACATACAGCAGCTGATAAGTACTGGAAGACTGGAGATTTTTTTTTTAAAGGGGAGCAATTTACAAATCAAATATAACTTTTTTTATTTAAAAAACTCCTACAAAGTTCCCCTTTAAGAATGGGGACTTGACGTTTTTGTAGTGGTGCACACCATTCGCTTTTATGGGGGCCCCTGTGTATATCTCTATAGAGAATGAATATAACGGTGGTGCACATATACCTGATCTCTACTCCAAGCTCAGGGAAGACTCCGGTTCCCATTCTGAAGGTCCCAGGGTTCCTAGCGGTCAGACCTCCCACCATCAGTGATCCAGTGCTTGGGCATTTTGACTCCCTACAGATTCCAAGTCAATATATATTGATTTCAATAGGAAATCTACAAGGTGATGATGAAGGTAATGATAGAGTTTCGCCACTAGATGTCACTGTATTAAATGTATGTATTTAGAAGCTGCCAGCTGAAATGTATAAAGGGTTATTGTTTGTTTGTATGTCACATGGATCTGTGAACCTATAGGAATCTGTTCTTCCTCTCTCCTATCATCTCCCTCTTTACTTCTTCTATTGCACTCTTCACCCACTCACAGCGCTCTTTAGATACGCTGAGGAAGGAAGTCATGTGGGAGACAGGAAGAGTAAGTAAGCCTTAGCTGGAGCCCCATATGGGTGGGAAGCAAGACACAGCTAGCAGTTTCTACTCGGTGACGCTGCACAACACTATGCAGTGTTAAACCCTCACAGGAGAGGACAAGTCAGCGACAACCTCAACCCACACCGTGGACTAGGAGAGTCACAGTGCAGGACAGTATCCACAGACAGCAGTAAGCTAGGAACTGATCCAGATAGAGCAAAGTTCCTAAGGACTATGAACTCTATCTCGCCCGCGGTTGTCACCAGGGAACCCTCAGCATTCCCCTCATCCCAGGTAACAAATTCTGGGGCCTGTGTCACCCTCTAGGACGGGTCCCCCAAATCTAGTGGGCGTAAGGTGGTGCAAAGACCCAAAGGTCAATACAAAGGCACAGGTATTCTCTTCTTCTTCTAAGTATTCTTCTACCTCATCCTCCAACATCCCAGCAGAGCACAGTACTACTTGGGTTGAGACTCTTACGACATCCTCCTCTCTGCTACTCTGATTCTTTGTATCTCTAAAACACGCTCCACTACATTCCTATCGCAGATCTGGTTGCTGTATTGTCAAGTGTTCGTCTACAAGAATTATCAATTATCAATTTTCAAGTGCTTTATGAAGAGAAACGTATACTGTTAAAGCGAAGCTGTATAACTTGCTGCACACAAGTACCTTTCAAGTAAAAACAAGTTTATTGATGGTAAAAAGACTCTGTGATTCTTCATCCTATACTGACACAGTACACACCATAACCTTGGGACACTTCCCCTTTCTGTGAGTGGTGGTTCCAATAGTCCGGAAGGGTCACTCAGGTCATCCGTGACTACCCTAACCCAAGGGACCCCGTAGCAGCCCGGTAGGACACTGACCACAGGGGAAAAAGGTACAACTGGCCTCCTAAAATAAAAGCATCAGTGCAAGCACACCCGTGTGCCTAACCCGCACTGGCGTCACGGGACAACACCTCAAAGTCCAGTTGTATCTCGGCCAACCACCTCCGGAGTGGCGTCTCACAGTACCATCTAGCAGGTGACTGGCCAATCCGCCAACACAACATCATCGGGGGCTCACACCACATTAGACTGAGGTCACAAAACCAGGAGTTATAGGTGGAGTATTATTGTCTTCTTGAGGTTAACTTATAAGAACGCCCCGGAGAACAACCTGGAGTACAGGCCAGAGAACATCCTGGAGAACATCTTAGAGAACAGCTCGGAGGACACACCGGAGGACACACCGGAGAACAGGCCAGAGAACAGCCTAGAAGACAATCCGGAGAAAACCCTGTAGAACAGCCCGCAGCAAACTCTGAAGAACGCCCTTGAAAATGCACCGGAGAACACCCTGGAGAATGTCCCAGAGAAAACCCAGAAAAATCCCCTGGAGAACACCCCAGAGAGCAGCCTGGAGAACCCCTTGGAGAACACCCTGGAGAACAGTCCGGAGATAACCCGAAAAACACTGTGGAGGCCATGATTAAGGGGTTCTCACCCTGCAACGCGTCGGCGTGTCTTTTAACCATTTTGTTATTTTATGTCTTGTGACGATGAATAAAAGCTATTGATTTTTATGAAGCTGCGGATGCACACGTTTTTTCCTATCTTGGATGATTCGGGTCGCGGTCTCCAATACCAGCACCCGCGAGCTCTCAAATCACGGAGATCCATATATCAGGTGAAGCAAGGCTGAGTGGGTGAGCTGACAAAATTTCTTTTGTTTTACTACTCTGGAGAACAGCCTGAGGAACACCCAGAGAATACCCCAGAGAAATCCTTGGAGAAAACCCCCGTAAAACACCCCAGTAAACAGTCCGTAGAACAGCCCGGAAAACCCCCTGGAGAACATCCCAGAGAACACCCTGGAGAATAGCCCGCAAAACAGCCCGAGAATGTCCCAGACAACACCCTGGAGAACAGCCCCCAAAACAGGTCAGAGAGCGTCCCAGAGAACACCCCTGAGAACAGCCCACAGAACACTCTGGAGAACAGCCCGCAGAACAGCCTGGAGAACGTCCCAGAGAACAGACCGGAGAAACCCTTGAGAACACCCCGGAGAACACTCTGAAGAACGTCCCAGAGAACCCCCTGGAGAACCCCCTGAGAATACCCCTGAGAAGAGCCCGGAGAACAAACCGGAGAAACCCTTGAGAACACCCCAAAGAACAGCTCGGAGAACACTCTGAAGAACGTCCCATAGAACACCCTGGAGAGCCCTCTGAGAACACCCCTGAGAAGAGCCCGGAGAACTCCCTGGAGAACCCCCTGAGAAGAGCCCGGAGAACTCCCTGGAGAACCCCCTGAGAAGAGCCCGGAGAACTCCCTGGAGAACCCCCTAAGAAGAGCCCGGAGAACTCCCTGGAGAACAGCCTGGAGAAGAGCCTGGAGATCCCCCTGAGAAGAGCCCGGAGAACTCCCTGGAGAACAGCCTGGAGATCGCCCCTGAGAAGAGCCCGGAGAACTCCCTGGAGAACCCCCTGAGAAGAGCCCGAAGAACTCCCTGGAGAACAGCCTGGAGAACCCCCTAAGAAGAGCCCGGAGAACTCCCTGGAGAACAGCCTGGAGAAGAGCCTGGAGAACCCCCTGAAAAGAGCCCGGAGAACTCCCTGGAGAACCCCCTGAGAAGAGCCCGGAGAACTCCCTGGAGAACTCCCTGGAGAACAGCATGGAGATTGCCCCTGAGAAGAGCCCGGAGAACTCCCTGGAGAACCCCCTAAGAAGAGCCCGGAGAACTCCCTGGAGAACAGCCTGGAGAAGAGCCTGGAGAACCCCCTGAAAAGAGCCCGGAGAACTCCCTGGAGAACCCCCTGAGAAGAGCCCGGAGAACTCCCTGGAGAACTCCCTGGAGAACAGCATGGAGATGGCCCCTGAGAAGAGCCCGGAGAACTCCCTGGGGAACAGCATGGAGATGGCCCCTAAGAAGAGCCCGGAGAACTCCCTGGAGAACTCCCTGGAGAACAGCCTGGAGATTGCCCCTGAGAGCACCTCAGACAACAGCCTGGAGAACACCCAGGAGCCGCTGGATTTGGAAAATTAAATATTTAAACAATTTGTAAAGTCACTGATAATTTGTTACAATAAAGAAATGTAAACAGACGGGAGAGTGGGAGGAATGTGAGGGTGACCCCCATGCACCCCGCTGTACTAGATAACAGGCAGAGGTCAGAGGTCACCGCACTGTTTACAGAGAAAGTAACTGATTGTTCCAGCAAAGAGGGAGGAAAGTGCAGAGATCTACTATAGTACATACACAGTATACCAGAGACTACAAGGAAGAGCCCTCATCTGTATACGGCTGGTGGGGAGGGGGGGAGGGGGGGCTTGCTCCTCGCCAGTACAGAACAGGGAGAATCTATAATAAGTACAACATGAAGAACTTCCAGACAGATAGATAGATAGACAGATAAATAGATAGGAAGTAGATAGATAGATAGATAGATAGATAGATAGATAGATAGGAGATAGATAGATAGATAGAAGATAGATAGATAGATAGATAGATAGATAGATAGATAGATAGATAGATAGGAGATAGATAGATAGATAGGAGATAGATAGATAGATAGATAGATAGATAGATAGATAGATAGATAGATAGATAGATAGGAGATAGATAGGAGATAGATAGATAGGAGATAGATAGATAGGAGATAGATAGATAGATAGATAGATAGATAGATAGATAGATAGATAGATAAATAGGAGATAGATAGATAGATAGATAGATAGGAGATAGATAGATAGGAGATAGATAGGAGATAGATAGATAGATAGATAGATAGATAGATAGGAGATAGATAGATAGAAGATAGATAGATAGATAGATAGATAGATAGATAGATAGGAGATAGATAGATAGATAGGAGATAGATAGATAGATAGATAGATAGATAGATAGATAGATAGATAGATAGGAGATAGATAGGAGATAGATAGATAGATAGGAGATAGATAGATAGGAGATAGATAGATAGATAGATAGATAGATAGATAGATAGATAGATAGATAAATAGGAGATAGATAGATAGATAGATAGATAGATAGGAGATAGATAGATAGGAGATAGATAGGAGATAGATAGATAGATAGATAGATAGATAGATAGATAGATAGATAGGAGATAGATAGATAGATAGATAGATAGGAGATAGATAGATAGATAGGAGATAGATAGATAGGAGATAGATAGATAGATAGATAGATAGATAGATAGATAGATAGATAGATAGATAGATAGATAGGAGATAGATAGGAGATAGATAGATAGATAGGAGATAGATAGGAGATAGATAGATAGATAGGAGATAGATAGATAGGAGATAGATAGATAGATAGATAGATAGATAGATAGATAGATAGATAAATAGGAGATAGATAGATAGATAGATAGATAGATAGATAGATAGATAGATAGGAGATAGATAGATAGGAGATAGATAGGAGATAGATAGATAGATAGATAGATAGGAGATAGATAGATAGATAGATAGATAGGAGATAGATAGATAGATAGATAGATAGGAGATAGATAGATAGATAGATAGATAGATAGATAGATAGATAGGAGATAGATAGATAGATAGATAGATAGATAGATAGGAGATAGATAGATAGATAGATAGATAGATAGATAGATAGATAGGAGATAAATAGATAGATAGATAGGAGATAGATAGATAGATAGATAGATAGATAGATAGATAGATAGATAGGAGATAGATAGGAGATAGATAGATAGATAGATAGAGAGGAGATAGATAGATAGATAGATAGATAGATAGAGAGGAGATAGATAGATAGATAGATAGATAGATAGATAGATAGGAGATAGATAGATAGGTAGATAGATAGATAGATAGATAGATAGGAGAGTAGCATCCGCACATCCAGATCCAAAGCAGTGGGTACTGAGCAGTGAAAGTCCTATGGCGTAGGATCCCCAATACAGAAAACGGCAAGAGTCTGCAGCACACCGGAGTAAAGGTGAATAATGTTTATTCCATCTTCAGGCTGGGTTCACACTATGTATATTTGAGGCTGTATTTGGTCCTCATGTCAGGTCCTCATAGCAACCAAAACCAGGAGTGGATTGAAAACACAGAAAGGATCTGATCACACAGTGGTGAAATTGAGTGGATGGCCGCCATATAACAGTAAATAACGGACATTATTTCAATATAACAGCCGTTGTTTTAAAATAACAGCAAATATTTGCCAATATATGGCGGCCATCCACTCAATTACAACATTATGTGAACAGAGCCTTTCTGTGTTTTCAATCCACTCCTGGTTTTGGTTGCTATACAGCCTCAAATATACGTAGTGTGAACCCAGCTTCAAGGTGCATACAACGTTTCGATTCAATCCAGAATCATTATCAGGCTTGATGATAGCACCATATATGAGATAATAGATACTTAATAGCACCATATCTGAGATAATCGATATATAATAGTTCCATATGTGAGATAAAAGATATGTAAATAATAGCGCTATATATAAGATAATAGATATATAAATAACTAGAAAATGTACCCGGCGCTGCCCGGGTATAAAGTGTCAGTGTGTTAATTAGATTTATTCTAAGGTGCCCAGGAGGCCAAGCTAAAGGTATTGTTTCATCTGAGTTAATCAGTGGAATTAGTGTATTCCTGTAGTGCATAGTTGGAGGGGTTCTTTATACCCACAATGTATAGTTTTTAGGGGTCTCGCATATCTGTAGTGCATAGTTGGGGGGCTGTATACCTATAGTGTATAGTTGGGGGGTCCTGTATACCTGTAGTGTGTTTGGGGGGGCTGTATACCTGTAGTGTATGGTTGAGGGCGGTCCTGTATACCTGCAGTGTATAGTTGGTGAAGGTCCTGTAAACCTGTACTGTATAGTTCGGGGGTCCTGTATACCTGTAGTATATAGTTGGTGCTGTATACCTGTAATGTATAGTTGGTGGAGGTCTTGTATACTTGTAGTATATAGTTCGGGGGTCCTTTATACCTGTAGTGCATAGTTTGGGGTTCTGTATAACTGTAGTATAGAGTTAGTGGAGGTCCTGTTTACCTGTAGTGTATAGTTTTGGGGTCCTGTATACCTGTAGTGTATAGTTTGGGGTCCTATATACCTGTAGTATATAGTTGGTGGAGTTCCTATATACGTGTAGTGTATAGCTTTGGGGTCCTGTATACCTGTAGTGTATAGTTTGGGGTCCTGTATACCTGTAGTATATACTGTAGTTGGTGGAGGTCCTGTATACCTGAAGTATATAGTTGGTGGAGGTCCTGTATACCTGTAGTGTATAGTTTTGGGGTCCTGTATACCTGTAGTGTAAAGTTTGGGGTCCTTTATACCTGTAGTATATAGTTGGTGGAGGTCCTGTGCACCTGTAGTGTATAGTTTTGGGGTCCTGTATACCTGTAGTGTCCTGTATACGTGCAGAGTTGTATTTATCATTAGGCACCCATGGTCTGGTGCGTAGGGTAGCACCTTGCAGAGGGGCAGTACCCTCCCGTTCAGACTTGCCAGAAAATCTGGTGTCTTTTCGAGGGGGGTATGGCAGTATTGGGCAGTTCTGGTATAGCGGTGTTATCCAGTCAAAGTATGGCGGTATTGGTCAGGTCTGGTATGGCATTGTTATTCAGTGACAGTGTGTCGGTATTGGTCAGGTCTGGTGTCACAGTATGGCGGTATTGGTCAGGTCTGGTATGGTAGTGTTATTCAGTCACAGTATGGTGGTATTGGTCAGGTCTGGTGTGGCGGTGTTCTCCAGTCACAGTCACTGGCGGAACTACCGCCGTAGCAGCCGTAGCGGCTGCTACGGGGCCCCGCCGCATCAGGGGCCCGTGACGCGGGCCCCTGGAGCTGACATATCCTGCAGCACCCGGCGGCTGAGCATGCCTCCCGGGTGCTGTAGCCGGGGGCCGGTCCCGTGCTCCTCCCGACCCGGAGACTCCTTTCCCCAACCATAGGGAAAAGGAGTCACTGGGCCAGGAGGAGCACGGGACCGGTCCACAGCGCTCCTGTCACCCCCTGTCTGATACGCGGCTGCCGTCTGATGCCGCGTCCTAGCCCCGGCAGCGCGCGTATCATAGAGTTCTGTGTGGGCTTGTGCTGCGGCCCCGACTTCCGGCACAGAGACGTGTGCCGGAAGTCGCGGCTACAGGCCCACACAGAAATCTATGATACGCGCGCTGCCGGGGCTAGGACGCGGCATCAGACGGCAGCCGCGTATCAGACAGGGGGTGACAGGAAGAAGGCTCGACGGGGGAGCGTGTTGTTAGGTGAGTTTTTTTCTTTTTTTTTAAACTTGCTTTTCTCGGGGGGGGGGGGGGGGGAGAAGGGGGGGCATCTATAAGGGGGGGGGGGGGAGAAGGGGGCATCTATAAGGGGGGGGGGAGAAGGGGGCATATATAAGGGGGGGGGAGAAGGGGGCATCTATAAGGAAGGGGGGAGGAGAGAAGGGGGCATCTATAAGGAAGGGGGGAGAAGAGGAGGGGGCATCTATAAGGAAGGGGGGAGGGGAGAAGAGAAGGGGGCATCTATAAGGAAGGGGGGGGGGAGAAGAGGAGGGGGCATCTATAAGGAAGGGGGGAGGGGAGAAGAGAAGGGGGCATGGGCATCTATAAGGAAGGGGGGGAGAAGAGGAGGGGGCATCTATAAGGAAGGGGGGAGGGGAGAAGAGAAGGGGGCATGGGCATCTATAAGGAAGGGGGGGAGAAGAGGAGGGGGCATCTATAAGGAAGGGGGGAGAAGAGAAGGGGGCATCTATAAGGGGGGGGGAGAAGGGGGCATCTATAAGGAAGGGGGGAGGAGAGAAGGGGGCATCTATAAGGGGGGGAGAAGGGGGCATCTATAAGGAAGGGGGGATTAGAGAAGGGGGCATCTATAAGGGGGGGAGAAGGGGGCATCTATAAGGAAGGGGGGAGGAGAGAAGGGGGCATCTATAAGGAGGGGGGGGGGAGAAGAGGAGGGGGGCATCTATAAGGAAGGGGGGAGGGGAGAAGAGAAGGGGGCATGGGCATCTATAAGGAAGGGGGGGAGAAGAGGAGGGGGCATCTATAAGGAAGGGGGGGAGAAGAGGAGGGGGCATCTATAAGGAAGGGGGGAGAAGAGAAGGGGGCATCTATAAGGGGGGGGAGAAGGGGGCATCTATAAGGAAGGGGGGAGGGGAGAAGAGAAGGGGGCATGGGCATCTATAAGGAAGGGGGGGAGAAGAGGAGGGGGCATCTATAAGGAAGGGGGGAGAAGAGGAAGGGGCATCTATAAGGAAGGGGGGAGAAGAGGAGGGGGCATCTATAAGGAAGGGGGGAGAAGAGGAGGGGGCATCTATAAGGGGGGGGGAGAAGGGGGCATCTATAAGGAAGGGGGGAGGGGAGAAGAGAAGGGGGCATGGGCATCTATAAGGAAGGGGGGGAGAAGAGGAGGGGGCATCTATAAGGAAGGGGGGAGAAGAGGAGGGGGCATCTATAAGGAAGGGGGGAGAAGAGAAGGGGGCATCTATAAGGGGGGGGGAGAAGGGGGCATCTATAAGGAAGGGGGGGAGAAGAGGAGGGGGCATCTATAAGGAAGGGGGGAGGGGAGAAGAGAAGGGGGCATGAGCATCTATAAGGAAGGGGGGAGGAGAGAAGGGGGCATCTATAAGGAAGGGGGGGGGGAGAAGAGGAGGGGGGCATCTATAAGGAAGGGGGGGAGAAGAGGAGGGGGGCATCTATAAGGAAGGGGGGAGAAGAGGAGGGGGCATCTATAAGGAAGGGGGGAGAAGAGAAGGGGGCATCTATAAGGAAGGGGGGGGGAGAAGAGGAGGGGGCATCTATAAGGAAGGGGGGGAGAAGAGAAGGTGGAATCTATAAGGAAAAGGGGGGAGAAGAGGAGGGGGCATCTATAAGGAAGGGGGGAGAAGAGAAGGGGGCATCTATAAGGAAGGGGGGGAGAGGAGAAGGGGGCATCTATAAGGAAGGGGGGAGAGGGGGGGCATCTATAAGGAAGGGGGGGAGAGGGGGGCATCTATAAGGAAGGGGGGGAGAGGAGGCATCTATAAGGGAGGGGGGAGAGAGAGACCATCTATAAGGAAGGGGGGGAGGGGGACATCTGTAAGGAAGGGGGGGGGGGGAGGGGGGCATCTATAAGGAAGGGGGGGGAGAGGGCCATCTATAAGGGGGGACACTATAGGGGGAGAGCAGGCCATCTATAAGGGGAGAACATAGGGGGAGAGGGGGACAACATAGGGGGAGAGGGGGATATAAACGTACAACATTGGGGGAGAGGGGAACATCTATAAGAGCACAATAAAGGGGGAAAGGGGGCCATCTATAGGGGGGGCAACATAGGGGACCATCTATAAGGAGACAACATGGGGGGGCATCTATAAGGAGGACAGCGGAGGGGGGCAACATAAGGAAGCTATCTATAAGGAGGGGCGACAGAGAGGAGGGCCATATACTAAAATGGGATCACATAGAGTCAGCCTACCCACTAAATGTGGGTGTAAAGGGGCAAATACAGATGTGCAGTTGTTAGAGATGAGGATGGTGACAGAGTGTGGAGCCTAATATGTCTGTCTGGCAGATTCTGTGGATTCGTGGCTCGGAGAAGTTCTCATAACGGCCCAGGACAGATGGAAAAGAAAATGAAAAGGGAAGAACTCCGATCAGAGAAGACGTCTCCTGTAAGTCACCTGATGTAACTGTACTGTAATTTATATGGTGTACAGGACCTGTGTAGAGCTGAGTGTGTTGATGGCATAGTGGTCGATCGAGAGGGGGGGGGGGGGCGGGGGGGGGGGGGCGGGGGGGCGGGGGGGCCCCAATCAAAAGTTTGCTATGGGGCCCAGCCATTTCTAGTTACGCCCCTGGTCACAGTGTGGCGGTATTGGTCAGGTCTGGTATAGTGGTGTTATCCAGACACAGTACGGCAGTATTGGTCAGGTCTGGTATGGCAGTGTTACCCAGTCACAGTATGGCGGTATTGGTCAGGTCTGGTATGGCAGTGTTATCCAGTCACAGTATGGCGGTATTGGTCAGGTCTGGTATGGCAGTGTTATCCAGTCACAGTATGGCGGTATTGAACAGGTCAGGTCTGGCAGTGTTATCCAGTCACAGTATGGCGGTATTGGTCAGGTGTGGTATGACAGTGTTATCCAGTCACAGTAAGGTGGTATTGGTCAGGCCTGGTGTGGCGGTGTTATCCAGTTACAGTATGTCCGTATTGGTCAGGTCTGGTATAGCAGTTTTTCCAGTCATAGTATGGTGGTATTAGTCAGGTGTGTTATGACAGTGTTATCCAGTCACAGTTTGGCGGTATTGGTCAGGTCTGGTATGACAGTATTTTCCAGTCACAGTATGGCGGTATTGAACAGGTATGGTATGGCAGTGTTATCCAGTCACAGTAAGGCGGTATTGGTCAGGTGTGGTATGACAGTGTTATCCAGTCACAGTATGGCAGTATTGGTCAGGCTTGGTGTGGCAGTGTTAAATGTGACCTCTGGAGCTATTACCTACCTATCCTGATGCTAATTGGTGAGTGAGGATGGAACGTCCTCAGGTTTAGTGCTTAGGGCAGCAGCAGCTGGTAATACTGCCCTGTATACATGTACTGTATAGATGGAGTAGGGGGTCCTGTATACATGTACTGTATAGATGGAGTAGTGGGCCATGTATACATGTACTGTATAGATAGAGTAGGGGGCCCTGTATACATGTACTGTGTAGATGGAGTAGGGGGCCCGGTATACATGTACTGTATAGATGGAGTAGGGGGCCCTGTATACATGTTCTTTATTGATGGAGTAGGGGGTCCTGTATACATGTACTGTATAGATGGAGTAGGGGGCCCTGTATATTCATGTACTGTATAGATGGAGTAGGGGGTCCTGTATACATGTACTGTATAGATGGAGTAGGGGGTCCTGTATACATGTACTGTATAGATGGAGTAGGGGGTCCTGTATACATGTACTGTATAGATGGAGTAGGGGGTCCTGTATACATGTATTGTATAGATGGAGTAGGGGGCCCTGTATATACATGTACTGTATAGATGGAGTAGGGGGCCCTGTATCCATGTACTGTATAGATGGAGTAGGGGGTCCTGTATATACATGTACTGTATAGATGGAGTAGGGGGCCCTGTATCCATGTACTGTATAGATGGAGTAGGGGGTCTACCAGTTATTACTGTGGATGTTGTTAGGCAGCTTCCCTAGCAACCATTGCTCCCTGTGAAAATGAAAGCAGTAATCCTATTGGTTGCTAAGGCTTCCAACTGCCGTTTCCTCTGGGCAGCTGCAGCTAATTATATCACCTGTGTTTGCAGTGAGGAGATTTTCCCATTCATCTCTATGGGGCTCCGCTCTTCCCCCTTCCCCTCCTCTCCTGTACATCTGGCGGGGACGGGACCTTCGCAATAACCTTCCCGGGTACCCAATGTATCTGTGTGCCAAATTTGGGGTCAAACGGTTCAGGCGTTTGGAAGTCTATACACAACAGACAGACAGACAGACAGACAGACTTTCATTTTTAAGATATAGATAGCGCCATATATGAGATAATAGATATATAATAGCACCATATACAGTGGGGAAAAAAAGTATTTAGTCAGTCACCAATAGTGCAAGTTCCACCACATAAAAAGATGAGAGGCGTCTGTAATTGACACCATATTAGACCTTAACTATGGGAGACAAAATGAGAAAACAAATCCAGAAAATTACATTGTCTGATTTTGTAAGAATTTATTTGCAAATTATGGTGGAAAATAAGTATTTGGTCAGTAACAAAATTTCCTCTCAATCCTTTGTTCTATCTCCTTTGTTGGCAATGACAGAGGTCAGACGTTTTCTGTAAGTTCTCACAAGGTTGGCACACACTGTTGTTGGGATGTTGGCCAATTCCTCCATGCAGATCTCCTCTAGAGCAGTGATGTTTTGGGGCTGTCGTTTGGCAACACGGACTTTCATCTCCCTCCAAAGGTTTTCTATAGGGTTGAGATGTGGAGACTGGCTCGGCCACTCCAGGACCTTGAAATGCTTCTTACCAAGCCGCTCCTTGGTTGCCCTGGCGGTGTGCTTTGGATCATTGTCATGTTGAAAGACCCAGCCACGTTTCATCTTCAATGCCCTTACTGATGGAAGGAGGTTTGCACTCAGTATCCCCCGATACATGGCCCCATTCATTCTTTCATGTACCCGGATCAGTCGTCTTGGCCCCTTTGCAGAGCAACAGCCCCAAAGCCTGATGTTTCCACCCCCTCCCCCATGCTTTACAGTAGGTATGGTGTTTGATGGATGCAACTCAGTATTCTTTTTCCTCCAAACATGACAAGTTGTGTTTCTACCAAACAGTTCCACTTTGGTTTCATCAGACCATAGGACATTCTCCCAATACTCTTCTGGATCATCCAAATGCTCTCTAGCAAACTTCAGATGGGCCGGGACATGTACTGGCTTAAGCAGTGGGACCCGTCTGGCACTGCAGGATCTGAGTCCCTGGCACTGGCGTAGTGTCTTACTGATGGTAGGCTTTGTTACATTGGTCCCAGCTCTCTGCAGTTCATTCACTAGGTCCCCCCGCGGGGTTCTGGGATTTTTGCTCACCGTTCTTGTGATCATTTTGACCCCACGGGGTGAGATTTTGCATGGAGCCCCAGATGGAGGGAGACTATCAGTGGTCTTGTATGTCTTCCATTTTCTAATTATTGCTCCCACAGTTGATTTCTTCACTCCAAGCTGGTTGCCTATTGCAGATTCAGTCTTCCCAGCCTGGTGCAGGGCTACAATTTTGTTTCTGGTGTCCTTTGACAGCTCTTTGGTCTTCACCATAGTGGAGTTTGGAGTCTGACTGTTTGAGGGTGTGCACAGGTGTCTTTTTATACTGATAACAAGTTTAAACAGGAGTGGAGGAAAGAGGAGACTCTTAAAGAAGAAGTTACAGGTCTGTGAGAGCCAGAAATCTCGATTGTTTGTAGGTGACCAAATACTTATTTTCCACCATAATTTGCAAAAAAATTCTTAAAAAATCAGACAATGTGATTTTCGGGATTTGTTTTCTTATTTTGTCTCTCATAGTTGAGGTCTAATATGATGTAAATTACAGACGCCTCTCATCTTTTTAAGTGAGAGAACTTGCACTATTGGTGACTGACTAAATACTTTTTTCCCCACTGTATGTCATAATAGATATATAATAGTGCCATATATGACATAATAGATATATAATAGTGCCATATATGATATAATAGAAATATAATAGCGCCATATATGACATAATAGATATATAATAGTGCCATATATGATATAATAGAAATATAATAGCGCCATATATGACATAATAGATATATAATAGTGCCATATATGACATAATAGATATATAATAGTGCCATATATGATATAATAGAAATATAATAGCGCCATATATGACATAATAGATATATAATAGTGCCATATATGATATAATAGAAATGTAATAGCGCCATATATGAGATAATAAATATATAAATAATAGCGCCATATGTCAGAGACCCCCTATAGTAGTCATAGAGAGTGGAGAGTCCCGACTTATTTCCTATAGAAGCTTCACTGTTTTAGTACCTGCGTGGCTGCTACCTCTGTAGTTACACCTACTGCTGTATTATAATAAGTATGTCTCCATTTGACGCCACTATTTCTGCCCGGGAGCCTCGGCTCTTCACTCTCTGCATACATACACCTGATTCTACTGATCAAGAGACCCCAACATTGTAACAAAACCGTCACCGCCTGAGAACGTTACATTTACTGCAAACTACCTGAACTAATGTGTGAGACGTTTAGCAGAACGTGCGGCTTTTACCTTTCAGAAAAAAAAGTTTGTGCTGCCTGGATGGCAGGAACAGACGGCGAGGAAAGTAACAGACTCTACAAAGGTGTTAGTCTTATTATTCTTCTTCTTCTTCTCTTTTTTTGCACAGTTTCTCTTCGCGCCCTGAAGAGGCCGGATTCCAGCGCAGGCGACAGAACACGGAGACTTAATCACAGAACACAATCTACTCCCAGTTATTTTCTCTCTTCCAGGGCTGGAAACGCGTTTCTTCGCACATCTGAGGGAAGTGCAGCGCATTGAGCAGCAGCCGCATTCATATTACTTAGACTCTATTTGTCAGTTCTTACATCTGCTCAATAACAAGTCCTAATCTTCCAGCGCCGCTCCAGAGTCAGGGATGTAAGAACGTCTTCAGGTTGTACCACGCCGCCCCATCTCCTTGTGATCTGGCAGGATGACACCTTGTTCTGCTGCTGTGTCTGGATTCTGTTTGTTGTCAGGCACTCGGCATCCCCCCCCCACCCCGCCATCCTCTGTTACCTGCTCACCGTTACCTGCCCCCCTCCTCCCTGCCATTCCTCCATTACCTGCCCCCCTCCTCCCCGCCATTCCTCCATTACCTGCCCCCCTCCTCCCAGCCATTCCCCCGTTACCTGCCCCCCTCCTCCCTGCCATTCCTTAGTTACCTGCCCCCCTCCTCCCTGCCATTTCTCCGTTACCTGCCCCCCTCCTCCCTGCCATTCCTCTGTTACCTGCCCCCCTCCTCACAGCCATTCCTCCGTTACCTGCCCCCCTCCTTACAGCCATTCCTCCGTTACTTGCCCCCCTCCTTACAGCCATTCCTCCGTTACCTGCCCCCCTCCTCCCCGCCATTCCTTCATTACCTGCCCCCCTCCTCCCCGCCATTCCTCAGTTACCTGCCCCCTCCTCCCTGCCATTCCTCAGTTACCTGCCCCCCTCCTCCCCGCCATTCCTCAGTTACCTGCCCCCCTCCTCCCCGCCATTCCTCCGTTACCTGCCCCCCTCCTCCCTGCCATTCCTCTGTTACCTGCCCCCCTCCTCACAGCCATTCCTCCGTTACCTGCCCCCCTCCTTACAGCCATTCCTCTGTTACTTGCCCCCCTCCTTACAGCCATTCCTCCGTTACCTGCCCCCCTCCTCCCCGCCATTCCTTCATTACCTGCCCCCCTCCTCCCTGCCATTCCTCAGTTACCTGCCCCCTCCTCCCTGCCATTCCTCAGTTACCTGCCCCCCTCCTCCCCGCCATTCCTCAGTTACCTGCCCCCCTCCTCCCCGCCATTCCTCCGTTACCTGCCCCCCTCCTCCCCGCCATTCCTCAGTTACGTGCCCCCCTCCTCCCTGCCATTCCTCAGTTACCTGCCCCCCTCCTCCCTGCCATTCCTCAGTTACCTGCCCCCCTCCTCCCTGCCATTCCTCAGTTACCTGCCCCCCTCCTCCCCGCCATTCCTCAGTTACCTGCCCCCCTCCTCCCAGCCATTCCTCAGTTACCTGCCCCCCTCCTCCCCGCCATTCCTCAGTTACCTGCCCCCCTCCTCCCCGCCATTCCTCAGTTACCTGCCCCCTCCTCCCCGCCATTCCTCAGTTACCTGCCCCCTCCTCCCCACCATTCCTCAGTTACCTGCCCCCCTCCTCCCTTCCATTCCTCAGTTACCTGCCCCCCTCCTCCCAGCCATTCCTCTGTTACCTGCCCCCCTCCTTCCCGCCATTCCTCAGTTACCTGCCCCCCTCCTCCCTGCCATTCCTCTGTTACCTGCCCCCCTCTCCCCGCCATTCCTCTGTTACCTGCCCCCCTCCTTCCCGCCATTCCTCTGTTACCTGCCCCCCTCCTCCCTGCCATTCCTCAGTTACCTGCCCCCCTCCTCCCCGCCATTCCTCTGTTACCTGCCCCCCTCCTTCCCGCCATTCCTCAGTTACCTGCCCCCCTCCTTCCCGCCATTCCTCTGTTACCTGCCCCCCTCCTCCCTGCCATTCCTCAGTTACCTGCCCCCCTCCTCCCCGCCATTCCTCTGTTACCTGCCCCCCTCCTCCCCGCCATTCCTCAGTTACCTGCCCCCCTCCTTCCCGCCATTCCTCTGTTACCTGCCCCCCTCCTCCCCGCCATTCCTCTGTTACCTGCTTTCATATTAGTCAGGTCAGGCTGCTCACTCATCTCCATCATCCGTCATCGCTATCCAGCCTTGTGACTCCTATTATCTTTCATGGAAATTGCAATTGGCATAAGTTTAACTTTCCTATCTGGTCCCTGAGGCCGGAGCTTTGTACCAGCTTTGTACTTCCCTTGTACCGTCCTGACGCTTCATTAGTCAAAGCTAAGTCTGGGATTAGTCTCTGATCCAGTGCAGATCCTCCCCTGCTGAGTGTGAACAGCGGCAGACGTCACCACTGACACCAGGTTATCTCCACTTCTCTTCTCTCCTCATTTTTTTTACATTAAGTAAAGTCTTGAAAAATTCGGGAGAAATCTGAGAAATTCATGACTCAAGGTATGGCAGAGTTCATCCGGCTATCCTTAACCCCTTTACTACACCCACCACCTCCTCCTGAACTCCAGGGACACTCCGACATCGTTGGAGAAATTGGCCATAACAGCCTCTTTATTAAACTGCTTCAAAATGAAGGCGATAAATAACATTAATTAAAGTCCAACATGTAAAGCGCAGCATTCGGCACAATTCCCCTCCTCACCACAGTTTCTAATAGCCAATTCTTACAACATCACAGAGTCTGAACAGTCACTTTGGTGGTGCACCATCTCTAAGAAAGCACATCGCAAGGCAGGAAATCCACTCAGGAAAGAACAACGGAGGGCACTCACCAATCCTAGTGACTTATCAGACGTCTGATGAAGCGTGCACAAGAAACAGCTGCTCCCTACATGCGAGCGTGTGTTTGGCGTCCTCGTCTGCATTACGATGCCAGCTTTTACTTACACGATGTGAAATAAAAGAGTCACTAAAGGATTGGTGAGTGCCCTCCGTTGTTCTTTCCTAAGTGGATTAATAACCATAAATCACAATATAAATAAGATCTCGATGGGTCAGGCAGATCACTATCCAGCAGCACCAGGAGGTCTGGCAGAGCACCATCCAGTAGCAGAGGAAGGTCTAGCAGAGCACCATCCAGCAGCACCAGGAGGTCTGGCAGAGCACCATCCAGCAGCACCAAGAGGTCTGTCAGAGCACCATCCAGCAGCAGAGGAAGGTCTAGCAGAGCACCATCCAGCAGCACCAGAAGGTCTAGCAGAGCACCATCCAGCAGCACCGGGAGGTCTAGCAGAGCACAATCCAGCAGCACTGGGAGGTCTGGCAGAGCACCATCCAGCAGCACCGGGAGGTCTAGCAGAGCACAATCCAGCAGCAGGGGAAGGTCTAGCAGAGCACCATCCAGCAGCATGGGGAGGTCTGGCAGAGCACCATCCAGCAGCACCGGGAGGTCTGGCAGAGCACCATCCAGCAGCACGAGAGATCTAGCAGAGCACCATCCAGCAGCACTTGGAGGTCTAGCAGAGCACCATCTAGCAGCACCAGAAGGTCTGGCAGAGCACCATCCAGCAGCATCGGGAGGTCTAGCAGAGCACCATCCAGCAGCACCGGGAGGTCTAGCAGAGCACCATCCAGCAGCATCGGGAGGTCTGGCAGAGTACCATCCAGCAGCACTGGGAGGTCTGGCAGAGCACCATCCAGCAGCATCGGGAGGTCTGGCAGAGCACAATCCAGCAGCAGGGGAAGGTCTAGCAGAGCACCATCCAACAGCACCAGGAGGTCTGTCAGAGCACCATCCAGCAGCACCGAGGGGTCTGTCAGAGCACCATCCAGCAGCACCGGGAGGTCTGGCAGAGCACCATCCAGCAGCATCGGGAGGTCTAGCAGAGCACTATCCAGCAGCACCAGAAGGTCTGGCAGAGCACCATCCAGCAGCACTTGGAGGTCTAGCAGAGCACCATCCAGCAGCACCAGAAGGTCTTTCAGAGCACCATCCAGCAGCAGGGGAAGGAGCGCCATCCTCCCTGTGTATATTCCCCCCTCCTGTGCTCCCCGGACTGGCCTCAGGGTCAGCTCACTGTGTGAACCCCATATCTCAGCCTGGAGTTCTTATGTGGAGAATGGGGAGAGTATGGAATCTAGTATGGTGGTAAGCTCCATCTCTGTTTGCAGTAGCAGAGGTGGAGCAGGTGAGGTACCGGCCGTAAGGTCGGACAGTGATATTGGGACAGTGGCAGGAGAAGTGGCCCGAGAGGTGGCCGAGCGGTGGGCATTACTGTTAAAGACACTGATGCATTAGCTCGCTCCCTGACGGGAGGGGGGGGCAGCTGTTTGCCGGAGTCAACTGCGGGAGCTCCGGTGGCTCTTGGCGCTGGCACTGCTGTTCCTTTGGGGCAGCAGTGTGGTTGTTGAGATGCTGCCGGGGCTAAGATGTCTTCGCCTCCCAAAAGAAAGACTGGAAAGACTGGACTTAAGCCTTTGTTTTGTATTGGTGCTTCTGGACCAGATCGAGCTGAGGAGTCTATTACTGATGAGGCAGAGGGTACCAGCAGAAATAGGGCAGGGGCTGCCTCTAAACAGTCCAGGCAGGCTGTTCGGTCCTTTCATAAGGGACCGGTGGCCTGTCCTGTGGAGGTGGCTCTGGTCCTGGTACCCAATGACGTTGATGGTACAGAATCTGTCTGGGGCTTTGGAGGGTGGTCGGGCAGTGTGACATGTGGTATTGGTGTGGATATGGATTATGTGGAGGAGGGTGGTGAAGGGGCACAGACTAGTGGTGGGAGCATAGGGCCTGGTCCAGTTGCACCCGCAGCGGCTGCAGCACCTGTACGCAGCTATGCAAATGTCGCTGGGGGAAGTGGGGTGCCTTCCTCGTCCTTCGGCCCTGGGGATGGTGACTTGCATCAACGTGTCCTGCAGGTCTTAAAGAAAGAGAACAATCAATGTAGAGGGTAGGGAGGTTGATCTGTCTTTCTTGATAGAAAGGCATGGCCTTGCAGCCTTCCGAGAGGAAAGGGGTAGGGAAACTGTGTGGTCTCTCCCAACAGCCGGGCCGGGCGGTGTCCAAGGGAATGTGGTCCGTCTGAGGTGGAGAGGCAGTGATACATGCCCCCCAAGATCTAAAGTTGTTGAGCTCCTGCTGAAGATACGTTTCAAGGCAGCCGACTTCTTTGCCTTGATACATCCCTTTGGTACCCCTGAATTCGATATCAGCTTTGTTTGGCCAGAGGGGCTTGAGCTTTTTTGGTCGAACTATGAGCTGGTAAAGGATGAGCCCGGCTGGCAAGACTTTGCCATTCAGGCGGTGTCTCGCCAAAACAACATCAAGAGAGTGACCGTTTTAACCTGTAATGAATCACTCTCTTGTATTGACATCATGACGTGGCTTGGCTGGTATGGAGAGGTGGTGGAAGTCCCAAAAAAGAACAGGGACGAATATGGCATCTGGTCAGGGGCTTGGACCTTTATGGTCAAACTTAGGTATTCAGGAAACACCGTTATCCATATACCATCTGCAATCTTCCTAGGAAGGGATCGAATCCAAGTCTTCTAGAAGGGTCAGCCTAAGCTCTGTCGAAAGGTCGTGAGGAGGAATCTACTGGGGGGGGGGGGGGGGGGCGGCTGACGGAGGTGAAGGAGTAAAAGAGCCAAGAAAAGTAAGCAAAAGACGCCAGCCCAACTTAGGCGTCGGGATAAGCGCCAAAGGGAGAGGGAGATGGGGGAGTCTCAGGAGCCTCAGGCAACTGTGGTGACCTCTGACCTCATCCCTGAGACCAATCTTACTGCTGAGGCTCTGAGGGACAGTGATCTGGATGAGGAGATTTGGAGGATTCGGAAAGAAGAGGGTGCCATCTCTTCACTGTCCTCCCATGGTAAGAGCGCGGATGAGGATAGTGGGAGATGGGTGGAGCACAAGCGGGGTACTAAAAAGAATAAGAAAAGGGGAGATGTAAGATCTTCTCCCAACCCCAGATGCCAAAGGAAGGTACAACCATCCTCCCTCTGATTGGTCTCTCACCGGTTCCAAACCCTCCAAGATATTTCCTCTTCGGAGGTGTAGGAGGCACAGGGTGAGGTTACGGTTGGTGCTGTGACGGAAGAGCCTGCAGGGGACGTCGAATCCTCTCTCCCTGGGGAACTTATGTCCTTTGCGGGAGGATCTGCCCAGAGTCAGGGCAAGAGAATAATGTAAATAAAGGGGGGATGGATACATCTGTTTCACTAAAGAGAGGTAAACCATCGTCAGATGAGGAAGGTGGTGGGCAGGATGGAAAGGATAGTGGGAAAAAGAAAGCCGTCTAACTCAATCACCCATGATGGCGGCACCCTCTCCGTTGACGCTGGCTTCCATTAATGTAGCCAGCATTAAGTCAGATACGGCTAGATTTGCGGCCTATGATTATTTTGCCCACGTTAATGCTGACATTTACTTTTTGCAGGAGACCAGGCTAACAGACATGTCATCTATATTTAAAGCCAGAAGGGAATGGAGGAATGGGCCCTCCTACTGGTCTCTTGCGGCCGAGCCGTATAGCGGGGTGGCGGTCCTTTTTGCCGCATCGGTAGAATGCCGACGGGTTATTGAGTTAAAAATGGGGAGGTGCCTGATTCTAGATGTCCTCATGAAGGGACAAGAACTTCGCCTTATTAACATCTATGGTCCACAGTCCAAGTGGGATCGGAAGTGTCTCTTTATGAGGATCAAGCCCTATCTTTTTACAAGTCGGCAGGTGGTCTTTGGAGGGGACTTCAATGCTGTCACGAGGCCCCAGGATAGGGGAGGTTCCAGAGACATGCTGACTTATGATGGCGTCGCCCTGAATAGTATAGCTAGTGAGGCTCGCCTGGTGGATGTTCACATCCGGCATACACCAGGCCACGCGGGATTCACCTATCATAGGGGTAGTTGTAGGTCCAGGATAGACAGGTTTTATTGAAAGGAGGAAGCCGTCTCTTCAGCGGTTTCCGTTGTTGAGGTGGAGTTCTCCGACCACTGTTTAATTTTGTTTTCTCTGAATGTTACAGAGACCCCCCGGATGGGTAGAGGCTACTGGAAGCTCAATTCGTCTCTCTTGGAAGAAGCGGAAATAAGACAGTCCTTTGAGGATTTTCTTCAGAGCCAGGTACCATTGCTGGGCCTTTGTAACAGTAAGTCAGAGTGGTGGGAGATGTTCAAAAAAAGGGTTGCGGGATTCTTCCGCGAGCTCTCAAGCCTCAGGAGTCTGGACAGGTATCGCTTGTTCCAGGGCCTGAGGAAGAAACTTGAACCTCTTGTCTCGACTGGAGGTAGTCGTGATGATGTCTTGCTAATGAAGTGCCAGTATGAGTGAAAGGAGTGAAAGCCTTGCTAATGAAGTGCCAGTATGATAGACACGCAGCTTTGGTTTTTGAGAGGGACTATGGGAAGTACCGCTTGCCCGACCCTTACAGAAACTGCAAGATGTCAGTGAATAGTAAAATCGTCTCAGGACTGACTGATAGTACAGGATCCCTGAAAAGGTCCAGATCAGGGATCCTGGAGGTCGTCAGATCCTTTTACTCGCACCTCTTGGGAAGGAAGGATCTAGATCGGGATAAGGCCTCAGCTTTCTTGACTGAAACCGTCCCTGAACCAGGAGTAGACCCCTCTCTTGAAGTTTTGACAGAGATGATCCAAGAAGAGGAAGTCAGGGTGGCTATTGATGGTCTTGCCCTCAAGAAGTCACCCGGTCCAGATGGCTTAACATCTGAGTTCTATAAGACCTTTAAGGACACTTTGGTTCCCCTCTTGACTGAGGTATTCAATGAGTGTCTCTCCTCGGGCACTCTGCCGAGGTCAATGAGGAGGTCAGCCTTGATCATCTTGTCAAAGGGTAAAGACCCGTCCTGCATTGAGAATTGGCGTCCCATAGCGCTTCTCAATGTGGACAGAAAGATTTTGGTAAAAGTGCTGTTTAATCGGCTGGTGAAGTTTGCACCCCAGCTCCTTTCGGGGGCCCAGCATTGCTCTGTTCCAGGCCGCAGTACCTTTAGTGCTGTGCTCGGTGTCCGGGAGGCTGTGGAGCAGGGTAGGGCAGGTCACTGGAAGGGGTACTTGCTGTCCTTGGATCAGGCAAAAGCGTTTGATCGGGTTAACCACGAGTACCTCTGGTCTGTCCTTCTGAGATATGGCCTGCCGGGGGGGGGGGGGGGGGGGTTATTGCTTGGCTTAAGACCTTGTATGCAGGGGCAGAGAGTTTCCCACTTGTGAATGGTTGGATTGGCCGCTCTTTTGAGGTTGGGTCTGGTGTCCGTCAGGGTTGCCCTTTGAGCCCACTGTTGTACGTGTTTGCAATTGATCCTTTCCTTAGGAGGATTGATTGTGGACCGTTGACAGGGGTGAGAATGGACCCTGCGGTGCTGGATTCCACTCTGAGGGTGGTAGTGTACGCCGATGATGTCACCATATTCGTCTCCTCGCAAGAGGAGGTGCAGTGTGTGATGTCAGAGGTGGAGCGCTACTCAGAGGCATCTGGGTCCAAGATCAACCAGGATAAGTGTGAGAGTCTCTGGCTGGGAGGTGGAGATCCTGGATTTGATCTCCCGGACACCCTTCCAGAGCCCCAGGAGTTTGCAAAAGTTCTCGGCATCGAATTCGGCCAAGGGGATTACCCCAAACAAAACTGGGACAGCAGGCTTAAGATCGCCGCTCAGAAGGTAGATCAGTGGAAGGGTTGGTCTTTGACCCTCAGGGAAAGGGTTAACCTGATCCAAACTTTCCTGCTCCCTTTGCTGATATATCTGGGCAGTGTTTGCATTTTGCCAGAACCGTTCTGGACTCAGGTCTACAGTGTGTTCTTCCAGCTGTTATGGGGGAATAGACTGAACCTAGTCAAGAGGGAGGTTACTTACCGTACGAGGAGACAAGGGGGGTTGTGTATGGTCAACCCTGTGGTGTTCCTGGTGAATACCTTTCTTAAGACCAACATTGCAAACCTCTGGAAAGAGAGGGCTCCTCCGTGGGTATTCTCCTGTAGGGGATGGTTTCGGCCTTTCTTCCAGGAATGGGAGACAGGAGGGCAAGTGAAGGATCTCCGCACACCACACGGGCATTTTCCGGCTTATGCTACCCTGGTTCTGAAGGTCATTCGTAGGTGGGGTTTGGGGATGTGGGAGATTAGGACTCTGTCGAGGAAATTCCTTGTCAATAGGGTCCTGTCATCCCATTTCCAAAAACCGCTGGCGCTCAAGGATTGCCCAAGCCGGGATCTGGAGGTTGGTTTGGGCCTATTGAATTCCATCAGGATCCCCTTGAAGTTTTGGGACTTAGCTTGGCGCTGCTTCCATGGGAAACTGTATGTGAGGGACAATCTGAAGTGCAGGAGCTCTGAGGATCGGGGATGTCCCCGGGAGGAGTGTGGAGGCATGCTGGAAAGCATGGAGCATTTTCTGCTTCATTGTCCCTTTAATACAGAGGTTTACAACAGGGTGGGCGCTTCCATCGGGTGGCCCAGGTTGGCCCGCCTCTCCTATGCGGAATGGGCCTATGGAGCATTCAGAAACCTTGGTGGCTGGGACCGGAGCACTTTATTCCTAGTCAGCATAGTGGTCAGGTACCACACGTGGAGTGCGCGGTGTTTAGTGTCGACGCAGCGTAAAATCCTCCCTGTGGATGAGGTGGTTAGGGGCACACTCGGTGACCTGGTGACCGTTACCTGGTGATTGTTACCGATGTCCTTGCAGCCTTTGTTTAAACTGTATAACTACCTATCCAGGTTGCAGGGCTCCTCTTCCTCTGTGCTTCTCCCCGGGTCCCACGCGCTCCAGCTTCACAGCAGCTTGTCTCGGCCTGTGATTGGCTGAGCGGCCTGTCAGCTGAGACACACCGATGTGAAGCCGCAGCGCGCGGGACCTGGTCAGAAGTGCAGAGGAAGAGGAGCCCTGCAACCTGGATAGGTATGTATTCCTCTTTGCATATCGTCAGTGTCGGCCGCGCATCGCTATTACACCTAGCAGTGAGCAGTCGGTGCCTGATGATTATAGGTCAGATACCTATATCAACAATCAGCAGATGACAATGATCATTGGCTGATCGTTGTCTTTATTACACCGAACGATAATCGTTCAGTGTAATAGTACCCTTACACTTTTGTTTTGTGCTGTAGAGATACTGGAGTATAGGGCTTGCAGGCGCTGATCTTGGGCTTTCGGGCTGTGTGTGGGGCTGAGAAGTCTCATTATTGTTGGGTTTAGTATGTTATATAATTTTTCATCAGTTTGCGTATTGTGATTGTCTTTGTATGTTTGTATAAATTGTATATACTGTATATATTATATATGATTTGTTTGCACCTGGGGTTGGGGTTTAGTGCTAGGTTGGGTGGCGGGTAAAAGGGGGGAGGGGGCTTCTCTGGGACTTTTAATTATATAAAATCCTGGGCTGGTTCATGGACGTCCGTGATCATGTACTGGGGGCATGGGATGCCGGACTAGCTCAGCCCCCCCCCCCCCCAAAAAAAAAAATTAGAAATACTATATGTATTGTTTAATTGTAGGTTATTATTTTGTATTATGTCTTGTTTAGTTTTAGTTTTTGTGTATTGATGTCTTGTTTAGTTGGTGTTGGTTTGTATAGAATTGTTTCTGTGGTATTAGGTTGTGCACAATGCAACTGGACCAGGGAGTTCTCATGCAGTTATTTATATAGGTGAATAGTATATAGGGGTGTATTGTATATAGTAGTGTATATATTTTGTTAATATGTTTTGCTAAAATTGTTTATATAGTGTGTATATATATATTGTATATAGGTATATGGGTTGTCTGTGTGGAAGAATTAGCGTGGGGATGGTCCGGTGGTTTATGTTATGGTTTCATTTTGTTTTAGTTATTTTTCTATTTATTGTTTTGTTCTGGTCAGATATGGTGAGTTATTTCTGTATTTATTTATTGTTATGTTTAATTTTAATAAAAGAAATACAGGGTCAGTAATATATGTACACAGTGACCCAACGAGCAGAATAGTGAGTGCAGCTCTGGAGTACAATACAGGATCAGTAATGTAATATATGTACATAGTGACTCTTTAGTATCGGTCACTTATATATATTATTGGTCTTTGCAGTTGCAGTTGATTATTGTTACAGTCACGTTCTATGTTTATCCCAAGGTGACTTTCAGCTTTTCCCATTTAGTATTCCTTCCCATCTATTCTGAGCAGGATAAGATGTTGTCTCATCTGTATAAGTGTCATCTCTTCTGTATAAGTGTCATCTCTTCTGTATAAGTGTCATCTCTTCTGTATAAGCGTCGTCTCTTCTGTATAAGCGTCGCCTCTCTGTATAAGTGTCGTCTCTTCTGTATAAGTGGCATCTCATGTTGTTGCTGTTGTTTGCCAAACCCCAATCAGGTTCCAGGGAACACAGTGATCCCTATGAAGCAAATCAGGACACGTTCCTCCGGAGGCCGCTCCTCTCTGCTCTCTTTGCTCCTCTCTGCTCTCTCAGCTCTCTCTCTCTCTGCTTTCTCTCTGCTCCTCTCTGCTCTCTCAACTCTCTCTGATCCGCTCTCTGCTCCTCTTGCCTCTTTCTCTCTCCTCTATCTGCTACTCTCTCTGCTCATCTTTCCTCTCTCCTCTCCTCTCTCCTCTGTCTGCTCATCTTTCCTCTCTCCTCTCTGCTCCTCTTTCCTCTCCTCTCTCTGCTCCTCTTTCCTCTCTTGTCTCTCTGCTCCTCTTTCCTCTCTATGCTGCTCTTTCCTATCTCCTCTCTCTGCTCCTCTTTCCTCTCCTGTCTCTCTACTCCTCTTTCCTCTCTATGCTGCTCTTTCCTATCTCCTCTCTCTGCTCCTCTTTCCTCTCTTGTCTCTCTGTTCCTCTTTCCTCTCTTGTCTCTCTGCTCCTCTTTCATCTCTCCTCTCTCTGCTCCTCTTTCCTCTCTCTGCTCCTCTTTCCTCTCTTGTCTCTCTGCTCCTCTCTCCTCTCTCTGCTCCTCTTTCCTCTCTCTGCTCCTCTTTCCTTTCTTGTCTCTCTGCTCCTCTTTCCTCTCTATGCTGCTCTTTCCTATCTCCTCTCTCTGCTCCTCTTTCCTCTCTTGTCTCTCTGTTCCTCTTTCCTCTCTTGTCTCTCTGCTCCTCTTTCATCTCTCCTCTCTCTGCTCCTCTTTCCTCTCTCTGCTCCTCTTTCCTCTCTTGTCTCTCTGCTCCTCTCTCCTCTCTCTGCTCCTCTTTCCTCTCTCTGCTCCTCTTTCCTTTCTTGTCTCTCTGCTCCTCTTTCCTCTCTATGCTGCTCTTTCCTCTCTCCTCTCTCTGTTCCTCTTTCTTCTCTTGTCTCTCTGCTCCTCTTTTCTCTCTCTCTGCTCCTTTCTATACTCCTCTCTCCTCTCTCTGCTCCTCTCTCTGCTCCTCTTTCCTCTCTCCTCTCTCTGCTCCTTTCTCTACTCCTCTCTCCTCTCTCTGCTTCTCTTTCCTCTCTCCTTTCTCTGCTCCTCTTTCCTCTCTCCTCTCTCTGTTCCTCTTTCCTCTCTCTGCTCCTCTTTTCTCTCTCTCTGCTCCTTTCTATACTCCTCTCTCCTCTCTCTGCTCCTCTTTCCTCTCTCCTCTCTCTGCTCCTTTCTCTACTCCTCTCTCCTCTCTCTGCTTCCCTTTCCTCTCTCCTTTCTCTGCTCCTCTTTCCTCTCTCCTCTCTCTGCTCCTCCCTGTTCCTCTCTGCAACTCTTTTCTCTCTCCTCCTCTCTCCTCTCCCTGCTCCTCTTTCCTCTCTCCGCTCTCTGCTCCTCTCTGCAGTTTTTTTCTCTCTGCTCCTTTCTCTGCTCTTTTCTCTACTCCTCTCTCTGCTCCTCTTTCCTCTCTCTGCTCCTCTTTTCTCTCTCCTCTCTCTGCTTCTTTCTCTACTCCTCTCTCCTCTCTCTGCTCCTCTTTCCTCTCCTCTCTCTCTGCTCCTTTCTTATCTCCTCTCTCCTCTCTCTGCTCCTCTTTCTTTTCTCTGCTCCTCCCTGTTCCTCTCTGCAACTCTTTTCTCTCTCCTCCTCTCTCCTCTCCTCTCTCTGCTCCTCTTTCCTCTCTCCGCTCTCTCTGCAGCTCTTTTCTCTCTGCTCCTCTCTCCTCTCTCTGCTCCTTTCTCTACTCCTCTCTCTGCCCCTCTCTCCTCTCTCTGCTCCTCTTTCCTCTCTCTGCTCCTTTCTCTACTTCTCTCTCCTCTCTCTGCTCCTCTTTCCTCTCTCTGCTCCTTTCTCTACTCCTCTTTCCTCTCTCTGCTCCTCCCTGTTCCTATCTGCAACTCTTTTCTCTCTCCTCCTTTCTCCTCTCCCTGCTCCTGTTTCCTCTCTCCGCTCTCTCTGCTCCTCTCTGCAGCTCTTTTCTCTCTGCTCCTCTCTGCTCCTTTCTCTACTCCTCTCTGCTCCTCTCTCCTCTCTCTGCTCCTCTTTCCTCTCTCTGCTCCTTTCTCTACTCCTCTCCCCTCTCTCTGCTCCTCTTTCCTCTCTCTGCTCCTCTTTTCTCTCTCCTCTCTCTGCTCCTTTCTCTACTCCTCTCTCTGCTCCTCTTTCTGCTCCTTTCTCTACTCCTCTCTCCGCTCATCTTTCCTCTATCCTCTCTCTTCTCTGCTCCACTTTCCTCTCTCTGCTCCTCTCTGTGCACCTTTCTCTGCTCCTCTCTCCTCTCTCTGCTCCTCTTTCCTCTCTCTGCTCCTTTCTCTGCTCCTCTCTCCTCTCTCTGCTCCTCTTTCCTCTCTCTGCTCCTCTCTCTGCTGCTCTTTACTCTCTCCTCCTCTCTCTGCTCCTTTCTCTGCTCCTCTCTCCTGTCTCTGCTCCTCTTTCCTCTCTCCTCTCTCTGCTCCTCTTTCCTCTCTCTGCTCCTCTCTCTGCTCCTTTCTCTGCTCCTCTTTCCTCTCTCTGCTCCTCTCTCCTCTCTCTGCTCCTCTCTCCTCCCTCTGCTCCTTTCTCTGCTCCTCTTTCATCTCTCCTCTCCTCTCTCTGCTCCTCTTTCCTCTCTCTGCTCCTCTTTCCTCTCTCCTCTCTCTGCCCCTCTTTGCTCTCTCCGCCCCTCTTTCATCTCTCCTCTCCTCTCTCTGCTCCTCCCTGCTCCTCTCTACAACTCTTTTCTCTCTGCTCCTCTCTCCTCTCTCTCTGCTCCTCTTTCCTCTCTCTGTTCTCTCTACACCTCTCTGCTCCTCTCTCCTCTCTCTCTCTGCACCTCTTCTACTCTTTTCTCTCTGCTCTGCTCTTTTCTTCTCTATTTTTTCTTGAAAGAAAATGTCAACTAATAATTGCATCTATTATTGGGTTATGTGCGTGGCCACCAGAGGGCGATCCTGATACATGTTGGGGCAGATTTACTATTTCTCTGCATTTGTTAAATGCAAAAATCTTTTGCAATGTTTAATATAAAGGATGATGTCATATATATTATAATGTCATGTGTATAACAGGTGATGTCATATGTATATGTGATGTCATGTGTATAACAGGTGATGTCATATGTATAATAGGTGATGTCATGTGTATAATATATGATGTCATGTATATAACAGGTGATGTCATGTGTACAATATGTGATGTCATGTGTATAATATGTATGTCATGTGTGTAATATGTGATGTCATGTGTGTAATATGTGATGTCATGTGTATAATATGTATGTCATGTATATAACAGGTGATGTCATGTGTATATTATGTGATGCCATGTGTGTAATATGTGATGTCATGTGTGTAATATGTGATGTCATGTATATAATATGTGATGCCATGTGTGTAATATGTGATATCATGTGTATAACAGATGATGTCATGTGTATAATATGTGCTGTTGTGTGTAATAGGTGATGTCATGTGTGTAATATATGATGTCATGTATATAACAGATGATGTTGTGTGTATAATATGTGATGTCATGTATATAACAGGTGATGTCATGTGTATAGTATCCAATGTCATGTGTATAATATGTGATGTCATGTGTGTAATATATGATGTCATGTGTGTGTAATAGGTGATGTCATGTGTATAATATATGATTCGCATAGCGGCCGCCCAGAGCAGATTACACCTGCTGGAAATAGAGACAATGCTATAATGTACAATACAATATTGTGTGCTTTATCTGTAAAGGCACCCTAATGGGGCGGAGTCTCATCACTGAAGAATACAAAAGGGGCGGAGTCTTATCACTGCAGGCAGCAAAAGGGTCAGAATTTCATCACTGCAGACAAAAGGGGCGGAGTCTCATCACTGATCACTGATCTCATAGAGATAGGCAGCAGTATACAGATCTGGGCGTGGAGGGGAGGAGTCTGACTGGTGATGATGTCATCCTATAGTTCACAAGAAGTTACCTGACCCAGGACACACCACTTCCTTGGACACATTAAACACATTGATTTTCTGTGGGGCAGGCTGAAGATCACATGACTCAGCAGCAGTAATGGAACACAAGGATCCATCCCCGATAAGGCCTCAGTTTGGGCACTTTGCGTGGCCTGGGATGCGGGTGGCACAATACTGCGGTGCTGCAGCCAATGGCGACGGGTCACCCCATCTTCTGTAATACATCAGTATTTCGGATCTCCATTGCCGGCATATACTGATATGGTCACGTGACCCAGTCCTGATACCATGATACAGCGCCGTGTACATCGCACTAGAAATCCCCTTTAATTACATTTACATTTAATGCTGATCTGATCTGAATAGCGCTCGTCTCTCGTCGTCTCAGGACCATTTCTCTTCCCGGTAAGTTTATTATGTGGCGGATTATTAACATCTGCTTCATTAAAGATGCACAAATCCCCAATTATTTCTCACTGACTCCCCCTCCCCCGTTGTCACTCGCAGTTTACAACACGATTATTGATTGATTTGTAAACTATAAGTAATAAACTAGCAGGAGGTGAAGGCGAATAATTAGGAGCTGAGACAGGAGGTAATTGCGGCACATAAGTCATCCTCCTCCGCTCTCCCCTGCTCTTATCTGCTCTCCCCTGCTCTCCTCCGCCCTCCATCACCCTCCCTCCCTCTCTGGCGCCCTTCTCCGTCCTCCACCGCTCTTCTCAGTCCTCCTCTGCCCCCCTCCACTCTCCTCCATTATCCTTCACCCTACCCCAACCTCCTCTGCCCTACCCTGCCCTCCTCTGCTCTCCCCCACCCTCCTCTACTCTTCTCTGCCCTCCCTGTCTTCCCCCACTGTCCTTTGCCCACCCCCACTCTCCTCTGCCCTCCTCCACTCTCCTTCACCCTCCTCTGCGCTCCTCCACTCTCCTCTGCCCTACCCTGTCTTCCCCGCTGTCCTTTTCCCTTCCCCACCTCCCCCACTCTCCTCCATCCTCCTCTGCTCTTCTCTGCCCTCCCCTGCCCTCCTCTGCCCTCCCCCCTCCACTCTTCTCTGCCCTCCCCCCTCCACTCTTCTCTGCCCTCCCCCCTCCACTCTTCTCTGCCCTCCCCCCTCCACTCTTCTCTGCCCTCCCCCTCCCTCCTCCACTCTCCTCTGCCCTCCCCCCTCCTTCACTCTTCTCCGCCCTCCCCCTCTCTCCTCCTCCCTCCCCCTCTCTCCTCTTCCCTCCCCCAATCTCCTCTGCTCTCCCCCACCCTCCTCCATCCTCCCCCACTCATCCGCCCTTCTCCACTCTCCTCTGCCCTCCCCCTCCCTCCTCCACTCTTCTCTGCCCTCCCCCTCCCTTCTCCACTCTCCTCTGCCCTCCCCCTCCCTCCTCCACTCTTCTCTGCCCTCCCCCTCCCTCCTCCACTCTTCTCTGCCCTTCCTCGCTCTCCTCTGCCCTCCCCCACTCTCCACTGCCCTCCCCCACTCTCTACTGCCCTCCCTTTCTTTCCTCCGCCCTCCTCTTCCCTCCCCCAATCTCCTCTGCCCTCCCCCACCCTCCTCCATCCTCCCCAACTTATCCGCCCTTCTCCACTTTCCTCTGCCCTCCCCCACTCTCCTCCGCCCTTCTCCACTCTCCTCTGCCCTACCCTGTCTTCCCCACTGTCCATTTCACTTCCCCACCTCCCCTACTCTCCTCCACCCTCCTCTGCTCTTCTCTGCCCTCCCCCGCCCTACTCCACTCTCCTCTGCCCTCCCCCTCCCTCCTCCACTCTCCACTGCCCTCCCCCGCTCTCCTCTGCTCTTCTCTGCCCTCCCACCCTCCTCCACTCTACTCTGTCCTCCCCCACTCTCCTCTGCCCTCCCCCGCTTTCCTCTGCCCTTCTCCACTCTCCTCTGCCCTCCTCCACTCTCCTCTGCTTTCTTCCGCCCTCCTCCACTCTCCTCTGCCCTCCCCTGCCCTCCTCCACTCTCCTCTGCCCTACCCCGCCATCCTCTGCCCTACCCCGACCCTCCTCCACCCTCCTCTACTCTCCTCTGCCCTCCCCCGCCCTCCTCCACTCTTCTCTGCCCTCCCCCGCCCTCCCCCACTCTTCTGTGCCCTTCCCCGCCCTCCTCCACTCTTGTCTGCCCTCCCCCACTCTCCTCTGCCCTCCCCTTCTTTTCTCCGCCCTCCTCCTCTCTCCTCTTCCCTCCCCTGCCCTCCCCCACCCTCCCCAACTTATCCGCCCTTCTCCACTTTCCTCTGCCCTCCCCCACTCTCCTCCGCCCTCCTCCACTCTCCTCTGCCCTACCCTGTCTTCCCCACTGTCCATTTCCCTTCTCCACCTGCCCCACTCTCCTCCACCCTCCTCTGCCCTCCCCCGCCCTCCTCCACTCTCCTCTGCCCTCCCCCGCCCTCCTCCACTCTCCTCTGCCCTCCCCCTCCCTCCTCCACTCTCCACTGCCCTCCCCCGCTCTCCTCTGCCCTCCCACCCTCCTCCACTCTCCTCTGCCCTCCCCCACTCTCCTCTGCCCTCCCCCGCTTTCCTCTGCCCTCCCCCGCTTTCCTCTGCCCTCCTCCACTCTCCTCTGCTTTCTTCCGCCCTCCTCCACTCTCCTCTGCCCTCCCCCGCCCTCCTCCACTCTCCTCTGCCCTACCCCGTCCTCCTCTGCCCTACCCCGTCCTCCTCTGCCCTACCCCGACCCTCCTCCACTTTCCTCCACCCTCCTCTGCCCTCCCCCGCCCTCCCCCACTCTTCTCTGCCCTCCCCCGCCCTCCTCCACTCTTCTCTGCCCTCCCCCACTCTCCTCTGCCCTCCCCTTCTTTCCTCCGCCCTCCTCCTCTCTCCTCTTCCCTCCCCCACCCTCCCCAACTTATCCGCCCTTCTCCACTTTCCTCTGCCCTCCCCCACTCTCCTCTGCCCTCCTCCACTCTCCTCTGCCCTACCCTGTCTTCAGTGGCGTAGCCAACGTGGTCGCGGGGGTCGCCGCCGCGACCGGGCCCGCCACAAAGGCTCCCTTTCAATCACTCTTGTGACCGCAAGCATTGTTTTGCTTGCGGTCACAAGAGTCTGACTCCGTCTTCCCCCGGCTGCTGCGCGGCTGCCGGGGGTGTCGCGTCTTATCCCCGGCAGCGCACGCATCCCAGAGCTCCCTGCGCGCCTTGGGCCCTGACTTCCGGTTCCGGCGCGCAGGGAGCTCTGGGATGCGCGCGCTGCCGCGGATAAGACGCGACACCCCCGGCAGCCGCGCAGCAGCCGGGGACAGACCGAAGGAGTGAGGATCAACGTGGGAGCGCGTTGTCAGGTGAGTTAAGTTTTGTTTTTTATCAGCCTGTACGTGTGGGGGGAAAGAGGGGGGCATCTATGAGGGTGGGGGGAAAGGGGACCATCTATAAGGGAGGAGGGGGGGGTGAAGGGGACCATCTATAAGGGAGGAGGGGGGGGTGAAGGGGACCATCTATAAGGGAGGAGGGGGGGGGTGAAGGGGACCATCTATAAGGGAGGAGGGGGGGGGGTGAAGGGGACCATCTATAAGGGAGGAGGGGGGGGTGAAGGGGACCATCTATAAGGGAGGGGGGGTGAAGGGGGCCATCTATAAGGGAGGGGGGGGTGAAGGGGGCCATCTATAAGGGAGGGGGGGTGAAGGGGACCATCTATAAGGGAGGGGGGTGAAGGGGGCCATCTATAAGGGAGGGGGGGTGAAGGGGACCATCTATAAGGGAGGGGGGTGAAGGGGGCCATCTATAAGGGAGGGGGGTGAAGGGGACCATCTATAAGGGAGGGGGGGGGAGTGAAGGGGACCATCTATAAGGGGGGGGGGGGGAAGGGGACCATCTATAAGGGAGGGGGGGGAGAGGGGCCACCTATAAGGGAGGGGGGGTGAAGGGGACCATCTATAAGGGAGGGGGGGGGAGGAGACCATCTATAAGGGAGGGGGGTGAAGGGGACCATCTATAAGGGAGGGTGGGGGGAGAGGGGGCCATCTATAAGGAGGGCAACATGGGGGGAGAGGGGCCATCTATTTGGGCGGGGCAACATAGGGGGAGAGGGAATACACAGAGGGGGGCATATATTATTAGGGGGTCACATAGAGTCAGGGCTACCCACTAAAGGAGTGTGTAAAGGGGACAATACAGATGTGCAGTGTGTATATAGATGAGGATGGTGCCAGAGTGAGGAGACTAATATATCTGTCTGGCAGATTCTGTGGATTCGTGGCTCGGAGAAGTTTTCATAATGGCCCAGGACGGATGTAGAAGAAGATGAAAAGGAAAGAACTCCAATCAGAGAAGACGTCCCCCTGTGAGTCACCTGATGTATCTGCACTGTAATGTATATGGTGTATAGTGCCTGTGTAGAGCTGGGGCCACCTCTATATGACTGGATGAGGTGATTTAGTATACTGGATTTGGTCAGTAACAATATGGTGGTGATGGTTGTGGAGCGGCGGTAATATTTCCTTCCTATATACTGGTATTACTGGTAATATAGGTCTCAGTATACAGGATTTGGTCGGTAACAGTATGACGGTAATATGTACAGTGATAATACTTTCTCTTCCAATATGCTGGTGTTAGTGGTAATATCTGTCTTGGTGTGTGTGTGTGTATATATATATATATATATATATATATATATATATATATGCATACACACACCAATAGCATCACTTGGTCGTGAAAGGAGGGGGGGGGGCCCAAGTTGGCCTCTCGCACCAGGGCCCAGGAGACATTAGCTACGCCCCTGCCTGTCTTCCCCACTGTCCATTTCCCTTCTCCACCTGCCCCACTCTCCTCCACCCTCCTCTGCCTTCCCCCGCCCTCCCCCACTCTCCTCTGCCCTCCCCCACCCTCCTCCACTCTCCTCTGCCCTCCCCCACTCTCCTCTGCCCTCCCCCGCCCTCCTCTGCCCTCCTCCACTCTCCTCTGCTTTCTTCTGCCCTCCTCCACTCTCCTCTGCCCTCCCCCACTCTCCTCTGCCCTCCCCCACTCTCCTCTGCCCTACCCCGCCCTCCTCTGCCCTACCCCGACCCTCCTCCACTCTCCTCCACCCTCCTCTACTCTCCTCTGCCCTCCCCCACTCTTCTCTGCCCTCCCCCACTCTTCTCTGCCCTCCTCCTCTCTCCTCTTCCCTCCCCCACCCTCCTCTGCCCTCTCCCATCCTCCCCCACTCATCCGCTGATTTTAGTCGGTTATTATGCTTCACGCAGTAACAATGTGTCTGTCCACAATGGCGCTGGGCACAATCCATCCACTTCCGTATTTATCAGATGAACCCGGCCGCGGCCCCAGAAGGTTTCTGCCGATGGTAATGGCACCAGCATCCGTAATAATAATACATAAAAGAGGCAAAGTAAACCTCCATCTTCCTCCATTGTTCGAGGATTGCAGAGCTCTAACTGTGCAGGAACAAAGAACCTGCTTTATGGCTGCAACAAACCTCCTTTACTGATAACTTAAAGGGATACTCCAGTGATTTTGGATTTAGGGTTCGAAGTTACAGTAATGATGTTCTGAAGAAACCTGCAGCGTTTCCTACTATACCATTTCCTACCAAACTGCTCATTTGCTGAAAAGCTGAAAACTCTTGCTCTGGACAGGGTGACAGAGGTGGCAGCAGAGAGTACTGCGTCAGACTGGAGAGAATACACCACTTCCTGCAGAACATACAGCAGCTGATAAGTACTGGAACACTGAACATTTTAAATAAAAGTCATTTAAAAATCTATATAACTTTATGACACCAGATTTTCTTGCTGGAGTGCCCCTTTAAAACATGACCCACTGGTAGTGGTAATAAAGAATGGGGATAAAGGTACCAGGGCAATTGATTTCCACAATAGTATATAGAGGTCTTACCTATATACCCCTCACTGGTGGACACCTGCAGCACACATAGCAAGTCCAGTAACAGAAAATGTAAATTCTTTGTTGTAGTTTGAATATAAATGTTTCTGGGCTACAGCTGCCCCTTCATCAGGTAAAGTTAATATTATCACACCCGATGAAGGGGCAGCTATAGCCCTGAAACCCTCGGATACGAAGCAATGTTCTGAGAGACCCCGGGAGCCTGGCTATGGCACTAGTATATATATGCTCGCCATCAGAACCTCGCAGACCAGGGAGCAGTAATGTATTTCATGACAGATGTAACTTGTTTTTAAAATATTTATTAAAATGTGGAGCACATGGCTGACTGGTACATTGTGTCTAGTGTTGGCAGAGCGCGCAGTGGAGAGCACACTGATAATACACAGCGCCCATGCTGAGAAGAACATTCCGGCTTCACACCGTTTAACACTCAAATTGTCAGAATCTACATCATGTAAAGATGAGCGCTGTAAAGCAAGAGCAACACATTTATAGCCGCTTAATATTTAAAGGAACAGCAACATATAAAAATCAACACCTGTCTCTGTATATATGGAGGATAGGAGATAGCAATATACTCAACATACCGTATACAGTGACACAATGAGAGCGGGAATAAATTATTATATTAAAGGAACTGTCTACACCGAACACATGTACAATCATAAAAGAAGTTATATCCCTGTATATAGGAACAGTATTATAGTAGCTATATTCCTGTATATAGGAGCAGTATTATAGTAGTTATATCCCTGTATCTAGGGAGCAGTACTATAGTAGTTATATTCCTGTATATAGGAGCAGTATTATAGTAGTTATATTCTTGTATATAGGAGCAGTATTATAGTAGTTATATTCCTGTATATAGGGGGCAGTATTATAGTAGTATATCCCTGTATATAGGAGCAGTATTATAGTAGTATATCCCTGTATATAGGAGCAGTATTATAGTAGTATATCCCTGTATATAGGAGCAGTATTATAGTAGTATATCCCTGTATATAGGAGCAGTATTATAGTAGTTATATTCCTGTATATAGGAGCAGTATTATAGTAGTTATATTCCTGTATATAGGGGGCAGTATTATAGTAGTATATTCCTGTATATAGGAGCAGTATTATAGTAGTTATATTCCTGTATATAGGAGCAGTATTATAGTAGTTATATTCCTGTATATAGGGGGCAGTATTATAGTAGTATATTCCTGTATATAGGAGCAGTATTATAGTAGTTATGCTTCAGGAAGATACAGGTGCGGGCACTGTCTGAATACTGCTCAATCAGTAGCTGTGCGCTGGAGTCGGATTAAGGGCTAATAAACTGCACTGGTAAGTAGCCGCGGTGCTCGAACAGAGACAAGGGCAGTACGGTGTATAAAATAGAAAATAAGTCCAAGCACTCACCGGATGAAGGGATCTCTTTGTGCGTTTATTCAAACATCACAGGGAGGGAGCGGTGGCAAGGGTGCGGGAGCGTGTAGCAGACAACTGTTTCGCGCCTCAGCGCTTTGTCAAGTCTAGACTTGACAAAGCGCTGAGGCGCGAAACAGTTGTCTGCTACATGCTCCCGCACCCTTGCCACCGCTCCCTCCCTGTGATGTTTGAATAAACGCACAAAGAGATCCCTTCATCCGGTGAGTGCTTGGACTTATTTTCTATTTTATACATTATAGTAGTTATATTCCTGTATATAGGAGCAGCATTATAGTAGTTATATTCCTGTATATAGGAGCAGCATTATAGTAGTTATGGTTCAGGGAAGAAAAAGAGTGCTGCACCTCACACCTATGGCTGATACTAGTACCTCTCGGCTGCATAAAAAACATCAGAATTCTGTATGTGAATTGATCAAGCCACACTGCCCCATGTACCTCGTGCAGGTATCTGATACACATGGGTCCCTACACTAAGTCCACACTGTGCCAGTCAGCGACCACCACCCCCGCAGACGTGCACAGTCGGGGAAGGGAGGCCATGGAACGGCCCTGCAACCCCCATGCCACAGGACCAGACCCAAAAATGCCACACCAAAACCCAGCCAGCACCACCGGCGAAGGAAGCTGCCCCCAAACAGCACAAGTCTGGATAAGGTATTGCACTCACCATAGCTATCAAAGATAGAATGGGACAGACAGGAGGGATTAAAACCATGAGCACTCAGGTGTCTCCTGCTAATTGCGGTCATGTGGGTCTCACCAGGAGGAGTGCAAAACACGGAGAAAAGAGAGAAACAAAATACGGTTCAGGGAAGAAAAAGAGTGCTGCACCTCACACCTATGGCTGATACTAGTACCTCTCGGCTGCATAAAAAACATCAGAATTCTTAGAATTATAGTAGTTATATTCCTGTATATAGGAGCAGTATTATAGTAGTTATATTCCTGTATATAGGGAGCAGTATTATAGTAGTTATATCTCTATATATAGGGAGCAGTATTATAGTAGTTATATTCCTGTATATAGGAGCAGTATTATAGTAGTTATATTCCTGTATATAGGGGGCAGTATTATAGTAGTTATATTCTTGTATATAGGAGCAGTATTATAGTAGTTATATTCCTGTATATAGGAGCAGTATTATAGTAGTTATATTCCTGTATATAGGAGCAGTATTATAGTAGTTATATCCCTGTATATAGGAGCAGTATTATAGTAGTTATGTATGGGAGAGAAGTCTGAATTAGCACCAAGGTCCCGGGTTAAGTCATGCGTACCCACGAGCTAGGACAAGTAATGTGAGGATGCTGGGCTAACGGTGTGCCGCATAGGGGTGCAAAGCCATAAAAGAGCAGTAAATCCAATAAGGAGACAAAAGAAGCTTGCACTCACCAGCAAATCGCTGCGGTAACGGTCCGTTTATTCGTCTAGATAGACATAAGTGGGGAGGGGAAGTGAAGGCAGGGGCGTCCGATGGCTACAGCCGTTTCACGTGACTTATCACGCCTCTTCTGGCCTGTGGACGTCACTGCTATGGGGGATGGTGCTTACATAAGTGAGTAAACCAATCAAAAAACATGTGCATATAAAAGGTTAAAAACAACACAAAAACACCTAAAGAAAGGAACCATAATCGTTCCTTTCATTAAGACCTGCTGGCCCTACGGCATTAAGCCGACTAATCCAAACAGTCTCTCTTTGCAAAAGTCTTTGGTGCCGGTCTCCTCCTTCTCTTGGTGGGTGTATCCTCTCTAAGCCCACGTAACGGAGGACTTTCGTATCACCTCCGTGTATTTCTTTTACGTGGGCAATAAGTCTTGGGACCCCCTTTCCCGATCTTACGGAATAGCAATGTTCCTTATATCTAATGCACATTGCCCTTTTAGTCTTGCCGACATAAAATCTTCCACATTGACATACAATAGCGTAGATGACGAAGGTGCTTTTGCACGTGATCAGTTCTCTGATATAGCACTCGACTCCATTTATTTTTATGTATGCCACTTGCAGCATCTGGGTGCAATATGCGCATTGCCCACACTTCTTGTTGCCCATAATACATTGACTACTAAGCCAGTTCCTGTTAATGTTTGGTGTATTAGGGGGGATCTTTTTTCTTTTAAGTATGTCCCCTAAAGTGCCATTTCTCCGGTATGCAATGAGTGGTTTAGAGGCTGCGACATGTTTAAGGTCGGGGTCAGCTTCTAAATAATGCCAGTGCCGTTTGATACTATCTCTGATGCAATTGTTCATGGCCGTGTTCTGAAATGAAAAAGCGAATCTTTTTTGTGTGTCCCTGTTCTTTTGTTTGTTGTTATATTGTAAAAGTTGGGTTCTATTCTTTTGGTCAACTTTTTTTCTAGCTTGGTGAATAATTTCTGTAGGATATTTTCTCTTCTCTAATCTAAGGGTTAACTCATGTGCTTGTTGGTTGAATAATTCTTCGGTGTTATTTATTCTTTTTAATCTTAACATTTGGCTGTATGGAATACTATTTTTAGTTTGTTTGGGATGTGAACTGTCATAGTGCAGAATAGAATTGGTTGCCTGAGGTTTGCGATATACGGAGGTGGTAATTTTGCCTTCTGTTATTTGGACTAGAACATCTAGGAACTCAAGTTCCTTGTTTCCGAATTTGCTAGTAAAAAACATGTTAACTCCGTTTTTTTCATTAAGATAATCTACAAAATCATGAAATTGTTTTTCTGTCCCTTCCCAAATAATAAAAATATCGTCTACATAACGAAAAAAAGTTTTAATACAACTAATAAAAGGATTAGATGTAGAAAAAACAATCTGGGTCTCCAAATATGCCAAAAATAAATTTGCATAGGTGCATGATACGGGCGTGCCCATCGCAGTGCCGACTGCCTGCCCGTACCATGCACCCTCAAACATAAAAAAATTGTTGGTAAGAATAAACAAAAGCCCTTCTTTAACGAAACGTCTAACATTGGAGGGGTGATTGGTCATCTCGAGTATACTGTCTATCGCCCCCACACCCGCATCATGTGGGATGCGGGTGTAGAGGCTTTCGACATCAATCGAGGCCAACATGCTATCCGGGGAGAGGTGAATCTCCTCGAGAGCCAGCAAAAAGTCTGTAGAATCTTTTAAATAGGTGACGAACCCGTCTAGTAATGGACGTAGTAGCCAGTCCAAGTACTGAGAGATCCCCTCGGTGGCGGAACCGATAGCAGAAACGATCGGTCGGCCAGGGGGTCTCTCAGTACTTTTATGGACCTTGGGTAAGCAATACCATTTAGGTGCTCGGGGATTTTCATTCAAAAGCTTCTCAGCTAGTTTTTCTGTTAGGGCCCCTTCTCTAACATGTGTGTTGAGCAAGGTTCTCAATTTCTCAGTGATTTTTTTTGTTGGGTCCTGATTGACTGGTTTATATACGGTCTGATCGTCTAATTGTCTGTGTGCTTCACTGCTGTAATAACTAGAGGAGAGGACTACAGTAGCGACCCCCTTGTCGGCTTTGGTTATAACAAGATCTGGTCTTCCCTTTAACCAATCAATGGCCCTTTGCTCCCTTTGTGTGAGGTTGTTAGGGCTTTTTGGATATATGAGGGCACGTATGTCTTGCATAACGGCTTTGGAGAAGCAGTCAACCGCCCCACCTGGGGCAATAGGTGGAGTGAATGTGGAGGGTTTCCCTCCAGTGAAGGGAACCTCGGCTTCAATGGTAGCAGAATGATCGGCAGGAGTCCGATCCAAATCAGCTAGCATTTGAACACCTTCAATTTCTTGAGTAGAAAAATCCTTAGAAATAATGAAGCCTAGTGGCCCAATAGTACATCTTTTGTTCACAAACATATCATGCTTATTAAATGATTTATTAACTGAAAAAAATTTGTGTAAATTAACCCTACGAAGAGCTTTGTGTAAATCAATTTCAAAAGTAGACAAAGAAAAATCCTCCACTACACCGAAATTAAGACCTTTAGAAAGGACTTCTAAACAATCAGGTGGTAATTGTACATCAGAGATATTAATGACGTTACTGTCAGAATTCAGTCCCTCCATGACACATGTTTGTATGGCCTCCTTCCTCGCCATCCGTTCTTTCCTCTTTTTGCCTCCCCTCCGGGTCTGTCTCCTAAAGGGACAGCAGATGTACTTGCTTGATTAGGAGCTCTAGTAACTTTTCCGGTGGAAGTATCATCTGAAAGACTTGTGTCTGAATCTGTTGTCCAGAATTCAGACGGTATCTTGCGTTTAGGTCTAAGGCGTTTGGGGCGCTTTGTGTGCCAATCAAATATGCGGTTTGCCTCATAATCACTTTTGTCCCGAAGAAATTTATCTCTTTTTTTCTCTTTTATTTCAATTTGTAATAGTACTAACTTTTTATCCAGCTTTTTATTAAATGTAGCAACATAAGTTTCTGAGGAGCGGGTCTTATGTTCTAAACGGGCTTTACAAAGCTCAGCTGTGATGGTCTCATATTCGGCCCGGTTGCGCTTAAGTACTAGTTGTAGCAAGTTCATAGAATGTGTCTTGTGCGCTTCTTGCCATTCTAGTATAAAGTCCTCGTCATCCTCATATTGTGCCGGGTTTTTATATGTTCTTAACCCTCTCGGTACCCGATTGCTGTCAACGTAGGATTGTAAGGAGTTGGTCGTCCAAAACAACCTGGTTTCTTTTTCAGCCAAAGAGAATATCTTATGTTCAAGAGCCTTGATACTCATCAGCTGCAGGTCATGTTTAACATTGCAGGACGTAAAGAACGCCCCTGCATTCTCCCTCCCCACGTAAAGAGCCTCTTCCTCATTAATATTCTCAGTGTCCATATTCACTTCCATGGGTAAAGTGACGTTAAAGACAGTGTGCACTTCTTCAGTATAGAAGCAAGAATTTCCAATATGTATGGGAGAGAAGTCTGAATTAGCACCAAGGTCCCGGGTTAAGTCATGCGTACCCACGAGCTAGGACAAGTAATGTGAGGATGCTGGGCTAACGGTGTGCCGCATAGGGGTGCAAAGCCATAAAAGAGCAGTAAATCCAATAAGGAGACAAAAGAAGCTTGCACTCACCAGCAAATCGCTGCGGTAACGGTCCGTTTATTCGTCTAGATAGACATAAGTGGGGAGGGGAAGTGAAGGCAGGGGCGTCCGATGGCTACAGCCGTTTCACGTGACTTATCACGCCTCTTCTGGCCTGTGGACGTCACTGCTATGGGGGATGGTGCTTACATAAGTGAGTAAACCAATCAAAAAACATGTGCATATAAAAGGTTAAAAACAACACAAAAACACCTAAAGAAAGGAACCATAATCGTTCCTTTCATTAAGACCTGCTGGCCCTACGGCATTAAGCCGACTAATCCAAACAGTCTCTCTTTGTAAAAGTCTTTGGTGCCGGTCTCCTCCTTCTCTTGGTGGGTGTATCCTCTCTAAGCCCACGTAACGGAGGACTTTCGTGTCACCTCCGTGTATTTCTTTTACGTGGGCAATAAGTCTTGGGACCCCCTTTCCCGATCTTACGGAATAGCAATGTTCCTTATATCTAATGCACATTGCCCTTTTAGTCTTGCCGACATAAAATCTTCCACATTGACATACAATAGCGTAGATGACGAAGGTGCTTTTGCACGTGATCAGTTCTCTGATATAGCACTCGACTCCATTTATTTTTATGTATGCCACTTGCAGCATCTGGGTGCAATATGCGCATTGCCCACACTTCTTGTTGCCCATAATACATTGACTACTAAGCCAGTTCCTGTTAATGTTTGGTGTATTAGGGGGGATCTTTTTTCTTTTAAGTATGTCCCCTAAAGTGCCATTTCTCCGGTATGCAATGAGTGGTTTAGAGGCTGCGACATGTTTAAGGTCGGGGTCAGCTTCTAAATAATGCCAGTGCCGTTTGATACTATCAAGGAAACATGTTTTTTACTAGCAAATTCGGAAACAAGGAACTTGAGTTCCTAGATGTTCTAGTCCAAATAACAGAAGGCAAAATTACCACCTCCGTATATCGCAAACCTCAGGCAACCAATTCTATTCTGCACTATGACAGTTCACATCCCAAACAAACTAAAAATAGTATTCCATACAGCCAAATGTTAAGATTAAAAAGAATAAATAACACCGAAGAATTATTCAACCAACAAGCACATGAGTTAACCCTTAGATTAGAGAAGAGAAAATATCCTACAGAAATTATTCACCAAGCTAGAAAAAAAGTTGACCTAAAGAATAGAACCCAACTTTTACAATATAACAACAAACAAAAGAACAGGGACACACAAAAAAGATTCGCTTTTTCATTTCAGAACACGGCCATGAACAATTGCATCAGAGATAGTATCAAACGGCACTGGCATTATTTAGAAGCTGACCCCGACCTTAAACATGTCGCAGCCTCTAAACCACTCATTGCATACCGGAGAAATGGCACTTTAGGGGACATACTTAAAAGAAAAAAGATCCCCCCTAATACACCAAACATTAACAGGAACTGGCTTAGTAGTCAATGTATTATGGGCAACAAGAAGTGTGGGCAATGCGCATATTGCACCCAGATGCTGCAAGTGGCATACATAAAAATAAATGGAGTCGAGTGCTATATCAGAGAACTGATCACGTGCAAAAGCACCTTCGTCATCTACGCTATTGTATGTCAATGTGGAAGATTTTATGTCGGCAAGACTAAAAGGGCAATGAGCATTAGATATAAGGAACATTGCTATTCCGTAAGATCGGGAAAGGGGGTCCCAAGACTTATTGCCCACGTAAAAGAAATACACGGAGGTGATACGAAAGTCCTCCGTTACGTGGGCTTAGAGAGGATACACCCACCAAGAGAAGGAGGAGACCGGCACCAAAGACTTTTGCAAAGAGAGACTGTTTGGATTAGTCGGCTTAATGCCGTAGGGCCAGCAGGTCTTAATGAAAGGAACGATTATGGTTCCTTTCTTTAGGTGTTTTTGTGTTGTTTTTAACCTTTTATATGCACATGTTTTTTGATTGCTTTACTCACTTATGTAAGCACCATCCCCCATAGCAGTGACGTCCACAGGCCAGAAGAGGCGTGATAAGTCACGTGAAACGGCTGTAGCCATCGGACGCCCCTGCCTTCACTTCCCCTCCCCACTTATGTCTATCTAGACGAATAAACGGACCGTTACCGCAGCGATTTGCTGGTGAGTGCAAGCTTCTTTTGTCTCCTTATTGGATTATAGTAGTTATATTCCTGTATATAGGAGCAGTATTATAGTAGTTATATCCCTGTATATAGGAGCAGTATTATAGTAGTTATATTCCTGTATATAGGAGCAGTATTATAGTATATTCCTGTATATAGGGAGCAGTATTATAGTAGTTATATTCCTGTATATAGGGGCAGTATTATAGTAATATATTCCTGTATATAGGGGGCAGTATTATAGTAGTTATATTCCTGTATATAGGGGCAGTATTATAGTAGTTATATTCCTGTATATAGGAGCAGTATTATAGTAGTTATATCCCTGTATATAGGAGCAGTATTATAGTAGTATATCCCTGTATATAGGGAGCAGTATTATAGTAGTTATATTCCTGTATATAGGGAGCAGTATTATAGTAGTATATTCCTGTATATAGGGGCAGTATTATAGTAGTTATATTCCTGTATATAGGAGCAGTATTATAGTAGTATATTCCTGTGTATAGGGAGCAGTATTATAGTAGTTATATTCCTGTATATAGGAGCAGTATTATAGTAGTATATTCCTGTATATAGGAGCAGTATTATAGTAGTATATTCCTGTATATAGGAGCAGTATTATAGTAGTTATATTCTTGTATATAGGAGCAGTATTATAGTAGTTATATTCCTGTATATAGGAGCAGTATTATAGTAGTATATCCCTGTATATAGGGAGCAGTATTATAGTAGTTATATTCCTGTATATAGGGAGCAGTATTATACTAGTTATATTCCTGTATATAGGGAGCGGTATTATAGTAGTTATATTACTGTATATAGGAGCAGTATTATAGTAGTTATATCCCTGTATATAGGGGGCAGTATTATAGTAGTTATATCCCTGTATACAGGAGCAGTATTATAGTAGTTATATTCCTGTATATAGGAGCAGTATTATAGTAGTTATATCCCTGTATATAGGAGCAGTATTATAGTAGTTATATTCCTGTATATAGGAGCAGTATTATAGTAGTTATATTCCTGTATATAGGGAGCAGTATTATAGTAGTTATATTATTACCTGTTCTCTTCTGACATATAATGAAGAGATAAAGTTGTTTCTTCTTTTATTTTTCCAATCTTATTATTACTTTTTTACTTTTATTAATTCTATAAGGAGTTGATAAGGAGTCAGGTCAGACATGCCGCCTCCTCTGCCTCCTCCTTGTTCTCGGCTCTGAGCTTCTGTCCTTTCAGATGACTTGTTATAAGGTGATAATCTCCTGTTCCATTTTTCATGAGACCTGCAGCATAAGGTCGCCCTGTGCATCTCATTCCTGCAGTCAGACAGCGGGTCAGGTTAAGAGCAAACATTAATCAGTGTTCATCAAAGTCCGCACCACCAAGACCTCGAAGAGTGAGATTAAGATGCACTGAGCTGAACACATGTAAACATTTCATTAAGTGCCTGAACTCCCGCGTCTCACCGTCATCTCCCGTACACATCACTCACATTGCCCTTTTTTTTCTCTTTTATGTTTTACTTTTTTTTTTATTCTCTATTAAAGGCGACAAGTGAAAAATGCAAAACGCGTGGGTCCTGAGCGGAGAATCTCCCGCACCGTCCATCATTTCCATCCCGGAGCCGGCAGATTATTTCATCATTTACATCGGTTATGGGAGAGTCGCCATAGACGGCAAATTACAAATATTGTATCAGTAATGTAATCACACGCTTCATAAATGGACATTTACATTTCTATTTGTCCCCTCTGCCCCTATGAGGAAGGGAATAAATATTAATGACCGAGATCGGAACATTGGCGGCATAAATTATCAATGCGTATTAATATTATTAGCATCTTATAATGCTGCTTTATTACTTGTTTCCTTGTTTTATAATCCTGAATATTCTGTAGTCTCATCCGTCCTCATCCCCAATGGGGATCACAATCTAATTTACCCATTTTACTAGCATCCGAGCTTAGAATTAAAGGGGTATTCCAGATTTATAACACGCGCTGTGCAAGAATCTCCCGACCATGCGCTAAATTCAAAATTAGCACGGACCTTCATACATCTTGTACAATTTATGATCTTTTTCTCTTTGTTTTGGCTAAAAACTTGGCTAAACACTACACCAGGGTCTGACTGGAGTCTGATGCACAATTTTTGGTGTAAAATATAAAATTTGCATGATAAATCTGGCTCAAAATTTACCAACTGTAACCCAAGCCCCCTCCAAGTGAAAAATAGCAAAATTTACCAGAATTAGCTGTTATAATTGTTACTTGCAGTACCACAACTGACCACACGGCGTGCTGTAAGCTGCAACCATTCACTTAAAGTCTCTTAAGAGCCACCTAGTGGTAGATGCTGGAATTACCACAATGTCCTTTTTTTGATTCTTGTTGTCATCACATAAACACAAACTTCTATGTATTTTCATGTAAGGTTAGTGCAGTTTGCATCTATGTATCCTACACTTACTAAGATACCGATAATGTTTTCGAGCAGAGAATCCTATCACATTTATCCAGAACTTTCCAAATTAGGTTAAATAATTTTTTCTACATATGAATAATTCTCAGTATTTAATGTCAATTACATAGAAGGATGAGATGAAGGATTCTGGGTAATGATCGGTGCTGTGGGCTACAGGTAACATGTGTGAGAACGCTTGGCTCATCCATATTGTCAGCCATCAAACCTGAGCTCTTCTTGCTATTTGAAGATTCTGGAAAGTCTGATGAGGAAGATTATTCACTAATCTCCCCCATTACGTGGCCAATGAATTGCTGCGTATGAAGCTGATAATACCGCCAGACACATGTAAATGAGGAACTGACGGCCGCTTTGCTTCTCTGTCGTGTCAAATGGGCATGTTTAATATGTATAAGCCGCAGCCAGGTTTGGATTAAATCTATCAAATTCATCCTAAAAAAAAACAAAAAAACCCCGACCATTACAGATAATAACAATGGCGCTATCTCCTGATGCTGCCGCCTCGTAAGGGACTTAGACGTGGTAAATCTTGGTAGTTAACATTTTCCATAGTTCAGTAGTCGCCAGTAATTGTTTCTTATGTGCAGGAAGCCGCTAATGTACCGGAGCTCATGATCATAAAGGAAAAATTGCTGCTCATATGTGACCTGTCATGTTGTGCTGTCTTATGCTGAGTTACATCGTATATTATATACTCCAGAGCTGCACTCACTATTCTGCTGGTGGGGTCACTGTGTACATACATTACATTACTGATCCTGAGTTACATCCTGTATTATACCCCAGAGCTGCACGCACTATTCTGCTGGTGGGGTCACTGTGTACATACATTACATTACTGATCCTGTACTAATCCTGTAATTCTTTTTATTAGAAAAATATAAAAATTAACAAACAAGGCATATCTGGCCATAACCTAAACATAACAGTAAATTACATAAATAAAAAATAATAATAAACCATTATAATAGTATAAAGCAAAAATGAAATCTTTAACCTTTTGCCACCAAGCCAGAACCGCCTTCCCACTTAACAAAAATAAATAAATAAATAAAAATGTTTTCAACCCAGGCAAAATAATCCATAAAACTTAAACTACAAAGCCATCCTCGGCTGTAATCATAACTAAAGAGAAGCCGCCCTGGCTAAAAAAAAAAAAAAAAAGCCTCCCATAGTAAATAAACAAAACCTAAACACAGACATCCTTAATACAACCACCTTTAGACCAACACACGACCACCTGATACTACAAACAATAACTATACATGAGCTGAAAATGAAAGCTATCCAGGCGTAACCAAAAGAAAGCTTATAACATATATCAGTATAAGAATAAAATACTAACTAACTAACTGGTTATTCCAGTACAACACTCGAGCCCGGCTGCCCTGAAAAACTAAAAAGGGACCTAAATACCAGTAACAGCGAAACAAAACACATAACAATTCTAGCTATTACCCACGTGCCCCTCCACCTTCCCCTAGACCCCAGTGTGAGCTCAGTTCATGGAGTCAAAGTTAAGTCCAATTTTAGTGTCAGCTCCATTCAGCCCACACCTTCCCACAGACCCCGCCCCCCATATCCCCCCTCCCAACCTATTCTGTATCCCCTCATATATACAATATATACAATGACTATAATGTCCATAAAGTTCATATGGCTTATTCAGCCATAACCCTGCCTACACTTATCACAAAACATATATTAACATAAACATAGCACACCATTATAACATAACACAACAATATTATACAATATTATAATAAGGCCCAAGTTCGGTAGCCTGTAAGCCCTTTATACCTACTGCTGACCAGAAAAACAAAACAAAAATCTAAAGTGGCATGCACCAACCCTCCACCGGGATCGAAGGATGGCAGACCGGGTACAAGAAATTTATAAACTATCCCTTACTATCTTACCCTGCTCTCCCCCTATCTCTAACCCTAAGTTTAAACTGACCCTACACGCTTTCCCAACTACTGTCCCTATCTACTCTCTCCCTAACCAGAATTATGGTCCCTCACCCAGTGGGCTCAGTACCTAGGGCACAGCGAAAGAAAAACCTCTCCACAGGAGAGAAGCCCTACTGGTACCCAGCCTGCCATACTCCAAAGACCTGATCTTCCCAAGGTCACCAGTGATGTTCCTACAGACCTCCACTTTGGAGAGGACTCTACGCTGAGTAGATACTAGACACCGTGCGTTCCACGTGTGGTACCTAACCACTAAGCTGACTAGAAATAACGTGCATCGATCTCGGCCACCCAGGTTCCTGAATGCCCCATAAGCCCACTCCGGATAGGTGAGGCTGACTAACTGACTCCAACCTATGGAGGCACCCACCCTGGTGTAAACCCCTATAATGAAGGGACAATGAAGCAGGAAATGATCCATGCTTTCCAGCGTATTACCACACTCTTCACGGGGACACCCCCGATCATCGGAGCTCCTGCACTTCAAGACATCCCTTACATATAGCTTCCCCTGGAAACAGCGCCAGGCCAAATCCCAAAACTTCTGAGGGATCCGTTTCGAGTTTAAAAGACTAAGCCCAACCTCTAGATCCTGGCCTGGGCAGTCCCTGAGCGCCAAGGGCTTCTGGAAATGGGTCAACAGAACCCTTTGGTCAAGGAATTTCCTCGACTGAGTCCTGATTTCCCACATTCCCAGACCCCATCGGAGTATCATCTTCAGAGTCGGGGTAGCGTAAGCCGGAAGATACCTGTCTCCCATTCCTGGAAGAAAGGCCGAAACCATTCCCTGCAGGAGAGTACCCACGGAGGAGCCCTCTCTTTCCAGAGGTTTGTGATGTTAGCTTTCAAGAAGGTGTTCACTAAGAAGTTCACCATAGACAAACCCCCAAGTCTCCTCGTGCGATACGTAACCTCTCTCTTGACCAGGTTCAGCCTATTCCCCCATAACAGCTGGAAGACCAGGCTGTAGATCCTAGTATAGGAAGCCTCTGGCAAGATACATACACTGCCCAGGTAGATGAACAAAGGGAGCAGGTACGATTTGATCAGGTGTACACTTTCCCTTAAGGTTAAGGACCAACCCTTCCACTGGTCCACCTTCTGAGAGGCATTCTGGAGCCTACCATCCCAGTTTTTAGTGGGGTAATCACCCTGGCCGAATGTAATGCGTAGGATTTTTGCCGAGTCTTGGGGCCCTGGAAGGGTGTCCGGGAGATCAAACTCGGGATCTCCCCCTCCCAGCCAGAGACTTTCACACTTATCTGGGTTGATGCTGGACCCAGATGCCTCTGAGTAGCGGTCCACCTCCGACATCACCATATCGACCTCCTCTCTCTCGAGGACACGAAGATATTGACATCATCAGCGTACGCTACCACTCTCAGGGTGGCTTCTGGCTCCTCCAGGCTCATCCCGACCCCTGCCAATTGTCCACAACCAACCCTCCTAAGGAAAGGGTCGATCGCAAACACATACAACAGTGGGCTCAAAGGACAGCCCTGGCGAACACCAGACCCAACCTCAAAAGAGCGGCCAGATCAACCGTTCACCAGCGGGAAACTCTCTGCCCCTACATACAAGATCTTAAGCCAATTGACAAAAGTATCTTGTAGGCCATATTTCAGAAGGACGGACCAGAGGTACTCATGGTTCACCCGATCAAATGCTTTGGCCTGATCCAAGGACAGCAAGTACCCCTTCCAAAGACCCGCACTACTCCGCTCCACTGCTTACCTGACACTAAGGACAGCACTTAAGGTGCTTCGGCCTGGAACAGAGCAGTGCTGAGCCCCCGAAAGGAGCCGGGGTGCAAACTTCACCAGCCGATTAAACAGCATCTTGGCCAGAATCTTCCTGTCCACATTGAGAAGAGCTATGGGCCTCCAATTCTCAATGCGGCTTGAATCTTTACCCTTTGACAGAAGAATCAGGGCTGATCTCCTCATTGACCTCGGCAGGGTGCCCGAGGAAAGACACTCATTGAAGACCTCGGTCAAGAGGGGAACCAAGAGGTCCCTGAAGGTCTTATACCACTCAGATGTTAAGCCATCTGGACCTGGCGACTTCTTCAGGGCAAGCCCTTCAATCGTCAGTCTAACTTCCTCTTCCCTGATCTCTTCTGCCAAAACATCAAGAGAGGGGTCTACCCCTGGCTCAGGAATGGCTTCAGCCAGGAAACCCGACATCACGTCTCGATCTAGATCCTTCCTCCCCAAGAGGTGTGAGTAAAAGGATCTGATGACCTCCAGGATCCCTGATCTGGACCGGTTCAGAGATCCCGTACTATCAACCAGTCCAGTCACGATCTTACTACTCACTGACATCTTACAGTTTCTGTAGGGGTCGGGCGAGCGGTACCTCCCGAAATCCCTCTCAAAAACTAAAGATGCGTGCCTATCATACTGACACCTCATGAGTAAGGCTTTCACTCTGGAGATCTCCTCTCTACTACCTCCAGTCGAGACGAGATGCTCGAGTTTCCTCCTCAGGCCCTGATACACACGATACCTATTCAGGGATCTGAGGCTCGAGAGCTGGCGGAAGAACCTCGCAACCCGCTTCTTGAATATCTCCCACCACTCTGACTTACTACTACATAGGCCCAGTAGAGGTAGCTGACTCTGAAGAAAATCCTCAAAGGACTGTCTTACCTCTGCTTCTTCCAGGAGGGACGAATTCAGCCTCCAGTAGCCTCTACCCATCCGGGGGGTCTCTGAAACATTCAGGGAAAACAAAATTAAACAGTGATCGGAGAACTCCACCTCAACCACGGACACTGCGGAAGAGACGGCTTCCTCCTTTAAATAAAACCTGTCTAATCTAGACCTGCAGCTACCTCGATGATAGGTGAAACCCGCGTGGCCCGAGGGGGTCCGGATGTGGGCATCCTCTAGGCGAGCTTCCCTAACTATACTAATCAGCGCCATGCTATCATAAGCCAGCTTGTCTTTGGCGCCTCTCCTGTCCTGAGACCTTGTGATAGTGTTGAAGTCTCCACCAAAGACCACCTGCCGACTCGTAAAAAGAAAGGGCTTAATCCTCATAAAAAGGCTTTTACGGTCCCACTTAGTCTGTGGGGCATAGATGTTAATGAGCCTGAGCTCTTGCCCCTTCATGAGGACATGCAAGATCAGGCACCTCCCCATTTCCAACTCGATAACCCGTCTGCATTCTACAGGAGCGGTAAAAAGGACCGCCACCCCACTATACGGCTCAGCCGCAAGAGACCAGTGTGAAGGTCCATGCCTCCACTCTCTCTTGGCTTTTATTAGAGAGGCTTGATCTGTCAACCTGGTCTCCTGCAAAAACAAAATGTCGGCGTTGATACGACCGAGAAAATCAAAGGCTGCAAATCTAGCCGTATCAGACTTAATGCTGGCACAGTTAATGGATGCCAGCGTCAATGGGGTGAGTGCCGCCATCATGGGTGATTGAGTTGGACGGCCTTAAACCCCTACTTACTTGTTTTCTTTCCTTTTTTCTTTCCACCCCCTTCAACATCAGAGGAAGACCCCTTAGATGATTCCTTAGACCGTTTTAGAGAGGTGGACATATCCATCTCTTGATCTTCACTTCCTCCACCTGAGGCCACCTGACCCCCTGAGGAAACTACCTCTGGGGGAGCAGGCTCGGCACCTCCTGGAGGTTCCTCTACCCTAGACACCAGTCCCTCAACCTCTCCCTCTAAAAATGGAGAGGTTCCTTCACTGAGGGACTGATATCTGTTAGATAGACCGATCAGAGGGGGGTCAGTCAGAGCTTCCTTTGACATCTGGCCTTTAATAATTTTTTGGGAAGACGAAGAAGTCACCTTAGATTTTTTAGGCATCTTCTTAACATTCTTCCTTCTGCTGCGCTTAGGTTTTTCCTCTTGCCATCTCCCTCCATCCTCATCCAGACTTTCATACTGGGAAGAACCTGAGGAGATGGCTATAGCCTCGCTTTCCTCTTTGCGCAGTCTCCCCATCTCTTCATCTAGTTCAGCGCCCCCCAAAGCCTCAGCCTGACCATCTGAGCCAACGCCAGGAGCAGGACCCTGGACTACCCCGACCATCTTGGAACTTCCATGGTCCCTGCTCCTTCTGCGCCTTTCCTCTCGCCTAAGCTGAGTGGGGCTCTTACGCTTTTCCTTGTCAGTTCTCTTCCTTGGCTCTGGTGCTCCCTCTCCTCTGCTGGTCCCCTCCCCCGCTGAGGCAACCTCAGGGCTCTCACCAGCTCGGGTGGCTGCAGCATAAGAGAAAGAACGGGGACACCTACTAAATGGGTGACCAAGGTCACCACACAGGTGGCACCTAATCCGGCCACAGGATGCAGCAAGGTACACCCTCCGCACCGCACAGTGCGCACATCTGCTTAGAGCAGTTTGCTCTAAAGTGGGTGGGATCACCGCACCTGTGGCACAGCTTCGGTTGCCCCTGGTAAAAGACCTGGATTCTGTCGCGACCAAGGAAAGCGGCTGATGGTATGTGGGCGACAGTATTGCCTGATGGACTGAGAACTTCCAGGCCCCAGACTAGATGCCATGCTGATCTAAGTTCTTCCGGGGAACGTCCGTCACTTCCCCGTACCTGCCCAACCAAGTCATGATGTCATAACAAGAAAGTGATTCGTTACGTGTCAAAACGGTCACTTTCTTTACCATGCTCTGGCGAGATATCGCTTTAACAACGAAATCTCGCCATCCGGGCTCGTCCTTCACCAGCTCATAATTAGACCAGAAAAGTTCAAGCCCCTCTGGTCTTACAAAGCTGATGTCGAACTCAGAGGAGCCGTAGGGGTGGATCAAGGCAAAGATGTCACTGGCCTTGAACCTCATCTGGAAGAGAAGCTCCACCACCTTCCCTCTCTGTGGGCACGCATCACTGCCTCTCCATACCAGACGGGCCACGTTCCTACGGCCCACCTCCTGCCCGGGTGTTGGAAGCGACCAGACCACTTCCCCATTGTTCTCTCGGAAGGCTCCAAGTCCATGTCTTTCTATGTAGAAGGACAAGTCGACCTCCCTCCCCTCTACCTGGAGCGTTCTATCTCCTTTCCTAAGTGCCTCCAGAAGGCGTCGTTGCAAGTGACCCTCCCCAGGGGGTGGAAGTGAAGATCTCCCTGGACCTCCGGCTGCCGCAACATTAGCGTAATTCCTAACGGCAGCCGGAGGGGCAACCGGACCCGGCCCTGACTGACTAGTAACCACATTACCAGAATATACCCCAGCAATATCTGCCCTGAGAATTGCCACTTCTCCAGCGGCACCTGAAGGGTTAACTTCACCACCCCTAGCATTCAAACCACTCACATCGCCATCATGCACACCACTACCACTCCCATCAATAACACTACTCCCTACCCCAGTCTGCACAACATTCATACTACTACTACTCCCCCCATCCGTCACCTCCATACACTCAGTAGCTGGACTGGCTTTATGGATCAGTGTGGCAGGTTTTAGCACTGTTTTTCGTGTCTCAGTCTCCAACAGTCTCTTTAGCTGCGGATGCCATGACAGGTGACGCACATGGCCCCGCATCACTACGAACTCTCCCGCTGGAACCCCTAATAGGCTCCAATGTTGTTGACCTGGGGGAGTTGCTTATTGCGTTCACAGAAGATGCTCCTTCCCGCTGCGATCCCACAGAGCCCCAGGAGACACGGCAACCGGAACCGCTGTCACTCCAGGTAGATGTGACATACTGGAACTTTCCACACCAGTCCCTGATGTCCGGGCACCCCCCACAGAGGAGCGTCCTGCAGCACCCGGGACTCCCGAGTGGCCCTGAACCTTCCTGTGCGGCCCTTCTTTGTCTTTACTATGGCCGCCCCCACTACTCCGCCATCTTGACATCTCTCTCTCCTCCTTGCTGGCCCCATTCCACATCAGAAATGGGGACTGGCAGTGTAGAGGAGTCACCAGCCGCCCGGACTGACTTCTCAGCCGCCCCGGACTGCTGGAATGGAGTAAATACAAGACTCACACTCTCTTGCTTTTTGGCTGCTTTTATTTTTACCGGAACATCCTCACCGAGATCTTCTCCAAAGGTGAAGGCCTCCATCCTCAGGGGGGACTCCTGCCTGACTATGGCCTGTAGTAGTCCTCCATCTGACAGACCATCATCATCCTCATCCTCATCAGTGTCTGGCAGAGCCACCTGCGCTGCCATAATGCTGTAGCTCTCTTGCATGCTTTGGGGGGTACTTTGGGTGACATCAGAGGGGTCTTCATTCACCACACAGTCCTCCTCCTTACACTCCACCAAGTCCTCAGCTTTTACAGCCTCCTCAGCCTCCATTTCTTCCTCCTCTCCACTACTACTCTCCCCATCTCCTGCAGCATCACCCCCATCATCCGATCTGCTGCTAGGGGATTTCATAGTGGCAAAGCGATCCTCATTGCGCAATTTCTCCCTGAACAGGTCGCACCCTTCCAGGATGGCCGTCCTCCTCTCCTCTATCCCCTCCAGGATGGCCGCCCTCCTCTCCTCTATCCCCTCCAGGATGGCCGCCCTCCTCTCCTCAGTCCCCTCCATGATGGCCGCCCTCCTCTCCTCTATCCCCTTTACCTGGGAACTCAGGGACCTGATCCTGGGAGAGAACTCGGGCTTCTTCCTCTTGGGAGCCGTATTCGCCTGGTACCTCAGAAAGCGCAGATCTTCTCTTGCTGCCTTCAGTTCCTTCCCAAGCTGTTCATACTCCGCAAACTTAGCGGTGATGCGGGAGCAGTACGTGCTGGCAGACTCCTTGGGGCCTCGCTCACCCCACATCTCCACCGGCTGACTCCTGGACACTGCTGGAGTTTTCTTAGCCGCAGTTTTCTTTCCCCCATCACTGGAAGCCATTGCCTGGGGGCCAGGGGCCACATTGCTGCGGACCCTTCCAGATCTCCTCAGTCCACAGGCTGGAGCACTGGCCGGTAGCTTTTCCTCTCCACCCCCCGCCGGCCTGGTTCGGGAGATGGAGGCCTGGGATTCCCGGGGATCCATGCTGAAAGCCTCCCCCAGGAGCCTGCCACACTCCTGGGAAAGGCAGGTGGAAAATCAGCCTCTCTCTCTGGAGCTCAGGAGCACAGACAGACACACCTACACACACTGAGAGTGACCACACCCGCCTATCCTCCAGTCTACTCCAGAGCTGCACTCACTATTCTCCTGGTGGGGTCACTGTACATACCTTACATTACTGATCCTGAGTTACATTCTGTATTTCTTTTATTAAAATTTTAAACATAACAATAAATAAATACAGAAATAACGCATCATATCTGACCAGAACAAAACAATAAATAGAAAAATGAAACCATAACATAAACCACTGGTCCATCCCCACACTCATTCCTCCACACAGACAACCCATATACCTATATACAATATATACACCCATATACCTATATACAATATATACACACTATAAACTATTTAGCTACACATATTAATAAACTATATACACTACTATATACAAACCTATATATACTACTATATACTATACACCTATAAACACACCTATATACAATACACCACTATACACCTATATAAATAACTAAATGTGAACCCCTGGCCCAGTTGCATTGTGCACAACCTAATACCACAGACACAATTATACTCAACCCAACACCAACTAAACAAGACATCATTACACAAATAAACTAAAACTAAACAAGACACGATACAAAATAATAACCTACAACTAAACAATACATATAATATCTTTAATAAATTTTTTTTTTTTGGCCCTGAGCTGGTCCCGCATCCCATGCCCCAAGTACATGATCACGGACGTCCATGAACCAGCCCAGGATTTTATATATATAAAGTCCCAACAAAGTCCCACAGAAGCCCCCTCCCCCCCCTTTTACCCACCACCCAACCTATCACTGAACCCGAACCCCAGGTGCAAACAAAACACATATAATATATACAGTATATACAATTTATACAAACATACAAAGACAATCACAATACGCAAACTGATGAAAAAATATATAACATACTAAACCCAACAATAATGAGACTTCTCAGCCCCACACACAGCCCGAAAGCCCAAGATCAGTGCCTGCAAGCCCTATACTCCAGTATCTCTACAGCACAAAACAAAAGACTAATGTGCCAGCATCAGCCGCCACCAGGAGAGGAGACGCAGGCTAAGGAACCTTATAGGCAGAGCCCCTCCAAAGACAAGAGGCCCTACCAGCCCCCAGCCTCTCGTACTCCAAAGAACGCACCTTCACCAGGTCACCGAGTGTGCCCCTAACCACCTCATCCACAGGGGGGCGCTGTGCCCCTAACCACCTCATCCACAGGGGGGCGCTGTGCCCCTAACCACCTCATCCACAGGGAGGATTTTACGTTGCGTCGATACTAAACACCGTGCACTCCACGTGTGGTACCTGACCACTATGCTGACTAGGAATAAAGTGCTCCGGTCCCAGCCACCAAGGTTTCTGAATGCTCCATAGGCCCATTCCGCATAGGAGAGACGGGCCAACCTGGGCCACCCGATGGAAGCGCCCATCCTGTTGTAAACCTCTGTATTAAAGGGACAATGAAGTATAAAATGCTCCATGCTTTCCAGCATGCCTCCACACTCCTCCCGGGGACATCCCCGATCCTCAGAGCTCCTGCACTTCAGATTGTCCCTCACATACAGTTTCCCATGGAAGCAGCGCCAAGCCAAGTCCCAAAACTTCAAGGGGATCCTGATGGAATTCAATAGGCCCAAACCAACCTCCAGATCCCGGCTTGGGCAATCCTTGAGCGCCAGCGGTTTTTGGAAATGGGATGACAGGACCCTATTGTCAAGGAATTTCCTCGACAGAGTCCTAATCTCCCACATCCCCAAACCCCACCGACGAATGACCTTCAGAACCAGGGTAGCATAAGCTGGAAGATGCCCATGTGGTGTGCGGAGATCCTTCACTTGCCCTCCTGTCTCCCATTCCTGGAAGAAAGGCCGAAACCATCCCCTACAGGAGAATACCCACGGAGGAGCCCTCTCTTTCCAGAGGTTTGCAATGTTGATCTTAAGAAAGGTATTCACCAGGAACACCACAGGGTTGACCATACACAACCCCCCTTGTCTCCTCGTACGGTAAGTAACCTCCCTCTTGACTAGGTTCAGTCTATTCCCCCATAACAGCTGGAAGAACACACTGTAGACCCGAGTCCAGAGCGGTTCTGGCAAAATGCAAACACTGCCCAGATATATCAACAAAGGGAGCAGGAATGTTTTGATCAGGTTAACCCTTTCCCTGAGGGTCAAAGACCAACCCTTCCACTGATCCACCTTCTGAGCGGCGATCTTAAGCCTGATGTCCCAGTTTTGTTTGGGGTAATCCCCTTGGCCGAATTCGATGCCGAGAACTTTTGCATACTCCTGGGGCTCTGGAAGGGTGTCCGGGAGATCAAAACCAGGATCTCCACCTCCCAGCCAGAGACTCTCACACTTATCCTGGTTGATCTTGGACCCAGATGCCTCTGAGTAGCACTCCACCTCTGACATCACACACTGCACCTCCTCTTGCGAGGAGACGAATATGGTGACATCATCGGCGTACGCTACCACCCTTAGAGTGGAATCTGGCACCGCAGGGTCCATTCTCACCACTGTCAACGGTCCACAATCAATCCTCCTAAGGAATGGATCAATTGCAAACACGTACAACAGTGGGCTCAAAGGGCAACCCTGACGGACACCAGACCCAACCTCAAAAGAGCGGCCAATCCAACCATTCACAAGTGGGAAACTTTCTGCCCCTGCATACAAGGTCTTAAGCCAATCAACAAAAACCCCCGGCAGGCCATATCTCAGAAGAACAGACCAGAGGTACTCATGGTTAACCCGATCAAACGCTTTTGCCTGATCCAAGGACAGCAAGTACCCCTTCCAGTGACCTGCCCTACCCTGCTCCACAGCCTCCCGGACACCGAGCACAGCACTAAAGGTACTGCGGCCTGGAACAGAGCAATGCTGGGCCCCCGAAAGGAGCTGGGGTGCAAACTTCACCAGCCGATTAAACAGCACTTTTGCCAGAATCTTTCTGTCCACATTGAGAAGCGCTATGGGACGCCAATTCTCAATGCGGGACTGGTCTTTACCCTTTGACAAGATGATCAAGGCTGACCTCCTCATTGACCTCGGCAGAGTGCCCGAGGAGAGACACTCATTAAATACCTCAGTCAAGAGGGGTACCAAAGTGTCCTTAAAGGTCTTATAGAACTCAGATGTTAAGCCATCTGGCCCGGGTGACTTCTTGAGGGCAAGACCATCAATAGCCACCCTGACTTCCTCTTCTTGGATCATCTCTGTCAAAACGTCAAGAGAGGGGTCTACCCCTGGTTCAGGGACGGTTTCAGTCAAGAAAGCTGAGGCCTTATCCCGATCTAGATCCTTCCTCCCCAAGAGGTGCGAGTAAAAGGATCTGACGACCTCCAGGATCCCTGATCTGGACCTTTTCAGGGATCCTGTACTATCAATCAGTCCTGAGACGATTTTACTATTCACTGACATCTTGCAGTTTCTGTAAGGGTCGGGCGAGCGGTACTTCCCGTAATCCCTCTCAAAAACCAAAGATGCGTGTCTATCATACTGGCACCTCAGTAGCAAGGCTTTCACTCTGGAGATATCATCACGACTACCTCCAGTCGAGACAAGACGTTCAAGTTTCTTCCTCAGGCCCTGGTGCAGGCGATACCTGTCCAGACTCCTGAGGCTCGAGAGCTCGCGGAAGAATCTCACAACTCTTTCTTTGAACATCTCCCACCACTCTGACTTACTGCTACAAAGGCCCAGCAATGGTACCTGGCTCTGAAGAAAATCCTCAAAGGACTTTCTTATTTCCGCTTCTTCCAAGAGAGACGAATTGAGCTTCCAGTAGCCTCTACCCATCCGGGGGGTCTCTGTAACATTCAGAGAAAACAAAATTAAACAGTGGTCGGAGAACTCCACCTCAACAACGGACACCGCTGAAGAGACGGCTTCCTCCTTTAAATAAAACCTGTCTATCCTGGACCTACAACTACCCCTATGATAGGTGAATCCTGCGTGGCCTGTTGTATGCCGGATGTGAACATCCACCAGGCGAGCCTCACTAGCTATGCTATTCAGGGCGACGCCATCATAAGTCAGCTTGTCTCTGGAACCTCCCCTATCCTGGGGCCTCGTGACAGCATTGAAGTCCCCTCCAAAGACCACCTGCCGACTTGTAAAAAGATAGGGCTTGATCCTCATAAAGAGACACTTCCGATCCCACTTGGACTGTGGACCATAGATGTTAATAAGGCGAAGTTCTTGTCCCTTCATGAGGACATCTAGAATCAGGCACCTCCCCATTTCTAACTCAATAACCCGTCGGCATTCTACCGGTGCGGCAAAAAGTACCGCCACCCCGCTATACGGTTCGGCCGCAAGAGACCAGTGGGAGGACCCATTCCTCCATTCCCTTCTGGCTTTAAATATAGATGACATGTCTGTTAGCCTGGTCTCCTGCAAAAAGAAAATGTCAGCATTAATGTGGGCAAAATAATCATAGGCCGCAAATCTAGCCGTATCTGACTTAATGCTGGCTACATTAATGGAAGCCAGCGTCAACGGAGAGGGTGCCGCCATCATGGGTGATTGAGTTAGACGGCTTTCTTTTTCCCACTAGGCGGTGTCCGAAGGAATGTGGTCCGTCTGAGGTGGAGAGGCAGTGATACATGTCCCCCAAGATCTAAAATTGTTGAGCTCCTGCTGAGGATGAGCTTCAAGGCAGCCGACATCTTTGCCTTGATACATCCCTTTGGTACCCCTGAATTCGATATCAGCTTTGTTCGGCCAGAGGGGCTTGAGCTTTTTTGGTCGAACTATGAGCTGGTAAAGGATGAGCCCGGCTGGCGAGACTTTGCCATTCAGGCGGTGTCTCGCCAAAATAACGTCAAGAGAGTGACCGTTTTAACCTGTAACGAATCACTCTCTTGTACTGACATCATGACGTGGCTAGGCCGGTATGGAGAGGTGGTGGAAGTCCCAAAAAAGAACAGGGACGAATATGGCATCTGGTCAGGGGCTTGGACCTTTATGGTCAAACTTAGGTATTCAGGAAACACCGTTACCCACATACCATCTGCCACCTTCCTAGGAAGGGATCGAATCCAGGTCTTCTACCAGGGTCAGCCTAAGCTCTGTCACAGGTGCGGTGACCCCACACATTTCAGCGCTAGGTGCACGGTGACGAAGTGCTCATTGTGTGGGGAAATAGGCCATCTCGCTGCATCCTGTGTGGAGATTAGGTGTCACCTGTGTGGTGACTTAGGTCACCCATTAAGTCGCTGCCCTCGTTCCTTTGCCAACGCAGTTGTTACCCCGGTGGAGAAAGGTCGTGAGGAGGAATCTACTGGGGGGGCAGCTGGCGGAGGTGAAGGAGTAAAAGAGCCAAGGAAGAAAAGTAAGCAAAAGATGCCAGCCCAACTGAGGCGTCGGGATAAGCGCCAAAGGGAGAGGGAGATGGGGGAGTCTCAGGAGCCTCGAGCAACTGTGGTGACCTCTGACCTCATCCCCGAGGCCACTCTTACTGCTGAGACTGTGAGGGACAGTGATCTAGATGAGGAGATTTGGAGGATTCGGAAAGAAGAAGGTGCCATCTCTTCACTGTCCTCCCATGTTGAGAGCGCGGATGAGGATAGTGGGAGATGGGTGGAGCACAAGCGGGGTACTAAAAAGAATAAGAAAAGGGGAGATGTAAGATCTTCTCCCACCCTCCAGATGCCAAAGGAAGGTACAACCATCCTCCCTCTGATTGGTCTCTCAAACCGGTTCCAAACCCTCCAAGATGTTTCCTCCTCAGAGGTGCAGGAGGCGCAGGGTGAGGTTATGGTTGGTGCAATGACGGATGGGTCTGCAGGGGACGTCGAATCCCCTCTCCCTGGGGAACGTATTTCTTTGGGGGGAGGATCTGCCCAGAGTCAGAGGACGAGGAAAATGTAAATAAAGGTGACATGGATACATCCGTTTCACTAAAGAGAGGTAAACCATCGTCAGATGAGGAAGGTGGTGGGCCCGGCCCGGCTGTTGGGAGAGACCACACCGTTTCCCTACCCCTTTCCTCTCGGAAGGCTGCAAGGCCATGCCTTTCTATCAAGAAAGACAGATCGACCTCCCTACCCTCTACATTGATTGTTCTCTCCCCTCTCTTTAAGGCCTGCAGGACACGTCGATGCAAATCACCGTCCCCAGGGCCCGAGGACGAGGAAAGCACCCCACTTTCCCGGTACAGTACCGGTGCTGCAGCCGCTGGGGGTGCAACTGGACCAGGCCCTATGCTCCCACCACTAATCTGTGCCCCTTCACCACCCTCCTCCACATAATCCATACCCACACCAATACCACCTGTCACACTGCCCCGACCACCCTCCAAAGCCCCAGACAGATTCCTCCCCACATTCACTCCTGCCTTCCCCCCAACATTGATTCCCCCATTCACACTCGGTGGACCGGTGTGTTCTGGGACAGAAAGAGATTTTGTACCATCAGCGTCATTGGGTACCAGGACCGGAGCCACCTCCACAGGACAGGCCACGGGTCCCTTTAGAAAGGACCGAACAGCCTGCCTGGACTGTTTAGAGGCAGCCCCTGCCCTATTTCTGCTGGTACCCTCTGCCTCATCAGTACTAGACTCCTCCGCACGATCTGGTCCAGCAACTCCAATACAAAACAAAGGCTTAAGTCCAGTCTTTCCTTTGGGAGGCGAAGACATCTTAGCCCCGGCAGCATCTCGGCGACGACACCACTGCCCCAAAGGAACAGCAGCGCCAGCGCCAAGCGCCACCGGAGCTCCCGCAGCTGACACCGGCACACAGCTGCCCCCCCCACCTCCCGTCAGGGAGCGAGCTGATGTACCAGTGCCTTTAAGGTTACTGCCCACCGCTGGGCCACCTCTCCTGCCACTGCCCGCCGCTGGGCCATTATCACTGTCCGACCTTACGGCCGGTTCCTCACCTGCTCCACCTCTGCTACTGCAAACAGAGATGGAGCTTACCGCCATACTAGACTCCATACTCTCCCCATTCTCCTGCACTGAGTCCACAACAGAACTCAGGCCGGGCTGAGATATGGGGTTCACACAGTGAGCTGACCCTGAGGCCAGTCCGGGGGGCACAGGGAGGGGGGAATATACAAATGTTACCTGCTCCTGAAGCTTGGTGGTCTTTACCTTAGTCTTTCTTCCAGGCGCCTCCTCTGGTAACTCCTCTCCAAATACGAAGTCCTGGAGGCGCCCTGGTGACTCTAGGAGCTGGATCTGGGCCATCAGCGCCCCTCCCTGGTAACTGGTGTTGCTTTCATCCCCCGAACCGCGGCTAGATGACAATGCTGCTTGCCCTGCACGGAGCCCACTGTATGGGGTCTGATGTTGCGGACCCCCGGGTGGATTCAGCTCAACATCACGTACCTCCGCAGCGTCTCCTTCCTCCTCCACCCGGCTCTCTGGCTGGAGCCCTCTCAGCCCTCTCCGCTTTTCTCTCTCTGTTTGAGCAAAACGATCGTCATTCTGTAGTTTTTCTCTAAACGGCCCGCTATTCTCCAAAATAAAAGTTCTCTTTTTCACAATCTTTTTGATGTCAGCTTTCAGACATTTCATTTTCGCTGTTAGCTCAGCCTTTTGCTGCTTAGCAGCAGTGTCCATCAATGCTTTTACAGCACATACCTCCTCCTGGAGCTTGTACAGCTGGTTCCCGGCTTCCTCATACCCACAGAGGCTTGCAGCAATCCGTAGGCCATAACTCTGCCCACTCTCCTGGGCCCGCTGCACCCCCCAATCTTCCTCCACACCTTCATGGGCAGACAGCCTTGCTCCAGGAGGAGTGTCACTGCACAGATTTTCCTGGCTGGTTTCCACAGTTGTTCCACAACTTCTGTCACTTGTAGTTCCACAACTTGCTGTAGCCTTGCGGCTACCCTTTGTTACCTCTGGTTCAGGGGCGGCTGGAGAAGCATCGCTGCACCTCCTAGTAGAACGCCTCAGCCCTTGGACCTCTGATGGTATTCCCTCTGTTGGTCGCTGGATTCCTCTGCCCCCCACGGACCTGGTTCGGGGGGCAGGAGTTGGGTCTCTCTTTGGCTCGCTCATGCCTGAAAACCTGCTCCCTCCCTGGGGAGGAGAGAGCAGGCCCAGGGGCAGATCTTCCTTGCCTGGAGCTCAGGAGCAGCAGCCTCGCACAGCCTCACACAGCAGGACCACACCCAAAACTAATTGGAGCTGCAATCACCACTCCAGAGCTGCACTCACTATTCTGCTGGTGGGGTCACTGTGTACATACATTACATTACTGATCCTGTACTGATCCTGAGTTAGGCTATGTTCACACAATGTATATTTTCGTAAAATCACGGCCGTAGTACAACGGCCGTGATTATTACAAAAATATATGTTGCCTTTCCTTCTATGTGATCCCAGCTGGAGTGTATACACATAGTACATATATATACATACACATGGTATACACTCCGGCAGGGATCTCTAACGGTGCCGCAATCAATTGACATGTCAGTTTTCTGCGGCTGATATTCATTGAATAGCGGCTGTAGAAAACCATGTCAGTACACACTGTGAAGTGAGCGGCTCCGGCCGTACGCTGTGGTTAGTTCTGACGCGGGCGTGCACGGATGCACCTGCATCAGAACTCTGTGGCTATAAAGATCATCCGGCCGGTACTGTGGAATGGCCGGTCTCTTACAACGTGGGAACATATCCTTACATTGTATATTATATACCCCATGTACCAAACTGTACACACTCCGCACAGTCAGCTCTCCTGTACACACTCCGCACAGTCAGCTCTCCTGTACACACTCCGCACAGTCAGCTCTCCTGTACACACTCCGCACAGTCAGCTCTCCCGTACACACTCCGCACAGTCAGCTCTCCTATACACACTCCGCACAGTCAGCTCTCCTGTACACACTCTGCACAGTCAGCTCTCCTGTACACACTCCGCACAGTCAGCTCTGCTGTACACACTCCGCACAGTCAGCTCTCCTGTACACACTCCGCACAGTCAGCTCTCCCGTACACACTCCGCACAGTCAGCTCTCCTATACACACTCCACACAGTCAGCTCTCCTGTACACACTCCGCACAGTCAGCTCTCCTGTACACACTCCGCACAGTCAGCTCTGCTGTACACACTCCGCACAGTCAGCTCTCCTGTACACACTCCGCACAGTCAGCTCTCCCGTACACACTCCGCACAGTCAGCTCTCCTGTACACACTCCGCACAGTCAGCTCTCCTGTACACACTCCGCACAGTCAGCTCTCCTGTACACACTCCGCACAGTCAGCTCTGCCGTACACACTCTGCACAGTCAGCTCTCCCGTACACACTCCGCAGTCAGCTCTGCCATACACACTCCGCACAGTCAGCTCTCCTGTACACACTCCGCACAGTCAGCTCTCCCGTACACACTCCGCACAGTCAGCTCTCCCGTACACATTCCGCACAGTCAGCTCTCCTGTACACACTCCGCACAGTCAGCTCTCCTGTACACACTCCGCACTCCTGTACACACTCCGCACAGTCAGCTGTCCTGTACACACTCCGCACAGTCAGCTCTGCTGTACACACTCCGCACAGTCAGCTCTGCCGTACACACTCTGCACAGTCAGCTCTCCCGTACACACTCCGCACAGTCAGCTCTGCCGTACACACTCCGCACAGTCAGCTCTTCTGTACACACTCCGCACAGGCACAGTCAGCTCTCCTGTACACACTCCACACAGTCAGCTCTCCTGTACACACTCCGCACAGTCAGCTCTCCCGTACACACTCCACACAGGCACAGTCAGCTCTCCTGTACACACTCCACACAGTCAGCTCTCCTGTACACACTCCACACAGTCAGCTCTCCTGTACACACTCCGCACAGTCAGCTCTCCTGTACACACTCCACAAAGTCAGCTCTCCTGTACACACTCCGCACAGTCAGCTCTCCCGTACACACTCCGCACAGTCAGCTCTCCTGTACACACTCCACACAGTCAGCTCTCCTGTACACACTCCGCACAGTCAGCTCTCCTGTACACACTCCGCACAGTCAGCTCTCCTGTACACACACCACACAGTCAGCTCTCCCGTACACACTCCGCACAGTCAGCTCTCCTGTACACACTCCGCACAGTCAGCTCTCCTGTACACACTCCGCACAGTCAGCTCTCCTGTACACAGTCCGCACAGTCAGCTCTCACGTACACACTCCACACAGTCAGCTCTCCCGTACACACTCCGCACAGTCAGCTCTCCTGTACACACTCCGCACATGCACAGTCAGCTCTCCTGTACACACTCCACACAGTCAGCTCTCCTGTACACACTCCGCACAGGCACAGTCAGCTCTCCCGTACACACTCCGTACAGTCAGCTCTGCTGTACATACTCCGCACAGTCAGCTCTCCCGTACACACTCTGCACAGTCAGCTCTCCCATACACACTCCGCACAGTCAGCTCTCCTGTACACACTCCGCACAGTCAGCTCTCCTGTACACACTCCGCACAGGCACAGTCAGCTCTCCTGTACACACTCCACATAGTCAGCTCTGCTGTGTTCGTAGAGTAGATGCCACAGATGACGTTCAGCGCTCTTCTTCTCTCGGATGAAACTTTTTACTCTTTCTGGGCGGTTTTGGTCTCAGGCGATCGGTGTCATTACCGTCTCCATAGACCTGTGAACACTATCTGAGGAGCCCTCCGGATTCCTTCAAGGAAAGTTCCTGATCTCTTGGAATAATGAAGGGTTGTTCCTCCGGAGATTGAGTGACGGCCGTCTTCCCGGTTAGGACGCCACTTTCCTCATGAGCAGCCGGGGGCCATAATTACTTTTTCCAGCTTAATTATCTTTACAAGCGGCGGCCAGTGATGGGGTCTCCTGATACGGACGCCATTGTCTTAGAAATGCGTGAAGACGCCGCCTCTGGTCTGCAGTCACCTTCGTGCGGGGAAAGTCCACAACGTCCCCAGGGAAGGCCAAGACTCCAATTATTCAAGGCACCTTTTGCTAATTAAAGTGTTCCCGGTTGTGTGCCCCCCGTGTAGCCCACCCATCGCGGAGCTCGCTCGCCTTAGTTACCTTAGTTACCTTAGAGACCTTACACTCACTGACATTGTGTACAGGAGATTTATTATAGTCTTGTAGAACGGACGGATTCAGGCAAAACGTAGAAAAATGCAGAATAAAGTTTAGGTACATATTGAGCTTATCTGGATACATTTGTATCCATCGCTTTACGGCCGCTGCTCTGACGCACCAGGAATCGCTGGAAAGTTACATTTGGTGAATTTCAAGATGAACATGACTTTTTTGAAAGCCGACCACAGAAGAAGTAAATTTTTTAATAAGTTTGATTAAGGGGTCATTCCGAGTCTAGTGTCCGATAATTAGGGGTCTGAATGTTAGGACCCCCCCCATCACAAGAACTGAGGTCCAGAGTGCCCCTGTGTGGTGGTTGAGTGTTCATCTCAATCGGATGGCTGAAAATTACCGAGTGCTATCCTCCCATACTGAGTTCTGTACTCTCATACCGAGTGCTGTACCCCCATACCGAGTGCTGTACTCTCATACCAAGTGCTGTACTCCCATACCGAGTGCTGTACCCCCATACCGAGTGCTGTACCCCCATACCGAGTGCTGTACCCCCATACCAAGTGCTGTACTCCCATACCAAGTGCTGTACTCTCATACCAAGTGCTGTACTCCCATACCGAGTGCTGTACCCCCATACCGAGTGCTGTACCCCCATACCGAGTGCTGCACCCCCATACCAAGTGCTGTACCCCCATACCGAGTGCTGTACCCCCATACCGAATGCTGCACTTCCATACCGAGTGCTGTACCCCCATACCAAGTGCTGCACCCCCATACCGAGTGCTGTACCCCCATACCGAGTGCTGTACCCCCATACCGAGTGCTGCACCCCCATACCAAGTGCTGTACTCCCATACCGAGTGCTGTACCCCCATACCGAGTCCTGCACCCCCATACCGAGTGCTGTACCCCATACCGAGTGCTGTACTCCCATACCGAGTGCTGTACTCCCATACCGAGTGCTGCGCTCCCATACCGAGTGCTGCGCTCCCATACCGAGTGCTGCGCTCCCATACCGAGTGCTGCGCTCCCATAACGAGTGCTTTGCTCCCATACCGAGTGCTGTACTCCCATAACGAGTACTGCACTCCCATACCGAGTGCTGTACTCCCATACCGAGTGCTGTGCTCCCATACCGAGTGCTGCGCTCCCATACCGAGTGCTGTACCCCCATACCGAGTGCTGCACTTCCATACCGAGTGCTATCCTCCCATACCGAGTGCTGTACTCCCATACCGAGTGCTGTATTTCCATATCGAGTGCTGCACTCCCATACCGAGTGCTGTCCCCCCATACCGAGTGCTGCGCTCCCATAATATGTGCTGTACTCCCACACCAAATGCTGTACTCCCATACCGAGTGCTGTATTTCCATACCGAGTGCTGTACTCTCATACCGAGTGCTGTACTCCTATACCGAGTGCTGCACTCCCATACCGAGTGCTGCCCTCACATACCGAGTGCTGTGCTCCCATACCGAGTGCTGCGCTCCCATACCGAGTGCTGCGCTCCCATACCGAGTGCTGTACCCTCATACCGAGAGCTGTACCCCCATACCGAATGCTGCCCTCCCATACCGAGTGCTGCACTCCCATACCGAGTGCTGTACTCCTATACCGAGTGCTGTACCCCCATACCAAGTGCTGTACCCCCATTCCGAGTGCTGCCCTCCCATACCGAGTGCTGCACTCCCATACCGAGTGCTGTACTCCTATACCGAGTGCTGTACCCCATATAGAGTGCTGTACCCCCATACCGAGTGCTGCACCCCCATACAGAGTGCTGTACCCCCATACCGAGTGCTGCACCCCATACCGAGTGCTGCCCTCTCATACCGAGTGCTGCATTCCCATACCGAGTGCTGTACCCCCATACCGAGTGCTGTACCCCCATACCGAGTGCTGTACTCCCATACCGAGTGCTGTACTCCCATACCGAGTGCTGTCCTCCCATACCGAGTGCTGTACTCCCATACCGAGTGCTGTTCCCCCATACCGAGTGCTGTACCCCCATACCGAGTGCTGTACTCCCATACCGAGTGCTGTACCCCCATACCGAGTGCTGTACTCCCATACCAAGTGCTGCACTCCCATACCGAGTGCTGCATTCCCATACCGGGTGCTGCACTCCCATATTGGGTGCTGGACTCCCATACCGAGTGCTGTTCTCCCATACCAAGTGCTGTACTCTTATACCGAGTGCTATCCTTCCATACCGAGTGCTGTACTCCCATACCGAGTGCTATTCTTCCATACCGAGTGCTGTACTCCCATACCGAGTGCTGTACTCTTATACCGAGTGCTGCACCCCCATACCGAGTGCTGCACCCCCATACCGAGTGCTGCACCCCCATACCGAGTGCTGCACCCCCATACCGAGTGCTTTACTCCCATACCGAGTGCTGTACTCCCATACCGAGTGCTGTACTCTCATACCAAGTGCTGCACCCCCATACCGAGTGCTGCACCCCCATACCGAGTGCTGTACTCCCATACCGAGTGCTGTACTCCCATACCGAGTGCTGTACTCCCATACCGAGTGCTGTACTCCCATACCGAGTGCTAGACTTGGTTATCTCAGTTAGTCCTATAGAGAATGCATGGAGCAGCAGTGCGCACACCCAGCTTCCTCTACAATCAGCCAGAGATGGTGGGATGGACGCTCAGGTGCCGCTCTCCACACGGATCAGACACTGATAATAATTTGTATTTATAATCTCTCTTGAATAACTGACACAGACTTTATAACACGGCACAATCAGCCAAGACTCTGTCTCTTTATTACACACCTGATCGAGCCTTGTGGATCCTCGGAAATGAGTGTCGATCACTGAGATCAGCGGCAACACAGAGATTAGCAACATCATCAGCGGCATCACCGAGATCAACACCATCACCGAGATTAACACCATCACCGAGATCAGCGGCATCACTGAGATTAGTGGCATCACCAAGATCAGCAGCATCACTGAGATCAGCGGCATCACCGAGATCAGCAGCATCACCGAGATCAACACCATCACCAAGATCAGCGGCATCACAGAGATTAGCACCATCATCAGCGGCATTACCGAGATCAACACCATAACCGAGATCAGCAGCATCACCAAGATCAGCACCAACACCGAGATTAGTGGCATCACCGAGATCAGCGGCATCACCGAGATCAGCGCCAACACCTAGATCAGCGCCTTCTCTAAGATCAGCGTCATCAGCGCTATTACTGAGATCAGCAGCATCACTGACATCATTTATAGACATCTCATAGGGCTCAGTGAGCAGAATGCAGATGCAGTCCGGATCTCCCTGTGTCTTGTTGACGCTGTGATTGTTCTTTTTATGGTGTTTGTGCTTTTTGGCGGCTCGTGATGAGTCTCCATTCTCCATTGTTATACGTCACCCTAGAATTATTGCCGTTATGCAATGATATATATCTCCTTTATAGTGTTATTACTCATCATTATTATTATTATTATCATTATTATTATTATTATTAGCTCAGCTGTAAATCCTACAGTGTGAGGTCATCATTTAAATTCCATGATGTCACCTTTACTGAGGATCTTACATTGTGATGTCATCCTGTAGATGCAGTGATGTCATGTTCCCCCCTTGCAGTGTGATGTCATCATTTATCCAGTATGACCCGTCTGCTAGTAGATGATTTGTTGTTGTTATTATTATAGTTATGTTTTTTGTTGTTTTTGCTGCTATCGGCGTTGCTGCTTCCCGCATTGCCTTTCATGCCTCCCTGTCGCCTCCCGGAATCGCCTGCGTTGCATAAACATAGTTTGACCTTCTGCACCCCCACCTGGAGAGCACTTGCCGCTTTATTGCATCATGTTGGCGGCTTGTTGAGGTTTGGCGCCCTGTGGGGGAGCGTTATTGTGGAGCGGGGTCTGATCCTGTGTTCTCGCCGTTTCCTCGGCATCACAAGATATAAAAACGATCGTAAAGCGGAGATATACTAACACCATAAAAACCTATTACAGACAGTGTATCACCGGGCGGGGGAGCGGCCGCGCACAGACGACCAGGCGCCTCTCACACACTGGGTTCTTGTTATTATTATTTGCAGAATATTTAGGAAATGGACTGAAAAGTCTCCGATCAGATGAAATAATCTGTGATGTGACGTAAGGGAGGCTTCTGCTATAGGAGATCTAAAGTCTATCTATCAGATAGAAGATTTTGAGATTTACTGATCGGTGGCTCCGCGCTGATTCAGGTGGTGCGGATCATTCAGAGATCTGCAAATTTGGCTGCTTTTTGCTAAATGTAATTAGCTTGTCTGGTGCACTGGAGGCGGGGCTAGCACCATTAGTTCCCTGGAGGAGTGGCTAGCACCTTCAGTGCACTGGAGGCGGGACTAGCACCCTCAGTGCACTGATATCTCCTCCTATCGCTGTCGGGTCTCACATGAATAGAACGAGATGTCAATGGGAGGTGCCCCCAGCCAGTCCCGCCTCCAGTGCACCACACAAGCTCATTAGCATATAACAAAAAGACTGGCAAATCTGCAGAACGGGAAGGCAGATCTGTATAAGATTATTTATACTCACTGATCAGTGGCCGTCTAAGGGACGTCTATCACGATATGTGCTGGTAGGCTCTCTTCCAGACAGGGAGGCGGAGCGGCTCCTATACGGGGGATCGGGGCTCCATCACTCGTCTCTGAAGAGTCGGGAAGATGTAACGGAGACAAATTCTAAAAATAGAAATAAAAAGAATACAGATAAATGAATAAATTGTAGCTTCCTCCATGCGGCTCGGAGCTTGTGTGATTCCACGACCCCAGAACAGAATGGATGATAGAACAGACACATGATGATGATGATGATGATGGTGGTGGTCGGCAGAAATGAAAAAAATTACAAATCAGGAACAAATACAAGGCCTGACCCTAGAGAGCTATCCCCAACCTTCCCTTACACCTATTCCCTGAGCTGTAACCCAGACTAACCTCACTGTCCCTGCAATGTCCCTATGGAAACCCTGCACTTACTATCCCTAGCAGAAACAACAAGAAGGCTCTAGGACCCAGAGAAACATGACAGGGCAGAAAGGTCCAGAACAGAAACCGGATAAACTAAACAAAAGTAAAACAATATATAAATACAACTACACAAAGAAGAGGCGAGAAGAGGTGGAGGATTTAGAAACAAGCCTAGAACAAGGTACTAGAGAGAAATACTAAGTATAGGGGGACATTCATTGGGGTACACCATGGAGGAGAAGCAGATTCGTACCTTCTCCATGGCCTACAGCAGCTGTAACCCCGACTCCTCTATGATTTATGCCTGCTCAGGCCCCGCCTCTTAGAATGGGGGCGGGGCCTAATGTAAGATGGAGTACAAACATGCCAATTATAAGAAATGTCCCCCCATAGAGAATCCACTATAATATGTACAGAACTGCAAAATCTAGGAATTTCTATGGAGGGACTAACCAATAGGAACTCCATTCTAAGCAATCCAGGGCTGGCAGTCATGTTTAGCTGATCCAGAGCAAAGGATCAGCTGTGATGCTGCTGCATAGGAATATTCCCGAGACAACTAGTAGAAGGGAGAAGTCGGAATAGCAGGAGATTCCTGTAACACATAGTCCCTATAGATATCCCTCACTTACTGTCCTATAGGGGAAGGCACTTCTACACAGGTAAGGACGACCACATGACAGCCCCCTTCATAGGAACCAGAAGGAGAAACTATGTCGAAAACCCTTTAAATCCCCATAGAAAACCTCTCCTGCTCTGGACAGTTCCTGCTATGGACAGAGGTGGCAGCAGAGAGCACTGTGTCAGACTGGGGAGAATACACCACTTCCTGCAGGACATACAGCAGCTGATAGGTACTGGAAGACTGGAGATTTTTAAACAGAAGTAAATTACAAATCTGTATACATTTCTGACACCTGTTATTTTTTCCTTTAATAGGGCGTGCATGTTCTGAATAGGAACGCTGGGAACATATTGAACATGGCAGCAGAAGGGTTAACAATCTATATTTTTCCTTCTCCTGTACTTAATGACGGCCCATTATAGGCGGCTGCCGGAGATGGAACCTGTAATCACCTGTAATCTCTCTGCGGCTGCATTAAGGTATTCAGCGCTCAGCGTTGTGCCTGCGGTTCGGCACGTTGCAGGGATGCTACATGGAGTAGTGGAGATAACCCCGGCTCCCTGCACAGGCTCCCACTGGAGTATTTGGCCGTTTTTTACATTGTAATTTCCTCTGGGCCGGCCGCAGTGTGTGTGTGGGGGCTAATTACATCGCAGCCGCTTCTTATTTCAGCCAGAAAATCTCCGAGTCGGTTGTCATCCAGATTTGTGTCTCGTTGGATGACTTATACGTGAGGAGGTAAGGAGCCGCTCCCAGCCGCCATCTTCCCGGGCAGGAGGCTAATGCTAAGAGGGTCCTTGGCTCCTTGCGATTAAAGGGGTAGTGCGGCACTGAACAATTATTCACTAAATAACACACATTACAAAGTTATACAACTTTGTAATGTATGTTATTTTAGTGAATGGCCCCCTTCCCCAGGTTTCCCCCCACGCCACCCCCGGAAGTATAGTGCTCTATACTCACCTGATCTGTGTCGACCCCCGTCCTTGGGCGGCCGGCCGAACCGCTCCAACCGTCCCTCGTGCCGGCCGCCCTCCGCCGCGTCATCAGCTGCTCAGCCGTGATTGGCTGATCAAAACTGTTTGGCCGACTGCCTGAAGATGACATCATTGTCGCAAGATGGCGGACGGGGGTCAACACAGATCAGGTGAGTATAGAGCACTACACTTCCGGGGGTAGCGTGGGGGCGTGGGGTGGGGGGGGGCGTTTTACACGGGGAAGGGGGCCATTCACTAACATAACATACATTACAAAGTTGTATAACTTTGTAATGTGTGTTATTTAGTGAATAATTGTTTAGCACCGCACTACTCCTTTAACGCCGTCTGGACACACGAGACTCGTCCTCGATTATTTTTATTTTATTTTCCAAGAATACTGAAGAATCAATCAGAAAACAAAAATGTATATTAAAGGGGTACTCCGGCGACAATCTTTTTCTTTCATATCAACTGATTTCAGAAAGTTAAATAGAACTGTAATTAACTTTTTTTTAAAAATCTTGCAGTACTTATCAGCTACTGTATGTCCTACAGGAAGTGGTGTATTCTCTCCAGTCTGACAGTGCTCTCTGCTGCCACCTCTGTCCATGTCAGGAACTGTCCAGAGCAGCAGCAAATCCCCATAGAAAACCTCTCCTGCTCTGGACAGTTCCTGACATGGACAGAGGTGGCAGCAGAGAGCACTGTGTCACACTGGAGAGAATACACCACTTCCTGCAGGACATACAGTAGATAATAAGTACTGGATGAGTTCAGATTTTTTAACAGAAGTAAATTACAAATCTTTGGCACTTCCTGGCACCGGTTGATTTGGAAGAAAAATGCTTTTTCGTGAACGACCCCTTTAACTACATATGTAAAACTCTGTATTTCTCAGTATGTCTAAAAAACTTTGCGGACTCTCAACCAAACTCTGCTGCATCCTCCATTCGGCACCTCGCAACTCAAAAGTGAGTGATGGGATCAGTAGCGAAATTTGGTGGGGGGCAAGGGGGGCGGTCGCCCCCGGGCCCACTCAGACAGGGGCCCACTGAGGTCTTAGACAGTTAATGCTGTCTGCAAAAGCTATTGCTTTTGCAGACAGCATTAACACGTCAGTAGTGGCCGGAACTGTATGCGCTCGCACTCCTAATGAGCGCATACAGTTCCGACTGGGCCAGGATGTGATTGACACAGCATCAGGAGCCATTGGCTCCTGGCTGTGTCAATCATTCTTGTGGCCGGAGGCAGCGTTATGCCTCCAGCCACAAGAGGCTGCGCTCCGCATCTGCACACGCCCCCCGAACCGCCGAGCCCACCCCCTCCTTTATGCCTCTCTTGCGACCGCAAGCACGGTCTTGCTTGCGGCCGCAAGAGGCAATCTTGCCCCTGTCTGATGCGTCGCTCCCTGGGGGATTCCCAGGGAGCGCACGTATCAGGAACCTTAGTGCGCGTCGCTGGGACTTCCTGTACCGGAAGTCCCGGCCTGGGCGCACACTCAGCTTCCGGATGTGTGCGCTGCCCGGGAATCCCCCAGGGAGGGACGCATCAGCTGGGGGCAGAAGAGAGGACAGCAGCGACGGGGGAGCGCTTGTTAGGTGAGTTGTGTGTTTGTTTTTTTTAATCTGCTGTGCAGGGGGCAAACTATAAGGGGGGATACAGGGGGGGAGCCATCTACAAGGGGGGAATACAGGGGAGGGAAGCCATCTATAAGGGGGGATACAGGGGGGGAGCCATTTATAAGGGAGGGATACAGGGGAGGGGAGCCATCTATAAGGGGGGATACAGGGGGGGGAGCCATCTATAAGGGAGGGATACAGGGGAGGGGAGCCATCTATAAGGGGGGGGGATACAGGGGAGGAGCCATCTATAAGGGGGGGGATACAGGGGGGGAGCCATCTATAAGGGGGAATACAGGGGAGGGAAGCCATCTATAAGGGGGGAATACAGGGGAGGGAAGCCATCTATAAGGGGGGGGGATACAGGGGGGGAGCCATCTATAAGGGGGAATACAGGGGAGGGAAGCCATCTATAAGGGGGGATACAGGGGGGGAGCCATCTATAAGGGAGGGATACAGGGGAGGGGAGCCATCTATAAGGGGGGGGATACAGGGGAGGAGCCATCTATAAGGGGGGGGGGATACAGGGGGAGCCATCTATAAGGGGGAATACAGGGGAGGGAAGCCATCTATAAGGGGGGAATACAGGGGAGGGAAGCCATCTATAAGGGGGGGATACAGGGGGGGGGAGCCATCTATAAGGGGGGAATACAGGAGGAGCCATCTATAAGGGGGGAATACAGGAGGAGCCATCTATAAGGGGGGATACAGGGGAGGGAAGCCATCTATAAGGGGGGGATACAGGGGAGGGGAGCCATCTATAAGGGGGGGGGATACAGGGGTAGCCATCTATAAGGGGGTAATACAGGGGGGGCATCTATAAGGGGGCAATACAGGGGGGAGCCATCTATAAGAGTCAGCCTACCCACTAAACAAGGGTGTAAAGGGGCCAATACAGATGTGCAGTGTGTAGAGAGATGAGGATGGTGCCAGAGTGTGGAGCCTAATATGTATGTCTGGCAGATTCTGTGGATTCGTGGCTCGGAGAAGTTCTCATAACGGCCCAGGGCAGATGGAGAAGAAGATGAAAAGGGAAGAACTCTGATCAGAGAAGACGTCCCCTGTGAGTCACTAAATATATCTGCACTGTAATGTATATGGTGTATAGAACCTGTGTAGAGCTGGGGCTACTGCTAAATGACTTGAAGAGGTGATATTGCTCTGTGTACAGTGGATTATTCAGTTGCAGCAGTGGTGTTAGTCAGTATGTGCTGGTATTAGCCGGTATGTGGTGGTATTAGTCGGTATGTGCTGGTATTAGTCGGTATGTGGTGGTATTAGTCGGTATGTGCTGGTATTAGTCGGTATGTGCTGGTATTAGTCGGTATGTGCTGGTATTAGTCAGTAAGTAGTGGTGTTATTTGTTACTTGTAATCTGGTACTGTGTTTTATTGGATTTAGTATAGAGGATTTAGTCAGTAACAATATGGTGGTGATGGTAGTGGTTGTGGCGATATTTCCCCCTTGTATACTGGTATTATTGGTAATACCATATATATATATACCAGTAGCATGCACTTGGTCGAGGAAGGGGGGCTCCAGGTTGACAGTCTGCAGCCCTCAGGGTATGCTGGGAGTTGTAGTACAGTAGTACAATCCTCCGATACCTGCCGCTGTAGACAGATGTATTGCTGGAACTTCAGGGCTGATGGTTGTCACCCACAGGTTGCAGCCACCAGGAGAATCAAACTGAGGACAAGAGTGGTGCTGTCTGTGGAAGAAGGCAGCTATATTTTTCTAATGTTAAGCACTTTTACTTTTTTTATGGTTCTATATTCCAGATGTAGAAGCCTCTTACACGGCTCTTTATTCTTATTCACTATCAGAAATGTAGAAGAATATTCCCTTTATTATTCAAAAAAATCCTTGTCACCTGCTGGGGTTCCCTATGGGTAACGTTGGTTGGGGGCCCACTCAGCCTTACTCGCCCCCCCTAGGCTGAACCCCTAGCTACGCCCCTGGATGGGATGGAACGTTTACAGCACAGCTGGAGGGGGCCGTGTCTTCCATGCGGGGGGCCCCTATAGCCGCCAATACCCTTTACAATGATGGAGATCCTCACTTAGAACAGTTGTTCTTGTTTGTACAATGATACAAAGTTTCCCCCATAAATCCCGCTCCCCTCCCCCGCCTCCTCCCCCAGCGACATCAGCCGCTAAATAATCGGCCGTCACTCGGATATTTATGACGCCATATTCCCGGATAATATAGGATATGATGAACGCCGACTCTCGTATAGAAATGCTAATGAGCCCCCCCAATCTGTTTAACAACAATCCCGAGGCGCAGCGGCGCCCCCTCCTGACTTATGTTCCTGTTAAATCAAAATAAATTTTGAGAACCAGTTGGAGCGAAGGAGAAATGTTTATATAGAGGGAAGAAAGAGCCAAAAAAAACCAGAAACAATATTCAGGTCCACAGATGGCTGACCTCTCCGCTCTGCATAAATATTATACAATTACCGAAATTACTGCAAAGTGATGGAAGGAAGCCAAAGAAGAAGCCGCCGCCGAGGAGGAGGAGGAGGCATTGTCATGTGCAGGAAACTTATCCCACTGCTGGAAACTTCACTCTCCAAGAGATTCCTACTGTAAGTCTCCAGCGCGGCCCACCTGAGGAAGGGGGGGGGGCACAGCCGGAGGGGGGGGGAGGATGAGCACAGCTGGAAGGGGGGGGAGCACAGCCGGGAGAGGGGGGGAGGATGAGCACAGCTGGAAGGGGGGGGGAGCACAGCCGGAAGAGGGAGGGGAGGATGAGCACAGCTGGAGGGGGGGGGGGAGCACAGCCGTGAGAGGGGGGGAGGATGAGCACAGCTAGAAGGGGGGGGGGAGCACGGGAGGGGGGGGGGGAGGATGAGCACAGCTGAAAGGGGGGGGAGCACAGCCGTGAGAGGGGGGGAGGATGAGCACAGCTGGAAGGGGGGGGGAGCACAGCTGGAAGAGGGGGGGGAGGATGAGCACAGCTGGAAGGGGGGGAGCACAGCCGGAAGAGGGGGGGGGGAGGATGAGCACAGCTGGAAGGGGGGGGGAGCACAGCCGTGAGAGGGGGGGAGGATGAGCACAGCTGGAAGGGGGGGGGAGCACAGCCGGAAGAGGGGGGGGAGGATGAGCACAGCTGGAAGGGGGGGGGGAGCACGGGAGGGTGGGGGAGGATGAGCACAGCTGGAAGGGGGTCAAGCATGGATTATGTACAGGCCACAGAGTTAAAAGTTATAAGAAACGGGCGTCAGGACATTTAGAGAAGGTTGATGTGGCCCGAGGTCTACCTGGACACCATGGATATCATAGGACAGTCATAGGTCTCAGGCTGCATCCACCTTCTCCAGGCAGCGGGATTGTATGGCCAATGATTGGGGTTTGGGCGATCCCGAACTTCACACATCTCTAGTTTTAAGTTATTAGACACAGAGAATCCATGAATTCTACTGCCGTATACACTGCTTCCCTGACAAATGAAAGATTCCCTTATGATGGTTCTCAGAGGGCATGGTTAGTGAATAGAGCATCAACGTACGCTGCTGCCCCATCAGTATCCGGACATCACCGCTCCCTCCTGTACTGGCACCAGCACACAGCAGGGACTGCAGGCAGGGACTACACTGATAGTAGCCGCTCTGCATCATCTATATGGGCTCCTTACTACTTGGAGTTTAAGGACCTTCAGTGACATCATCGAAGGTTCTTAAACTCTTGGAATACAGACCATAATCTCCCAGGTCCTTAAAGGGGAAGTCTGGCTGATGCAGAGGTAGAGGCAGCGGCAGAGGTCGAAATAACAATGAATCATCGCTTACCTCTCCCTGTAACAGCGATACCCTATGTGACACGCTCCGGGACCCCCCCTGGTAGGCATTTTCACCCTGAGATTTGATGATGGAAAAATGTCCATCTCTGCGTCAATCCCAGTCACTACATGTAATGATACAGGAGAAGCACATATACTACATGTAATGATACAGGAGAAGCACATATACTACATGTAATTATACAGGAGAAGCACATATACTACATGTACTGATACAGGATAAGCACATATACTAGATGTAATGATAGAGGATAAGCACATATACTACATGTAATGATAGAGGATAAGCACATATACTACATGTAATGATACAGAATAAGCACATATACTACATGTAATGATACAGGAGAAGCACATATACTACATGTAATGATACAGGAGAAGCACATATACTAGATGTAATGATACAGGAGAAGCACATATACTACATGTACTGATACAGGATAAGCACATATACTAGATGTAATGATACAGGAGAAGCACATATACTACATGTAATGATACAGGAGAAGCACATATACTACATGTAATGATACAGGAGAAGCACATATACTACATGTAATGATACAGGGGAAGCACATATACTCCATGTAATGATACAGGAGAAGAACATATACTCCATGTAATAATAGAGAATAAGCACATATACTACATGTAATGATACAGGAGAAGCACATATACTACATGTAATGATACAGGAGAAGCACATATACTACATGTAATGATACAGGATACGCACTTATACTACATGTAATGATACAGGATAGCACATATACTACATGTACTGATACAGGAGAAGAACATATACTCCATGTAATAATAGAGAATAAGCACATATGCTACATGTAATGATACAGGAGAAGCACATATACTACATGTAATGATATAGGATAAGCACATATACTACATGTACTGATACAGGATAAGCACATATACTCCATGTAATAATAGAGAATAAGCACATATACTACATGTAATGATACAGGATAAGCACATATACTACATGTAATGATACAGAATAAGAACATATAATGCATGTAATGATACAGGATAGCACATATACTACATGTAATGATAGAGGAGAAGCACATATACTACATGCAATGATACAGGCCGAGCACATATACTACATGTAATGATACAGGAGAAGCACTTATACTACATGCAATGATACAAGATAAGCACATATACTCCATGTAATGATAAAGAATAAGCACATATACTACATGTAATGATACAGAATAAGAACATATAATACATGTAATGATACAGGATAGCACATATACTACATGTAATGATAGAGAATAAGCACATATACTACATGTAATGATACAGGTCGAGCACATATACTACATGTAATGATACAGGAGAAGCACATATACTACATGTAATGATACAGGTCGAGCACATATACTACATGTAATGATACAGGAGAAGCACATATACTACATGTAATGATACAGGATAGCACATATACTACATGTAATGATAGAGAATAAGCACATACACTACATGTAATGATACAGGATAAGCACATATACTACATGTAATGATACAGGATAGCACATATACTACATGTAATGATACAGGAGAAGCACATATACTAGATGTAATGATACTGAATAAGCACATATACTACATGTAATGATACAGGAGAAGCACATATACTACATGTAATGATACAGGATAGCACATATACTACATGTAATGATACAGGAGAAGCACATATACTAGATGTAATGATACTGAATAAGCACATATACTACATGTAATGATAGAGAATAAGCACATATACTACATGTAATGATAGAGGATAAGCACATATACCCCATGTAATGATACAGGATAAGCACATATACTATATGTACTGATACAGGAGAAGCACATATACTATATGTAATGATACTGAATAAGCACATATACTACATGTAATGATACAGGAGAAGCACATATACTACATGTAATGATACAGGATAAGCACATATACTACATGTAATGATACAGGATAAGCACATATACTACATGTAATGATACAGGATAAGCACATATACCCCATGTAATGATACAGGAGAAGCACATATACTACATGTAATGATACAGGAGAAGCACATATACTACATGTAATGATACAGGATAGCACATATACTACATGTAATGATACAGGATAGCACATATACTACATGTAATGATAGAGGATAAGCACATATACTACATGTAATGATAGAGGATAAGCACATATACTACATGTAATGATACAGGATAAGCACATATACTACATGTAATGATACAGGAGAAGCACATATACTACATGTAATGATACAAGATAAGCACATATACTCCATGTAATAATAGAGAATAAGCACATATACTACATGTAATGATACAGGATAAGCACATATACTACATGTAATGATACTTGATAGCACATATACTCCATGTAATGATACAGGATAGCACATATACTACATGTAATGATACAGGATAAGCACATATACTACATGTAATGATAGAGAATAAGCACATATACTACATGTAATGATACAGGATAAGCACATATACTACATGTAATGATACAGGATAAGCACATATACTTCATGTAATGATACAGGATAAGCACATATACTACATGTAATGATACAGGAGAAGCACATATACTACATGTAATGATACAGGATAAGCACATATACCCCATGTAATGATACAGGAGAAGCACATATACTCCATGTATTGATACAGGAGAAGCACATATACTACATGTAATGATACAGGAGAAGCACATATACTACATGTAATGATACAGGATAGCACATATACTACATGTAATGATAGAGAATAAGCACATATACTACATGTAATGATAGAGGATAAGCACATATACTACATGTAATGATACAGGATAAGCACATATACCCCATGTAATGATACAGGATAAGCACATATACTATATGTACTGATACAGGAGAAGCACATATACTATATGTAATGATACTGAATAAGCACATATACTACATGTAATGATACAGGATAAGCACATATACTACATGTAATGATACAGGAGAAGCACATATACTACATGTAATGATACAGGATAAGCACATATACCCCATGTAATGATACAGGAGAAGCACATATACTCCATGTATTGATACAGGAGAAGCACATATACTACATGTAATGATACAGGAGAAGCACATATACTACATGTAATGATACAGGATAGCACATATACTACATGTAATGATAGAGAATAAGCACATATACTACATGTAATGATAGAGGATAAGCACATATACTACATGTAATGATACAGGATAAGCACATATACCCCATGTAATGATACAGGATAAGCACATATACTATATGTACTGATACAGGAGAAGCACATATACTATATGTAATGATACTGAATAAGCACATATACTACATGTAATGATACAGGAGAAGCACATATACTACATGTAATGATACAGGATAAGCACATATACCCCATGTAATGATACAGGAGAAGCACATATACTACATGTAATGATACAGGAGAAGCACATATACTACATGTAATGATACAGGATAGCACATATACTACATGTAATGATACAGGATAGCACATATACTACATGTAATGATAGAGGATAAGCACATATACTACATGTAATGATAGAGGATAAGCACATATACTACATGTAATGATACAGGATAAGCACATATACTACATGTAATGATACAGGAGAAGCACATATACTACATGTAATGATACAAGATAAGCACATATACTCCATGTAATAATAGAGAATAAGCACATATACTACATGTAATGATACAGGATAAGCACATATACTACATGTAATGATACTTGATAGCACATATACTCCATGTAATGATACAGGATAGCACATATACTACATGTAATGATACAGGATAAGCACATATACTACATGTAATGATAGAGAATAAGCACATATACTACATGTAATGATACAGGATAAGCACATATACTACATGTAATGATAGAGAATAAGCACATATACTTCATGTAATGATACAGGATAAGCACATATACTACATGTAATGATACAGGAGAAGCACATATACTACATGTAATGATACAGGATAAGCACATATTCTCCATGTAATGATACAGGATAAGCACATATACTATATGTAATGATACAGGAGAAGCACATATACTAGATGTAATGATACAGGAGAAGCACATATACTACATGTAATGATAGAGAATAAGCACATATACTACATGTAATGATACAGGATAAGCACATATACTACATGTAATGATACAGGATAAGCACATATACTACATGTAATGATACAGGATAAGCACATATACTACATGTAATGATACAGGATAAGCACATATACTACATGTAATGATAGAGAATAAGCACATATACTACATGTAATGATACAGGATAAGCACATATACTACATGTAATGATACAGGATAAGCACATATACTACATGTAATGATAGAGAATAAGCACATATACTACATGTAATGATACAGTATAGGCACATATACTACATGTAATGATACAGGAGAAGCACATATACTACATGTAATGATACAGGATAAGCACATATACTACATGTAATGATACAGGATAAGCACATGTACTACATGTAATGATACAGGAGAAGCACATATACTACATGTATTGATACAGGAGAAGCACATATACTACATGTAATGATACAGGAGAAGCACATATACTACATGTATTGATACAGGAGAAGCACATATACTACATGTATTGATACAGGAGAAGCACATATACTACATGTAATGATACAGGAGAAGCACATATACTACATGTATTGATACAGGAGAAGCACATATACTACATGTAATGATACAGGATAGCACATATACTACATGTAATGATACAGGATAAGCACATATACTACATGTATTGATACAGGAGAAGCACATATACTACATGTAATGATACAGGATAAGCACATATACTACATGTAATGATAATGGTTGGGCACATATACTACATGGAATGATAATGGTTGGGCACATATACTACATGGAATGATAATGGTTGGGCACATATACTACATGTAATGATAATGGTTGGGCACATATACTACATGTAATGATAATGGTTGGGCACATATACTACATGGAATGATAATGGTTGGGCACATATACTACATGTAATGATAATGGTTGGGCACATATACTACATGGAATGATAATGGTTTGGCACATATACTACTGGGGCATCATTGTGTGTAAAAACTTACAAAGCTGTCATCCTTCTGCAGTTTGTGCTCGACCAGTCACCTGTTGAGTTTTTCTGGGTGACGCCACTTCTGTGGTGATTGGTCGGTGGAATATAGCTCAGCCAGGTGGGAGGTTGTCATGATGCCAGTGCTAACTCAGCACACAGGTATGGAGGCACACCTACTTTTAGTTTTTGAGGGGGTCTATTACCCGTCCCCTGTGGTCGGTGACCTGCTGGGCTGTGAGAGGTTCCCTTAGGCGCTTTTCATGGTGGTCCGGAGTGGAGTTGTGACCCACCCGGACTGTAGGTACCGCCACCCACAGAAAGGGGACATGACCCAAGGACAGTGTAACTACTGTGTAGGTGCTGTTGCAATAATCACGGAGTCTCAGTAAAATAACTAAACTTGTTCTTTACTGACCAACACGTTGGCAAACAAGTAGACAATCACTTTGGACTTGACTAGATCTGCACCGAGAACTGTAGAGGCAGTGAATGTGGAGTAGCAGTGCTGACTTGGTTGCGTGCTGAGAATAATAGGGTGAGCTGAGAGCAGTGAAGCAGAGTAGGTCATGAAAGTAGCGGAGAGGAGTTTGTCTTGAGAGTCCCAACCCAATGTAATACTGTGCTCTGCCGGAACTTTAGAAGGAGTAGAAGGATACTTGAGAATACTTGAAATAAGAAGAATACTTGTGGCCGCATTTCAACCTTTGTCACTGTAACCACCTGTTGCCCTACAGTGTGGGTCTACACTTCCTCTCCCCATGTGACTACTTCTTACAGGGTGTGTAACAGCTCCTGTAAGTGGTGGAGAAGAGAGTGCAAGGAGAAAGAAGGATAGATATAGGGAGAAGAAAAAAGAAGCTCTCATTGGTGTGCAGACCCTAAACAAAACATTAACCCTTATTTCACTACAGCTATGCAATATACATGAATACACATACTACTGACACCTAGTGGCAAAAGTTTGAGTTACAGGCTTTTGCGAAGGGTGTTCAGACTAGTATCACCCGTGGTGGGACACCACGCTTCCATCTTTATAAAGATCAGGTCCATAGACACAGTCACATCCATCATACACTATATTATAGTGACAATTTGGCTGGTACTACTACCACTACCTTTCTAGGTGATTCCCAGCCACCACTACGATTCTAGGTGATTCCCAGCCACCACTACTATTCTAGGTGATTCCCAGCCACCACTACTAGTCTAGGTGATTCCCAGCCACCACTACTATTCTAGGTGATTCCCAGCCACCACTACTATTCTAGGTGATTCCCAGCCACCACTACTATTCTAGGTGATTCCCAGCCACCACTACTATTCTAGGGGATTCCCAGCCACCACTATTATTCTAGGTGATTCCCAGCCACCACTACTATTCTAGGTGATTCCCAGCCACCACTACTATTCTAGGTGATTCCCAGCCACCACTACTATTCTAGGTGATTCCCAGCCACCACTACTATTCTAGGTGAGTCCCAGCCACCACTACTATTCTAGGTGATTCCCAGCCACCACTATTATTTTAGGTGATTCCCAGACACCACTAATAGTCTAGGTGATTCCCAGCCACCACTACTATTCTAGGTGATTCCCAGCCACCACTACTATTCTAGGTGATTCCCAGCCACCACTATTATTCTAGGTGATTCCCAGCCACCACTACTAGTCTAGGTGATTCCCAGCCACCACTACTATTCTAGGTGATTCCCAGCCACCACTACTATTCTAGGTGATTCCCAGCCACCACTATTATTCTAGGTGATTCCCAGCCACCACTACTATTCTAGGTGATTCCCAGCCACCACTACTATTCTAGGTGATTCCCAGCCACCACTATTATTCTAGGTGATTCCCAGCCACCACTACTATTCTAGGTGATTCCCAGCCACCACTACTATTCTAGGTGATTCCCAGCCACCACTATTATTCTAGGTGATTCCCAGCCACCACTACTATTCTAGGTGATTCCCAGTCACCACTATTATTCTAGGTGATTCCCAGCCACCACTACTATTCTAGGTGATTCCCAGCCACCACTATTATTCTAGGTGATTCCCAGCCACCACTACTATTCTAGGTGATTCCCAGCTACCACTACTATTCTAGGTGATTCCCGGTCACCACTATTATTCTAGGTGATTCCCAGCCACCACTAATAGTCTAGGTGATTCCCAGCCACCACTATTATTCTAGGTGATTCCCAGCCACCACTATTATTCTAGGTGATTCCCAGCCACCGCTACTATTCTAGGTGATTCCCAGCCACCACTACTATTCTAGGTGATTCCCAGCCACCACTACTATTATGGGTGATTCCCAGCCACCACTACTATTCTAGGTGATTCCCAGCCACCACTACTAGTCTAGGTGATTCCCAGCCACCACTACTATTCTAGGTGATTCCCAGCCACCACTACTATTCTAGGTGATTCCCAGCCACCACTACTATTCTAGGTGATTCCCAGCCACCACTACTATTCTAGGTGATTCCCAGCTACCACTACTATTCTAGGTGATTCCCAGCCACCACTACTATTCTAGGTGATTCCCAGCCACCACTAATAGTCTAGGTGATTCCCAGCCACCACTACTATTTTAGGTGATTCCCAGCCACCACTACTATTCTAGGTGATTCCCAGACACCACTACTATTCAGTTGCTGTATGTCCTGTAGGAAGTTATGTATTCTCTCCAGTCTTTCAGTACTTATCAGCTTCTGTATGTCCTGCAGGAAGTGGTGTATTTTCTCCAGTCTGACACAGTGGTGTCTGCTGCCACCTCTGTCCATGTCAGGAACTGTCCAGAGCAGCAGCAAATCCCCATAGAAAACCTCTCCTGCTCTGGACAGTTCCTGACATGGACAGAGGTGGCAGCAGAGAGCACTGTGTCAGACTAGAGAGAATACACCACTTCCTGTAGGACATACAGAAGCTGATAAGTACTGAAAGACTGGAGAGAATACATCACTTCCTGCAGGACATACAGCAGCTGCTAAGTATGGGAAGACTGGTGATTTTTAATAGAAGTAATCTACAAATCTATATAACTTTCTATAACCAGTTTATTAAAAAAAAAATTGGGGGCGAACAACCCCTTTAAAGGAAACCTATCTACCCTCACATGTTTGGAGTTTTTAATGAGTTGCACTAAGCTCCGTGATTCGCTGTTCATTCCTACTCGCTCTGCAGTCGCTCCCGGGTTCCTGATCTGCACTGGGTCCTTCCAGCCATATTTTCCATGATGACCTTCTGCTCGATGGTGTCAGCCAGCCTGTCCTCCGACTCCGCCAGCACCTGAGCTCTGCCTGGCCGTCACCACCATAGGTCTCTGAAGACAGAAGTCGCATCCAGGAACAATAATAATAATAATAATAATAATAATAACAATAACAATTATAACAACAAAAATAATAACAACAATAATAATAACAACAATAATAATAACAATAATAACAATTATAACAACAAAAATAATAACAACAATAATAATAACAACAATAATAATAACAATAATAACAATTATAACAACAAAAATAATAACAACAATAATAATAACAATAACAATAATAATAATAATAATAATAATTTTCCCTCCTCTTTGAGTATTGCTGCTCCCCGGCTGTCAGGCATGGCTGTCACGTCAGTCTGGCTGTCACGTCAGTCTGGCTGTCACGCTGATCTTATCTACCAGGAGATAAAGTCAGATTTTACATTCGCCATAAACTATCGACCTTGAGTGTCAATCTCCTCTTTAAAATTCCGGAATCAAATCCATTTGAACCATATGGCCGTGCAGCCCTCGCTGGGACGGCGTCGACGTGTCTGTCAAAGTGTCTCGTGTCACAAAATTGCAATTAACATTTAAAGAATTGGAAATATGCAGAAAGTCACAATTTGCATTTTACTTTGCAAATCTACGTGAAAGTGAAAGGTAAGCAAGAAAATGACGGGTGACGCGCGGCCGGGAAATATGTACGGCCGCAACGTTCTCCTCCAGCTCCAGGAAAGTCTTCTCAGATCAGTGACCTTGGACTGATGTGGTCTTTATCTTATTGGAGGGAGGGACGGCCCCCCGGGTACCCCCCAGACTCGCACCATAGCAGCTATGACTGGCAGGAGGTGCAGGCGGGCACCATCTTAGCGGTGTATTACCCACAGTCATGTGACTGACACCAGGTTAGTAACACAGAAGGTGACATCACATTTCTCTTATTTCTCCATAAATTTGTCTCAATAATCAGAAATCAGAATATTTCGGCCGTAGTTGTTGTCACTAGGGAAAGTAGTCAGGTCGCATTGCCATCACATGGGGAGATCTGGAGACACGGACCGGGGAACAACGTCTTCACTCTTACTGGCACCGGCCATGGGGCAGCACAACGTCGTCTATCCGTTATTTGATTTGTTTTTGCGTAAATGTTTTATAGTGAGTCTCATCCAGCAACCGAAGGAGTCCTGTAGCACTAGCACTGTATGGTTGTGGCAGTCCTTACACACCTGGTATGATGGCACATGGGGTCTGTATGTATGGACCTTGTATGGTGGCACATGGAGTCTGTATGGATGGACCTTGTATGGTGGCACATGGAGTCCTTATGGATGGACCTTGTATGGTGGCACATGGAGTCCTTATGGATGGACCTTGTATGGTGGCACATGGAGTCCTTATGGATGGACCTTGTATGGTGGCGCATGGAGTTTATATGGATGGACCTTGTATGGTGGAACATGGTGTCTGTAGGAATTGACCTTGTATGGTGGCACATGGAGTCTATATGGATGGACCTTGTATGGTGGCACATGGAGTCTGTATGGATGGACCTTGTAAGGTGGCGCATGGAGTCTATATGGATGGACCTTGTATGGTGGCACATGGTGTCTGTAGGAATGGACCTTGTATGTTGGCACATGGAGTCTATATGAATGGACCTTGTATGGTGGCACATGGTGTCTGTAGGAATGGACCTTGTATGGTGGCACATGGAGTCTATATGGATGAACCTTGTATGGCGTCACATGGAGTCTATATGGATGGACCTTGTATGGTGGCACATGGAGTCTGTATGGATGGACCTTGTATGGTGGCACATTGAGTCCATGTGGATGGACCTTGTACGGTGGCACATGGAGTCTGTAGGAATGGACCTTGTATGGTGGCACATGGAGTCTGTATGGATGGACCTTGTATGGTGGCACATGGAGTATGTATGGATGGACCTTGTATGGTGGCACATGGAGTCTGTATGGATGGACCTTGTATGGTGGAACATGGAGTCTGTATGTATTCACCTTGTATGGTGCCACATGGAGTCTGTGTGGATGGACCTTGTATGGTGGCACATGGATTCTGTATGGATAGACCTTCAATGGTCACACATGGAGTCTTTATGGATGGACCTTGTATGGTGGCACATGGAGTCTGTATGTATTCACCTTGTATGGTGGCACATGGAGTCTGTATAGATGGACCTTGAATGGTGGCAAATGGAGTCTGTATGGATGGACCTTGTATGGTGGCACATGGAGTCTGCATGGATGGACCTTGTAGGGTGGCACATGGGGTCCATATGAATGGACCTTGCATGTTGACACATGGAGTCTGTATGGATGAACCTTGTATGGTGGCACATGGGGTCTGTATGGTCTTTGTTGGGTTGCACATGGAGTCTGTATGGACCTTGTATGGTGGCACATGGAGTCTGTATGGACCTTGTATGGGGGCACATGGGGTCTGTATGGTCTTTGTGGGGTTGCACATGCCATCTGTATGGATGAACCTTGTATAGTGGCATATGGAGTCCCTAAACAATCTTATGGAAGTACACAGAATTCTTATGGACCTTGTATGGTGGCAGATGGATTCCCTGAGAGTCTTTACATGGAGGCAAAGCCTAATACATGTACCAGTATGTCATCTTATGTGGGTCTGGCGCATGTCACATAAAGCTTTAGGAAAGAACAATAATAATCTGGGTCCAATAATCCTGGTGACGCCAGTGCCGGGAGACTGACGGATTTCTATTGGAGCGGCTGTGTAACGATGATTATTATTATTACGATTGCTATAGTTATTATTATTACGATTACTATGGTTATTATCATTAGGAGCCGGATTCCTCCGCTCCTCTGCCTCTCTCACTTTCATCAGGACTTTGTTCACTTTTATGCAACAAGCTGGAGATGTGATTAATGTATTAAATATTGAAGTTTTTTTTTCCGTGAAACGTTCCCCAGGATATTCTCCATTTATTTATCTTTCCTTTAAATAGATAAATGAGTCTCTGAAGAGATTCACACGGCTGATTTATTCTGGCACTTCATGTTATACGGCAGGCGAGGAGGCATACACGTATCAATTAATTCCCAATACAGATCTGCAGATTGTGACAGCCATCTGCCCGCTCATCACTTCCTTCTCCTAATTCAACAGACTTCAAATTAACAGCGACACCGAGAAATGGGACAGAAACGGGAAATAACAACAACCATAATATTTTATAACCGAGAAATGGAAAGCAGGCAGAGGATTTCTTCTTCTTTCTTCTTTTTTTTTTTTTAACTTTTAATTACTTTTACTTTTTTTTCTTTCAATTTACGAGAAAATATTAACAGATTTATTTTCCGTTTTTAACTTTAAACTATTCTTTTTGTGCCCATTTTACCCAAATTATAGTAAAAACTGTTAAATCTTTCATAAAAAGCAGAAAAGCTTGTGCAGATGGATGGCGTCTGATGCTTTCTATCGCGTTCTTCTCATGTCCACATCTCCCCCTCTTAGGGTCCGTTTACACTGAGGAACAGGCGAGGAATTTCAAGCGGAATCTACACTTAGGCTATGTTCACACTACGTAAAAGTATGGCCATTGCTGCCATCGGCAACAACGGCCGTACTTTGTACGGTGTGGAACACAACCTGTTCTACTATGGGATCCCGGCTGGAGCGTATACACATCGTATGCGCTCCGGTTGGGATCCCATGCGGCGCCGCAAAGAACTGACATGTCAGTTTTCTGTGGCCACAATTCAGTCAATTGCGGCCGCAGAAAGACCTGTCAGTTCACACAATGTCGCGAGCTGGCACGATATGTAGTAATAAGAAATAGATCTATTGCTCAGCTAGAGAATACAATAGAGAATGCAGAGAATACAATATGGAACAATAGAATGCGGCCAGAAAGATCATCCGGCCAGTACTGCAGTACCGTCCGGAATGATCTTTGCAGAAACCGGCCGTTCCGTGACCTGGCCGGGTCATGGAACGGCCGGTCTCTTATGTAGTGGGAACATAGCCTTAATTTTACCTGTATTCCGCTTGAAATTAGTTAAACAGCGAAGCAGGAATAGCGAGCACTGAAGCAGGAATGGCGAGCACTGGAGGAGAAATGGCGAGCACTGGAGGAGGAATGGTGAGCACTGAAGCAGGAATGGCGAGCACTGAAGCAGGAATGGCGAGCACTGGAGAAGGAATGGTGAGCATTAGAGGAGGAATGGTGAGCACTGAAGCAGGAATGGCGAGCACTGAAGCAGGAATGGCGAGCACTGAAGCAGGAATGGCGAGCACTGGAGAAGGAATGGTGAGCATTAGAGGAGGAATGGTGAGCACTGAAGCAGGAATGGCGAGCACTGAAGCAGGAATGGCGAGCACTGGAGTTAGAGTGGCATGCACTGGAGTTTTTTTTTTTTATATAATACATTGCAATTTACAATACAATGCACAATAAAGTTATAATAAAGTTACCTTGTAACATAAATTTAATAAAATAAGTGTATAGTTTTATATTCGTATATATGCACTTGAGTTGCAGCAGTAAAGGCGACACAGGCCCCACTGCTGCCACCAACATCTCAGTCGGGAACTGCAGGGCTGCCTAATCCCAGGCTTACATTATAAGCTGGTCACTGCCGTCCAGGGGGACAAGGTGTAAAGGATAAAACAAAGGCTAGAAGAAGCTCCCCATCGCTCTGATAGAGAATCTGCAGGTGTACACACCGCTAATGTGATTCACCAACATTTCCCATTACCATTTATATAAGTGTTTTCCTATCTCCTCTGGTATCGAAACTATGTAAAATAGTGAATTAAAAGTCAAGCAGTTCCTCCAGTCAAATATTTATCCATATAGTTTCCAATCTGTCCTGTCTGTCCCCCAGGCACAACACAAGCCGGCCTGGAAATCCCCAGCCCAGATATGGTAAATCTCCAATTGCGGCTGCTATCTGTCCCCGGAGGTTGTGTCTGTTTACCCTGTGGGACACGGCCGAATGTGCAGGAAATAGGGACAAATCTGAGAACACACATTAATTGGGGGAATGTTCTGTTCTCTGAGATGAATTTAGCGGGTTGGATTCTCCTCCGTGCCCGGCCGGGACGCTTATCACATAATATACACATATTGGAATCCTTGGGAGCCACATGAATATTTTCTATACTATGAATTTACAATTGATGCATGACTACAATGTATCCAGGCCGCCCGCATGAAAGGGCTCAGTGGGCAAATGGCACCAGTTGGGAATGCTAATGTCCCCTGATGATGGATAACAGACTGTAATAGAAATATCCGGACGTGTCCCCCGATGCTGTAGGAAAGCACTTATGGAGAGAATACTAGGAGATATGTAGTAATAAGAAATAGATCTATTTCCCAGCTATAACAGAGAATACAATATGAAACAATAGAACAATTGTTACATTCATGGAAATATTGTTGTCCTATAAAAAGAGCTTTGATGCGTTTAACTTGCAGTACCATGTCTGACCACATGGTGCACTGTTACATCATTCTCACAACTGTGCAATGTGCCCAGCAAGGCCATCTAGTGGCCAAAACATGTACTGCATTAATTCAACTATGGGTATCTCTTATATAAGCACCCTCTGTATATGCCAGTGGTGGCTGGAAACCTGTTGGCAGTGGCTGGGATCGGAGCTAACTTCATAGAAAAATGTGCAACATGTCCTATCTAACCCAAAATGGTAAAAGTATAGCTTATTGGGCATTAAACCCCTCATGCCGCTCTGTAGACAGAAAATATTAAGATACAGCAGTCAGAATCGGGAGAACAAAACTTCCATATTACTTACATACTTATTATTTACATAATTACTTACATATTATTTGCATATTACTTACATAATTCCATATTATTAACATACTTACATATTACATACATATTATTAACATACTTACATATTACTTACATACTTATTATTTACATAATTACTTACATAATTACTTACATATTGCTTACATATTACTTACATACATACTTCCTTATTATTTACATAATTACTTACATATTGCTTGCATATTACTTACATACATATTATTAACATACTTCCATATTACTTCCATATTACTTCCATAATTACTTACTTCCATATTACTTTCATACATATTATTTACATACCTACATATTACTTACATACTACTTACATACTTACAGTACATATTACTTAGATATTACTTACTTACATATTACCTACATACATATTATTTACATACCTACATATTACTTACTTACATACAGTACATATTACTTACATACTTACATACATATTACTTACATAATTACTAGAGATGAGCGAACTTTTCAAAAGTTCGGTCCGACAGAATTTCGGATTTCTTCGGATTTCATAGTTTAAAGCAGGGTCTATGCAGGAAACTCACCATTACAGGGTCTATGCAGGAAACTCACCATTACAGGGTCTATGCAGGAAACTCACCATTACAGGGTCTATGCGGGAAACTCACCATTACAGGGTCTATGCAGGAAACTCACCATTACAGGGTCTATGCGGGAAACTCACCATTACAGGGTCTATGCAGGAAACTCACCATTACAGGGTCTATGCAGGAAACTCACCATTACAGGGTCTATGTAGGAAAAGGGTCACAAATGCAGTGAAGGAGCAGCAGTAGTCATTGGAGACCAGTACAGGAGCAGCAGTAGTCAACATGTAGGCCAGGCAGGAGCAGGAGTAGCCAACATGGAGGCCAGGCAGGAGCAGCAGTAGTCAACATGGAGGCCAGGCAGGAGCAGCAGTAGCCAACATGGAGGCCAGGCAGGAGCAGCAATAGTCAACATGGAGGCCAGGCAGGAGCAGCAGTAGCCAACACGGAGGCCAGTACAGGAGCAGCAGTAGTCAACATGGAGGCAGGGGCAGGCACACCAGTAGTCAACATGGATGCCAGTTAAGGCCCAGCAGTAGCCAACATGGAGCCAAGGGCAGGAGCAACAGTAGTCAATGTGGAGGCCAGGCAGGAGCAGCAGTAACAAAGCACAACAATCACTGAACTCAGGGAGAACAGTGACAAATTCCAATGGAGTACTCATTTATGAGTCTCCATTGATTGTCCCATACAAAATTTGAATATGCAAAAAAGGGGTCTGTGGAGCCTCAGTTACGAGTCTCAAAACACGGGTATAGCCAGATATCCCTCTCTCCAGAGAAGCAAGCCCATTGCCTAGGGTGCCTCCTAGTGGGGAGAGCACCAAACCACCCTGAAACGTAGTCCCCCAGGTCCCCAGGCAGGAGCAGCAGTAGCCAACATGGAGGCAAGGGCAGGCACACCAGTAGTCAACCTGGATGCCAGTTAGGCTTTTATGCTATACACCTGCACCAGGTATTGTTGTCTCTCAGGATAAGACGGATGTGATATACACACTATCAGAAGGGTCCAAGTATAGAAATTGTCTATATATATAGCACTTTTTTTAAAGACTTTTATGCTATACACCTGCAGCAGGTATTGTTGTCTGTCAGCATCAGAAGTATAGGACTTGTATATCTGTACAGCACGTTTTGGTTCCGTGCACCCTTTGCTGTCCTATGCCTAATCTATCTATCTTTCGCCCTCTCTATATTTCTCTCTCAATCACTAGATGTTTCTCCTCTCTGCTTTCCTAATCTTTCCTTTCCTACAATATCTTCTCAGTAGTCTGTAGTACACAACAGCAGCAGCACCAGCAGCGTTTTGATAATCACGAGCTGTGTGCACTGCAGCCAGTAACAACCTCCTTCCTCTCTCTGTGCAGACTGCGTGGTGCGGTCATGTGACCGCTCTTCTTAAAGCAATACCGACGTCACACAGGGGGTGGGCTAGTACAAGATCCCTGCTGATTGGATGTGTTCCAGACATCATGGGAAAGCGCTTTTCCCACCCGGAACACTTCCTACTTTCTAGAATGGCGGCTGCCATTTTAGAAAGCAAGCAAAAAAAATCGGAGCAGATTTCCAAAAATCCGAATCCGATCGGACTCGGATTTTTGGAAAAATCCGAACCGGATCCCATACCGGGCGAACCGATTGGCTCATCTCTAATTATTACAACTTCTGTACAGTGTACACAATAAAGATGACATCATTATCACCAAATAGTAAACAACCCAAACATAAATAAATATAAAATAAAGTTAATAAATAAAAAAAAAATACAGCATATAAATAACAAAAAACTGCTAAAAAATCCTACAATGTTATGAAAGCTAACCTGGTATTACAGTGACGTGAAAGTATTGTGGTAAACTGCGATGATAAATAGTATCTGTATATAAAATGTGGGGTGAATCGTCTTATTAGAGGGGCAGATACTTTCACAGGGGTAAATACTTTTTTTTTTTATAGGGGAAGATACTTTGATAGGGTTAATACTTTCATCCGGGTAAATACTTTTTCATAGGGGCAGATACTTTTTCATAGGGGTAAATACTTTTTTATAGGGGCAGATACTTTCATAGGAGTAAATACTTTTTCATAGGGGCAGATACTTTTATAGGGGGTCAATATTTTTTCATAGAGGCAGATACTTTTATAGGGGGTAAATACTTTTTATAGGCGCAGATACTTTTATAGGGGGTCAATACTTTTTATAGGCGCAGATACTTTCATGGGGGTAAATACTTTTTTATAGGGGCAGATACTTTCATGGGGGTAAATACTTTTTCACAGGGGCAGATACTTTCATAGGGGGTAAATACTTTTTTATAGGGGCAGATACTTTCATAGGGGGTAAATACCTTTTAATAGGGGCAGATACTTTCATAGGGGGTAAATACTTTTTTATAGGGGCAAATACTTTCATAGGGGGTAAATACTTTTTCATAGGGGCAGATACATGCATAGGGGTAGATACTTTTTAGAGGGGCAAATACTTGCATAGGGGTAAATACTTTTTCATAGGGGCAGATACTTGCATAGGGGTAAATACTTTTTCATAGGGGCAGATACTTGCATAGGGGTAAATACTTTTTCATAGGGGCAGATACTTGCATAGGGGTAAATACTTTCTGTAGATACTTTTCAGGGGGTCAGCACTTTGTGTGTGAATATTTTATAATCCATTAATGACATTGTCTTCATTTATGCAGCGTACACTCTCTGCATGGCGCGGGATCAATACGCACTGACGCCTCCCGCTCCGCTCGCAGCTGTGGGTAATGGGCAGATTTGCATGTGAAGAGTTTATTTCCAATAAAACTTTGACCTCTGACCACATTGGTGCTATCCAGTGGGAAGAAATCAGAGGCGTCCGCAGCCTTCATAGCACTCTAGTCCATAGCATTTGTGTTGGGGGACAGATGATGGAAGCAGATGACACGGCTCCTCGCCGCCAGGATCGCACGTATCTGGCACAGCAGCGCCCGGACGGTCTGTACCGATCAGAAGTAAAATATCTCAGTATTAACAGAGAGAAGGAACATTTCGGCCTTTGGAGAACCATTCACCGAGCAGAACGGCGTCTTCATGGCTTCATAGGACGGGAAAGGCCAGCTGCATCTCATAAAGGCGTCAAGATGTATAGAGAGTCATGTGTGGTGAGAACACAATGGGAATACTGCAGGAGCCGCAACACTCAGGGAGGAGGCCAAGGACAACCAGAGGTCACACAGGCCACACAACAATACTCTAAGGAAACTTTCTTATATGTCTCTGGAGCCCATAGTCATCATTGTCCTGTGACTTTCAGGGGCCCATAGTCATCATTGTCCTGTGACTTTCAGGGGCCCATAGTCATCATTGTCCTGTGACTCTCAGGGGCCCATAGTCATCATTGTCCTGTGACTCTCAGGGGCCCATAGTCATCATTGTCCTGTGACTTTCAGGGGCCCATAGTCATCATTGTCCTGTGACTTTCAGGGGCCCATAGTCATCATTGTCCTGTGACTCTCAGGGGCCCATAGTCATCATTGTCCTGTGACTTTCAGGGGCCCATAGTCATCATTGTCCTGTGACTCTCAGGGGCCCATAGTCATCATTGTCCTGTGACTCTCAGGGGCCCATAGTCATCA